>NW_016107371.1:989774-1175636 GCF_001604975.1 Cebus imitator
AAAAAAAAAAAAAAAAAAAAAAATTTGGAAATAATTTACATTTGATATATTTCTAGAAAAAATTGAATTATTTCTCATGCTTATTTTACACTATAGGGTTGTTTTTATTTTTAATTTTTTTGTGAAAGGGAGAAGGCCAACTTATCTTTTCCTCACCTTGGAACTCTAAAGATCTTAATCTATCTTTGGCCTAAGGAGTTCTATGGCAAGTAAAGAATCTAGTCAGAAAAATTTGAACCAAGGAAAATGGGCAAAGTAAACTAGTGAAAATGTCCTGAATAAAACTATGCCTAAATTATTATAGTCTTAGCTGAAGCAATATTTAGAATGCACAAGCTTGGGTGAGTTCTGTTTCCCACTTTCCCACTATGACTGAGTAGCATGTGTTCAAACCAATACTCACTGAAATAACAACAGCTAGATTTTTTTTTTCCCACTGGAAAACATCAAAGAGTGGCAGAGGAAGCAAAATTTTTAACTGCCAGGTCTTGGATAAAAGGAAAATATATTGAGTGTCTTATTCCATTTGGACTGCTGTAATATGATCCCATTAACTAGTTAGTTAATAACTAAACAACAGAAATGTATGTCTCACGGCTCTCGAGGCTGGGAAGTCCAAGATCAAGGCTCCCACAGATTTGGTCTCTGATGAGGGCCCATTTCCTGGTTCATAGATCGCACCTTCAAGTGGAGTCTTCACATGGTAGGTGAGGCATATAGAACCAAGACAGCTATTAGGGACTCTTTTATAAGGGAATTCATCCCATTTGTGAGGGCACCACCCTAGTGATCTAATAACCTCCCAAAAGGCCCCACTTCCTAACACCATCACTTTGTGGATTAGAGTTTCAACATATGAATTTTGGGAAGACACAAACATTGAGTGAAGAACTGAGGTATAGACTCTGCATTTCCCACTGCTTTTCTTAAATTATTGGATAATTCTTAAGTGGTTTGAGGCTTTTAGCATTCTCAGTAGCTGAGGAGATAAAAAGTGGAGTACAAACATTTAAATGCATTCAAGACTTCAGGGACTAAGATTGGAGAGAGAGAGAAAAAATGGAATCACAGAAAAGATATTCCAACAATCTGTACTGTTTTCCCCTTGAAGCATTTCCCAATTCCTAAATGGCATGGGACAAGAGGACAAGAAGTAAAGCATAAAATGCAACAAAGAGGCTTTAAACAGAAAGGCAGAGTTTTGCAGTCGTGTAGTGCCAGGGAGACCAAAATTATAGTTCAGATCCTCCAAGGAGTTGGAACCTGGTAAACCTAAGTTTCCATATCTCAAAATTAAAAGGCTAAGTCCTAGGAGAAATGAAAAACAGGAAAGAGATGAGCCCTCACAAAAGCCAGGATCCATCCTAGAATCATTACACTCCCTAATTGGATAATGATAATTTGCCCCCTTTCTGAGTAGCCTCTGAGAAAATCAACCCTCTGTAAAGGAAGATGACATTTTCCAGAACCTCTATAATTTTTCATACACCATTTACAATTCAATCCAAAATCACGAAGCATGCCAGGAAATAGGTCTAACTGACCAAAATCTATGAGGAAAAAATAGGCAATATAGGTAGACTCATAAGTTACTCATTTTCTGTAGTTATTAAGCAGGGACTTTAAAATAACTCTAATAAGTATGTTCAAGGAAATAGATGGCAAGCTGAAGAATTCTCATACAAAAATGAAATTTATGAAAAACAAACATATTAAAATTAAAGAACTAAAAAATACAACAGAAAGTAAAAGCACAATTGATGGGTTTAAGAGCAGAGAACACACATAAAAAAAGAAAATTAATGAAAGAGATGAATCAGCTGAAAATATCTAGACTGAAGCATGGTAAGAAGAATAGAAAATACAGAAAAATGTAAGAGACATTGGAATATGATGAAAAGGCTACTGTGAATTTGAAAGATGAGAGGAAAGGAGAATAAAGAATAAGCAGTATTTGAAGAGAATGAAAACATTTTCAAAACTTACAAAACAACACTGTGAAAGGAAAATATCTTGGGCCCCCAAAATCACTAAACTAAAAGGAAAATTCAAGCTGGAAACTATTCAGGACAAACTTGTCTCCCATTTTATTCCTGAGATAGACGCATATCCTGATTGCCTCCTTTGGAAAGGCTTATCAGCAACTTAAAAGAATGCAACCATTTATCTATCACCTACCTGTGACCTGGAAGCCCCCTCCCTGCTTTGAGTTGTCCACGCCTTTCTGGAAGGAACCAATGTACTTCTTAGATATATTGATTGATGTCTCATGTCTCCCTAAAATGTATAAAACTAAGCTGGGGCTCATGACCTGAGCACATGTCCTCAGGACCTCCTGAGGCTGTGTCATGGGCATGTGTACTCAACCTTGGCAAAATAAACTTTCTAAATTAACTGAGACCTGTCTCAAATGTTTGGGATTCACAACACAAAACACCAGATTTACGAAGTTCTATATACTGCAAAAAGGATAAATAACTACAAAGAAAATCACACCTAGAAACCTCATGATCAATCTGCTAAAAACTAACCACAATGCCAAAAATCTTAAAAACAGCAAGGTAAAAACACCACATTAAAGGAGCAACAAAAGACTTTTCAACAGAAACTGTCAAATCCAGAAGATAATGGAATAATAAACTTTGAAATGACAAAAGGTAAAAGTGCAAGTTTTGTATTATATATACAGAGAAAATGTTTTTTAAAAATGAACGTGGAGGACAGGCATGGTAGCACATGCCTATAATCCCAGCACTTTGGGAGGCTGAGGTGGGCAGATCACCAGATCAAGAGATTGAGACCATCCTGGCCAACATGGTGAAGCCCTGTCGCTACTAAAAATACAAACATTAGCTGGGTGTGGTGTCATACACCTGTAGTTTCAGCTACTCCAGAGGCTGAGGCAGAAGAATCCCTTGAACCCGGGAGATGGAGGTTGCAACAAGCCGATATAGCACCACTGCACTCCAGCATGGCAATAGAACTAGACTCTGTCTCAAAAAAAAAAAAAAAAAAAAAAAAAAAAATGTGGAGTGTCTTCTGTTCCCACAAAGAATACAGACTGCAAAAAATAAATTAAATAAGAAACAGCTTCTGAGACCCAGGGGATTATTAAAAAATCTAATATTTATGTCTTCAAAGTTCTAGAAGAAATTCAGCACCCATTGATGATAAAAACTCACAGAAAAATGAGAGTGAGGAGAACGTCTTCAACCTGATAAAAAGCATCTACCAAAGGTCTACAGATAATTTTATACTTAATAGTGAAAGAATAAATGTTTTCTTCCTAAAATTAGGAACAAGGTAAGGATATGTACTCTCACCACTGATTCAACAACATGCCCAAAGGTTTAGCCGTTTCAATAAGGTGAGGAAAAGAAATTGAAGTCATACGGGTTGGAAAGGAAGAAATAAAACTGTCTCATTTGCGGATGAAATGATTGTCTATATAGAAAACTCCAAGGAATCTGCAAAACAAACAAAACTTCCTATAACGAATAGATGAGTTTGAAAAGATCACAGGATACAAGATAAACATAAAAATCAATTGTATTTCTCTACACTAGTAATGAACATGTGGAGACTGAATTTTAAAATACAATGCCATTTATAATGGCTCAAAACCAGATGAAATAAGTATAAATCTAACAAAACATGTACAGGACTTATATTCTGAAAACTACAAAATGCCAATGCAATAAATCAAAGAAGGATCAAATAAATAGAGACAGTTGCCATGTTTGTAGATTGAAAGATTTCAACATAGCAAAGATCAGCTAATCTATAACTAATTTACAGAATTAACACAATTCTAATCAAAATCTCAGCAAGACTTTTTGTAGATATATACAAAATTATTCTAGAACTTATATTGAAAAATAAAGAAACTAAAATAGCTGAAACGATTTTGAAAAAAAAAAAAAAAAGAATAAAATGGAAGACATCACTCTAGTTGATTTCCGAACACGTTATACAGCTACCAATGATCAAGACAGTGGCATATTGGCATAGGGACAAACGTATATCAATGGAACAGAATGGAGAACCCAATAGCTCACCACGTAAATATGACTGTTGGATTTTTGACAAATCTGCAAAGGCAATTCAATGGAAGAAGAATATTTTGTCAGCATATGGTATTGGAACAATGCCAAAATCATAGTCTATAAAATAAGTAATTGATAGTATAGACAAGTACCTGTTAACAAGATTAAAAGACAAGCTACAGGTTAATGGGGAAATATTTGCAAATCAAATATCTGACAAAGGACTCATATCTAGGATACATAAGGAACTCTGAAAACTCAACAGTAAAACACACAATCCAATTAGAAAATGGACAAAAGACCTGGAGAGACATTGTATCAAAGAATATACACAGATGACAAACAACTACAAAAAATTGTTTTAACATCGTTAACCATTAGGGAAATTCAAGTTAAAACCATGAGATCAGAATAGCTAAAATCAAAAATAGTGGCACTACCAGATGCCAGCAAGGATGCAGAGAAACTTATCATTCATTGCTGATGGGAATGTAAACTGACAAAGCTACTATGAAAAACAGTTAGGCAGTTTCTTTCAAAAATTAAAAAAAGTCACTATCATCAAATTCAGCAATTCCACTCAGACATTCCAGAGAAATAAAGACATGCTAACACAAAAACCTGAACCTGCTTGTTTAGAGCAGCTAGCTTTATGACAGCCAAGAACTGGGAAACACTCAGAGGCTTTTGGTGGGTGAATGAGTAAACAAACTGTACTATATCATACAATGGAACACTACTTAGCACTAAAATTGAATGAACTACTTATCCACAGAAACCAGCATGAATATCCAGATAGTTGTACTGAGCAGAAAAACAAGTCTCAAAAGTTCACACACTGTATGAATCCAATTCCATAACATTCTTGACATGACAAAATTATCAAAATAAAAAATAGATGAATAGTTGCAAGGCGTTAAGGAGCACGCAGGGAAGCCAGGAATGTGGGATCCTTGTGTGCTGGACACCTTCTGTATCTTGACTGTATCAATAGCAATATCCTGATTATAATTTTGTACCGCAGTTTTGTAAGATGTTACCTTTGGAAGAAAATGGGTAAAAGGCATATGGGTTCTCTTTCTATTATTCTACAACTGTATGTGAATCTATATTTATTTCAAGATAAAAGTTTAATCAGAATTTTTAAATGTAGGTGAGATAAGATATTTTCAGTAAAAAACTGAGAGAATTAATTCCAACAGAATTATGCCAAATTTCTCAAGAGTCATTTAGGCATAAGAAAAATGTGATTCCAGATGAAAATATAGGCATACAGAAAGGGAAAATATACAGATAAACCTAAAAAAACCAGTTTTATAAAATATGTATGGGGTATAAAATAAATGTAAATTTCAAATATAGAATATTAGCACAAAAGTAAAAGAGATGAAGAGAATTAAAATGTCATAAGATTCTTGCATTCTTGTAAAAGTACAAATTGTCCCTAATTAGGTACAATGTAATCCTTTCAGTATCAAAACAAACAAACAAACAAAAAACTAAAGAACATATAGGTAATAAGTTAATGGAACAGAAAAAAATGATTTTAAAAATTGCTTGATTCCCAAAGGAAGAAAGGATGAAAAAAGAACAATAAATAATAAGATAACAGAAAGAAGATTAAAGATATAATCTCAAATATATCAATAATTACCATAATATATAAACTAACTAAATATTGCAATTCAAAGAAAATAAATATCACACTGTATTAATGGGTATATTCTAATTCTTTGCTGTATAAAGAGACACACTTTGAAATCCAGAGTACAGAAAGGCTAAAAGTAAAAAGATAGACACATATATATCACGAAACTCTACCAAGACAAAGCTGGTATAGCACTACTACTATCAATAAATAATACTTTATAGCTACTAGAGGCTGAGGCAGGAGGATCACTTCAACCCAGGAAGTCAAGGTAGCAGTAGCTATGGTTGTGCCACCTAATCTAGCCTGGGTAATAGAGCAAGACCTGGACAGGACAGGACAGTGTTAGAAGTAAAATGCTTGGTGCCACAAAAGTTTTCTCAGCAAGGCAATTTACTTCTATAGAAGGGTGCATCTTGCAGGTGGAATGATGGTGAGAGCACACCATGCAATGGAGGGGAAGGGGGTCTTATCCTAACTCAGCTAGTCCCTACTGCTGTGTCTTTTCCCTATGGGCTAGGGTTGGACCACACAGTCTAAGCTAATTTCAATTGGCTATTTTAAAGAGAGCAGGGGTACATGTCGGAGTGATGGGGTAAGTAGTTTCGGTGGGAAGAACAGTGAGCAGGTGACTAAGAATGACTAAGAACAGAGCAGGTGACTAAAGATGACTAAGAACAGAGCAGGTGACCAAGGACAGAGCAGGTGACAGAGCCTAGGAGGGGGTTGTTTACTGAAACTAGGGGCAAGGAGATATAAAGAACAAGGAAGGTAAACTTTAAAATGGAGAACAAAAAACAAGGAAGCTGAACATACCGACACACTGGTTTTTTGAAGAGGACCTCAGAACTCATTTTACTTAACAATTTTCCCCTCTTGGATTTTAAAGGAAGTTAGCAAGCTAAAACTTTTGAAGAGGAATTTTATTGTATCCTATAATAACAGGGCAGAGCAGAGCAGAGCAGAGCAGAGCAGGGCAGGGAAGGGAAGGGAAAAAAGGAAAAGGAAGGACAGGGAAGGAAAGGAGGAAGGAAGGGAGGGAGGGATGGAGAGAGGGAGGGAGGAAGGCCAAAAAGAAAGAATGAAGGAAGGAGAAAAGGAAGGAAGGAGAAAGAGAGAGGGAGGGAGGGAGGGAGGAAGAAAGAGCTTTATAGAAATATAGGCAAGAAATACTACTAAAGATATAAACACTTCATAATTCACCTTACCAAATATGCACACATTTAATAGCATCAAGATAAATTTTAAAAAGCACAATTATAGTCTTAATTTAAAACATCTTTCTTTCTCAGTAACTTACACAACCAGCAGAAAAAAAGTAGAAATATTGATTTAAATTACAAAATTAACCAGCTTGACCTAATTAATATATTAGTCAATATTTGAAAAATGGTGACCTTGACAATTGCAAAATACACATTTTTTTTTTCAAATGTATTCACTAAAATTGGCTACATGCTGGGCCACAAGTAAGGTCCTGACACATTATAAATGGCTGAAATCACAGAGTATACTCTTAGTAAACAATGGATTAAAGCTAGGAATCAATATTAGAAAGACAAATAGAAAATCCCTAAATGGAAATTAAGCAATGCATTTCTCAATTGTCCATGGGTTAAAGCCATGGTGGTATGATTTACAAGCACACTTCCTCTTACTGTGCTTTGCTTTACTGTGCTTCACACATACTGTGAACTTTACAAACTGAAGTTTTGTGACAATCCTGCATCAAGCAAGGCTAGCAGTGCTGTTTTTCCAACAGCCTGAGCTCACTTCATGTCTGTGTCACATTTGGGTAATTCTTGTAATGTTTTTAAACATTTTTTATCTGTTACAGTGATCAGTGATCAATAATCAGTAATCTTTGATGTTACTTTTGTAATTGTTTTTCGGCACCACAAACCATGCCCATATAAGATGAAATAATTGACAGACATGTGTATTTTGACTGCTCCATTGACTGGCCGTTCCCTCATCTTTCCCCCATCATAAGCTTCCCTATTCCCCAAGATGCAACAGTGTTAAATTAGGCCAATTAATAATCTGACAACGGCCTCTAAGTGTTCAAATGAAAGAAGAGTTGCATGTCTCTCACTTTAAATCAAAAGCTGGAAATGATTAGACTTAGAGAGAAAAGCATATTGAAAGCCAAGATAGGCTGAAAACTAAGCCTCTTGTGCCAAACAGCCAACTATACATGCAAAGAAAAATCTTGAAGGAAATTTAAAATGCTACTATAGTGAACACATAAATGATAAAAAAGCAAAACAGCTTTATGTTTGTATGTAGAAAATTTTAGTAGACTGGAGAGAAGATCAAATCACCCACAACATTTCCTTAAGCCAAAGCCTATTCTTAAGCCAATACTTAACTCTCTTCCATTCTATAAAGGCTGAGAAAGGTGAGGAAACAGCAGAACAAAACTTTGAAGCTAGCAAAGGTTCATGAGGTTTAAGGAAAGAAGCCATCTCCATAACATAAAAGCGCAAAGTAAAGCAGCATGTGCTGATGGAGAAGCTGCAGCAAGCTACACAGAAGATCCAGCGAAGATCACTGATGAAGGTGACTACACTAAAACACAGATTTCAATGTGGATGAAACAGCCCTCTGTTGGAAGAAGATGCCATCTAGAACTTTCATAGCTAGAGAGAAGTCAAGGCCTGGCTTCAAGGCTTTAAAAAACAGGCTGACTCTTTTGGTAGGGGCTAATGCAAGTGGTAACTTTAAGTTCAAGTCAGTACTCATTTACTATTCCAAAAAATTGTAGGGCTCTTAAGAATTATGCTAAATCCACTCTGCCTGTGCTTCATAAATGGAATAACAAAGCCTGGATCGCAGCACATCTGTTTACAGCATGGGTTATTGACTACGTCAAGCTCATTGTTGAGAACTACTGCTCAGAAAAAAAAAGATTCCTTTCAAAATATTACTGCTATTTGACAATGCACCTGGTCACTCAAGAGCTCTGATGGAGATATATAAGGAGATTAATGTTGTTGTCATGCCTGCTAACACAACATCCATTCTGCAGCCCATAGATCAAGAAGTAATTTCAACTTTCAAGTCTTGTTATTTAAGAAGTACATTTCATAAGACCATAGCTCTTACAGTATATAGATAGTGATTCCTGTGATGGGTCTGGGCAAAGTGAATTCAAAAACCTGCTGGATAAGATTAATTATTCTAGATGACATTAAGACGTTCATGATTCATGGCAGGAGGCCAAAATATCAATATTAACAGGAGTTTGGAGAAGTTGAGTCTGACCCTTAAGGATGACTTCCCATGGGGGTTCAAGACTTCAGTGGAGGAAGTAATTGCAGATGAAAGCGGTTCCTTGCTGGTGAAGATTCTGTGAATGTTGTTGACTATTACATAAAGTATGCTGACAGAGCAGCAGAAGGGTTTGAGAAGATTAACTCCAATTTCCTACTATGGGTAAAGCCATCAAACAGCACTGCATTCTACAGTGAAATCTATAACAAAAGGAAGAGTCAACTATGTGGTAAACTTCACTGTTGTCTTATTTTAAGAAATTGCCATAGCCACCCCAACCTTCAGCAATCACCAGCCTGATTAGTCAGCAGCCATCAACACTGAGGCAAGATACTCCACCAGCAAAAAGATTAGAACTTGCTGAAGGCTCAGATGATCATTAGCAATTTCTAGAAAATAATTTTTTACATTACAGATTGCATTAGCATTTTTAAAAAATTATTTTCTAAAAATTAGCAATTTTAGAAAATAATATTTACATTATAGTAATCTATAAAAATGCATTGTTTCTAAACATATGTACATTTTTAAAGACATAATGCTATTTCACACTCAATACATTACTGTATAGTATAAACATTACTTTTTTTTTTTTTTTAGACAGAGTTTCACTCTTGTTGCCCAGGCTGGAGTGCAATGGTGCGATCTTAGCTCACTGCAACCTCCGCCTCCCAGGTTCAAGTGATTGTCCTGCCTTAGCCTCATGAGTAGCTGGGATTACAGGCATGAACCACCATGCCCAGCTAATTTTGTATTTTAAGTAGAGACGGGGTTTCTCCATGTTGGTCAGGCTGGTCTCAAACTCCTAACCCCAGGTGATCTGCCCAACTTGGCCTCCAAAAGTGCTGGGATTACAGGTGTAAGCCACCACACCCAGCCAAACATAACTTTTATATGCACTCAGAAACCAAAAACTTTTTCTAATTCACTTTATTACAATGTTGACTTTATTGCAGTGGCCAGGAACCAAACCTCTGAGACATGCCTGTATACTGCAATCTAGAAATATTTTGAACTGAATGACAAAAATATATCAAAACTCACATGTAGCTAAAGTGTTATTTAATGAAAATGCACATATATGTTTATATTAGAACTGAGGTTCTACGTTTGAAGTGGCACTTTGAAAAGCTCCAGGAGCCTGTTCCCCAATGACTTAAGTATAACTTTTGAAAATACTTTTAAAAATTATAAAGTCCTACTAATCATTCTAAGGGCATGGAGATAATAAGAAACATTTATTCAAGAATACACTAAAACTCCGAAAAAAGAAGCAAATATACTAAAACTCTGAAAGAACACTGAGGAACTGGAGCACTTGAATTAAGATCCACTCCCTCCTTATCCCTCAGCTCAGTTTGGTAAAAGCTACTCTCTTGAGAAGATGTGGCCAATAAGTTTGGCCTCTTTTTCCCCTTAGCTCTCAGTCAAGGAATATAATTATCTGTCTTGGAAAGGCAGGACACCAGCCTTTCTCCAGGCGTAACTTTAGTGAGTGCATCCAAGAGGTTGGGGACTTCCTTCTTCTATCTATCCTCCATTCATAAGGCAGAGACTTTACTCCAGGCACAGCAGATCAAAAATACCAGGACTTCTATTGCCTTCAATGCAGCTTGCTTTTAGGTTAGAGGTACTATGCCAGGGAAGGCAATTTGAGAAGACTAGAGGCTACCATCACTGCCTAGTGCCTACAGCAATTATTCAGAAATTTTTCCCAGATGGATAGGCAGTGCATAAGAACAGAGACCTCTGAACCCCTCCCCAAAGGAGCTGACTTTATTTGTAAGAGTGTGGAAAAATTCAAGTTTAAGGGTGCTCTTGAAAACAATGGAGATTTTGATGGTAAAAAATTGAGAGGAGGTAAATAACTATATGAGAGCAAAAGCCAACCTGCAGACCAGCTAGTTTATCAAAGAGAATGGGGAAAGGACATAGCTAAAAAGATCCTTCTGGGGATGAGAACAAACCTCAAAAATCAATCTCCAAATCTTCACTGGATGAATTTAATTGGATCAGACTGAAATAATTTGGCCCAAGAGCATTTTAAGAAATACTAGAAAAATCAGCAAAAAATTAGTGGAGCGTAACAGCTGGGTGTGATATCAAATGAAGCAGACAATGTAACAGGGAGACTAGGAAAGAGACAGCCAAATATAACTCTACCAAAACCAGTCATTCCAGGGTGATGTGGGTATGCCCAAGGCTGTGCCCTCTGAAAATCAATAGTAGAGGCTTTGTAGTGTAGGGAAAAGAGACCCCACCAAAATAGTTTAATCGAGTCATTAAAAACAACAACAACAAACCCTCAAGCAAACAGCAACAGAAATGACAGAGAAGAGAGAAAAATCAGAAACCAAAATTGCTATATTAGCTTAAAGTTCCAGCTTTTAACAAAAAGTCATGAGACATGAAAAGAAAAAGGAAAAGGTAACTCAGACATGGGAAAAAAATCAGACAAAGAAACTGTGAGATTATTTAGATGCCATATTTTAAAAAGACTTCAAAGTAGCCATTATAAATATGTTAAAAGAGCTAAAGAAAACCATATTTTATGAAGTAAAAGAAGCTACAATGACAATGCCTCATAAAATAGAGAATATCACTAAAGAGATAGAAATTATATTTAAAAAACCAACTAAAAATGCCACAGTTTAAAAGTAGAATAACTGAAATGAAAATTTCACTACAGAGAAATAATAGTAAGTTAAATGAGTGGAAAAAAGAATGAGTGAGGTTGAAGATAGGTTGGTAGAGAACATGAAATCTGAAGAGCAGAAAGAAAAAGAATGAAGAAAATGAACAGAGACAGCCTAAAAGAATTATGGGACATCAATATGTGTATAGAACATATGCACCTATGTACACATTTCCCAATTTAAATAAAAGTATTAATGTATACATCAAAGAAGCTAATGAACTCTAAACAGGATAAACACAAATAGATCCACACCCAGACATAGCATAGTAAAAATGCTGAAAGATGAAGACAACTAAAAAAAAAAAATAAAATAAATAAAAAAATCTTAAAAGGAGCAAGAGAAAAATGGCTCATTACATGTAAGGGAAACTTAACAAGGTTAACAATTGACTTAGCAGAAACAATGGAGGCCAGAAGGCAGTGGGATTACATATTTAAAGTGCTGAAAAAGATGGCTGTCAACCAAGAAGCCTATATCCAACAAAGAAAGATATTTCAAAAATTAAGGCAAAAATAAAGATATTCCTAGATAAACTAAGACAGAGCAAATACAACAATAGATCTGCTTCACAAGAAATACTAATGGAAGTCCTTCATGCTTAAAGCAAGTGACCACAGATAAAAAGAGCATCAGAAAAGGTAATTATGTAATTATAAAAGATGTCATAAATTCATATTTCTTCTCCTTCTCTTGGCTCATTAAACAAGCAATTATATAAAACACTCTCTCTCTCTCTCTATATATATATATATATACATATACATATATATACACATATATATAAATATATATATATATATACACACATATATATATAAATAATTGTATGTTGGAGTTGTAACAAACAGAATTGTAAAATATTGTTGTAAAATATTCAACAACAACAGCACAAAGGAAAAGGGGAAAGAGCAAAGCTGTATGGGAGTAAGAAAATAACACCATATTGATCATTTGAATCCACAGGGATAAACATAGAACCAGAAATGGTGCAGAAACATAGACCCAGAGAAATCAAATCATTTGCTCAGGGTCAAAAAGCTAAATAATTTTCAAATTCATTCACCACATTATTAATAGGGTTATATGGTTTTACAACCCAATAGAAATAACAAACTAGAATAAAGCCAAGGTCTCAAGAAATCAAAACCAACATCTGAAGGACACATACAAACTATTAGAAGCAGACACAAAAATCTTCCAAATCACCATCACCTGCAGTCATAAAGGTTTACAGCAAATTATTGAAATACTGGTAAAAAATAGCACTCTTGAATTGTGCTTTATAATTCACATAGCACTTTCACAATTCTATTTCCTTTGATCCTGAATCAATAAAAGCATTTAATTTTTAAAATGGCTGATAATCCTGATTTAAATTTCTACCTCTTATACTTGGGAAAAGAGGAACATCATAAAACCAAAGAAAGTAGAATAAAGGAAATAATAAAATGAAAAGAGAATTAATTAAAACCAATGTACAACAGGGAAAGATGAAAAGATAGAAGTTGGTACTTTGAACAAATTAATAAAATTAATAACTGCTTTGAAGAGTGAGTAAGAAAAAAAGAGGTCTCAAATTACCTATATATCTAATAAAAAGGGAAGATAATTACAGCCGTTAAGAAATAATAGATTTCACAGGTGCATAGACTAGAAGGTACCTTAATGGTCACCAGTCCCATCTGCCTTTCAGTGAAAAAATCCCTTCTACACTAGCACTAAGAAGTAGTAAGCACCTGCTGCTTGACTACTTTCTAGTAACGGTGAGCTTCCCATTACAAAATGTCAGGTCTTACAACTGTGGGACTATGTTAGAAAGTTCCTTATGATGAACCAAATTTGTCCTCCCTAAAACTTTACTATAAAATTCATGTTTTTCTCTTTGATGCTATGTCCACATGGCTGCCCTTCAGAGGTCTCAAGGAGCAGCTATTACACGTGTGGCAGCAGTTGCTAATTGTCCTCTAATATCCATTTTCTCTTTCTTCCATAGATATAGAATCTTTAGCTTTTTAATAGCTGCCAAGAATAAAGGCATTTCTTAACTCCCCTTCTAGCTCTGCAGCTTTATGATTAAGAACAGACCGATGTGATGTAAATAGATATGTCATATGGTAGCTTCCAGAATCTTCCTTAAAAACAGTTAGGCAAAGAAACTTGTCTAAGTCTCGTTCCCTTTTTATCTTCATTCCTTTTACCATTCTACTTCTTGGGACCATGCGTATGGTGACTGCGACTGTAGACCAAGAGGAAGTGGGCTATACACCCTAAAGACGGAGGGCGGGGCTGTGAACTGGAAGAAGCTTGGGTTCCTGAAGACTTCACGGAGAAAAGCTGCCATTTCAAGGCTACATTGCTTTTCCATGGACTTTTACATGAGAGAGAAAAGAAGAGAGCGAGAGAGGGAGATTTCTATTTTATTTAAGACACCACTATTTACTATTACATGCCAAACCTATTCCCAACTGTTAGAGTGTCCACCACCAAAAATATCTCGTGCAGGTGAAATACCACATGTTTAATAAGCTGTGGAATGTTACAAAATTTCCAGGAGTCCCTAAAGAAGAAAATAGAAGTGCCTTCTAAAAGCACTGCAGAAGAAATATTGGAAAACAGCTCTTATTTCTCCAGGTATTAAAGTAGTAAACTTTTGTTAATATTTGGTAATATTCATGCAAAAACTCTTTAAAGCCTTCCTGGACACTGAAGAGTCATATGGATTGATGGCTAAGAAAAAGAAGAAAAGAGACATCACAATCACTAAAGGAGTAAAAATGGCCTCTTCTTTCACCCTGCCTGCCTTTTTGTAGTTTGAACAAGGTAAATAATTCTTTACTCAGAGAGAGTTTCTCAAAGGAAAGTAAAGATTTTGTCTTATCGGAAAATGGTCCACAAATCACCTCTTTATATTTAATCTCCCATACAAAAGGAAAGTTACAAAATATTATTTTTCCATCAACAGCATCCAGTAGAATTAGAGCAAATGTTATAATAGAATCTGTTTTTGCTTTTTTTTTTTTAAATTTTTGTTTTGAGACAGAGTCTTGTTCTGCCACCCAGGCTGGAGTGCAGTGGTGCAACCTCAGGTCACTGTAAACTTCATCCCCCGGGTTCAAGTAATTCTCCTGTCTCAGCCTCCTAAGTAGCTAGAATTACAGGCATGTGCCACCACACCAAGCTAATTTTTGTATTTTTGGTAGACATGAGGTTTCACCATGTTGGCCAGGCTGGTCTCAAACTCCTGATCTCAAGTTATCCACCTGCCTCAGCCTCCTAAGTGCTGGGATTACTGGCATGAGCTACCATGCCCAGCCTGCTTTTTTTAAAAAAAAAAAAAAGAAAAAAAAGATTGTTTCTAGACCATGAATCTCTCTTTGCTGTCAGGCTGACACCACTGTACATTTATAAATCTGACTTTTACAAATCATCACAAATTCTATTTCTCTCTGCTTCCAAAGAATGAGGAAGTAGGCCTGAGCAGAGTGATAAATGTAGATTCTTTCCTTGTGGTGCCTGTGTTGACAGTGCTACGCCTACTAACAAGAACAGAGAAGCAATTCCAAAATTAATCTCCAGCCTAAAGTCACACATTTTGTTGCATTTCTGTGCAAAATGTTGGCACCAAGGACTCTTGCTGTGTTATAATAGAGAGAGTACAAACTTTGAAGTTAGGCATACTCTGAATTAAACGTGAACTCCCCAAATACGACATTATATCTCTGTGATTTTAAGACAATTTACTTAACCCCTTTATACCTTGACTTCATTGTCTGTAAGTTGGCAATATTAATAACTACCTTGCAGGGTGGTTATAAGAAGTAATGTTCAAATTTAGCAGTGTATCTGGTCCAGCTGAATTGAAAGAGCTAATCTCCATAATTAAGGAGAATAATTAAGAAATGTGCTATTTAAGGTCCAGTTTACCCTAAGTTATGGTTTCTAAAAAATTGATCTGCTAGAAATGTGATTTTTCTGCTTTCACTGAATTCCTCAGTCAGTAAGTTACAGCAATTCTTAACATCAGGAGAGTTATGAATTTATATTTTTATGGCCCAAATTTCCTTTTAATAGCATCTAATGATGTATAAACCACAGCCTAGGATAATATTTAGCCTATTAAATTATTTATATTTTTACAAAAGAGAGGAAATAGGATGTCTATTACTTTGCTGATATTAGTGTCTCTTCTAAAAAAGCTTTCCCTAAAAAAGCACACAGCACATACTCCAAGAGCTGCTGATGCCTAGTTCTTTTTTTAATGCAAAAGCTTTTCTTTAATAACCCTTATACAGATTTATATAAATCAAGTGTTCTAACACTGTAAGAGAGATGAATCTTGCTTTAATAAAGTCAAATATTTATGAATCCTAATGCAGAAAAATAATTAATTAGGACATTTAAAGTGTAACTATCCCCTCCAGGGAATATTTTAAAAATTCAATTTCTGAAAAAAAATGTTTATCACAAATTTTCAGAAAGCCATTTGAATAAAGGAGGCAGCCATCAATATTGTTCCAATAGTCAGATTACTGAATTCAGTTGTGTTTGGGCAATGTGAAAAGCAGGCTCATGCTTTCCTGTACCTGCCCCCCATGTGTCCATGTCCTAATCCCTGGAACCTGTAAGTATGTTATCTCATATGCCAAGGAGGAATTAAGGTTGTCAATCGGCCAACCTTAAAATAGAGAGATTATCCTGAATTATACAATGACCCCAGTGTAATCACAAGAGTACTTCAAAGTGGAAGAAGAAGGTAGAAATAGGGCAGCATAAGAAGGTCTTGGCCCATTGCCGTTGGCTGTTAAGATAAAGGAAGGGGCCATAAGCCAAAGATGTAGGTAACCTCTAGAAGCTGGAAAAGGAAAGGAAGTTGATCCTCTCCAAGAGGCTACAGAATCGAACAAAGCCTGCCTACCCCTTAACCCAGTGAGACCATTTTGGAACTTTGACCTCTAGTACTGTAATACAATAAATTTGCATTGTTTGAAGCCACCAAGTTTGTGATAATTTGTTATAACAGAAATAGGAAATTAATACAGGCAACAAATGCATGCTGAGTACATGTTCTGAGCAAGACTTTATGGAAAAACCAAAGACAAGACTTTAAAATGGTAATAAGGAAGAAAATAGGAAAGAGTAAGTATCCCAAGAGAAGTACAGCAAAGTGCTGTGGGGCCTCAGGGCAGGGAGATGTTCCTTCCAGCTGGGGGTGAAGCCACTACTGAAAAACCTACTGCAAGGCCTTCATAACAGGCCTCTCAGAGGCAAAAGGTTGCCTAGTTGGCTTTTGGCAGTTTCTGTTAAGTCCTCTGATTCTAGAATTTCTATTTACAAAAAGACTTAAATTGCAAGGACAATATTTTCAAGAACTGGCCTATGTGGCTTATATGAGAGAACGTGCTTGTGGGAAGTAGTAAAGTTCCTTTTTAAAGTTTCCTTTCTTGTTAAAGAATAAGTATGCTAATAACTTTGTTAAGCCCTATCCTATGTAGCTGTTAGACATGCTATGCTTATAGGCACGCAGTACATTCTATGTCCTTGTACTTTAATCAAGTTATCTGTGCTGGATGTGCTCACAGTCATGTCCCAGCTCTCCATTGCCTTTACCTGTTTAGAAAAGTTTTCAGTTGTTAGCCAATTGGGTTTTAGTTTAGATTGTGAGGTCTGGCTTCAACCAGTGGAGATCAGACACAGCAGTAAGGACAACCCCAAATGTGTAAGGAATAAATGTGTCTGTTTTCCTTGGTCCATTGTACTCTTACTGCATGATGGCTAGTAAGGCTACCCTTCCTGCAGTCCAGGAAGTAAAAATTGCATTGCTGAAAGATCCTTTGTCTCAGTGCTAATTTTTCTTTGTGGCACTGAGCATCTATTTCCAACAGTGCTAAACACAAGCAAGAAAAGAAATCTAAGGACTACACTGCTCTTTTTCTATCATCTACAATTTAAATCTAGCTTTGCAGGAAAAGGTTTGTTCTCAGAATGGAGTGGGATGGTTAATTTATACAGCTATCCTGGGAATCTGTCCTGTTAAGTCTGCCCTGAGGCTATGTTGCTTTTCTATACTCTTCTCTGTGGGAAATGACAACATTGGCTTTCTAAGCAGGTATCAACCAAAGAACCAAATGCAAGTTCTCTCTGAAGAGGGAAGTGTGGTCATTCAAAGGGCATTGGGTGGAGACTCAGGGGGTTATTTAAAAATCCAGCCCCCTACTACCATCACCAAAGCAGTCTATGTATGAATCAAGTTCACCACTGAAGCTTTTAGGGCCTAAATTTTCTACATGCAAAATGAGACATTTAGTTATTGAGTTTTCCATAATGTAAAGTCAATATCCTCTGAGCTCAGCAACTTCACTAAAGAGAAGTAAGAGCACAGAGTCTGGACCCACTTGGGTCATGTCTGGGAAGAACTAAAAAAAAATTTCCAGAACATCAAGGCTTGACACTGGCTTTTTTTCCAAACAATTTTTAATAAGAAACTTCACCATAAAATCCTCAATTGACAGTAAAGAGAGTCAAACAAAAAATGGGAACCAAGAGGCAATAGGAAGTTACCCTCACCAGAGGAAGAGAATGCTGAAGTCAAGATGAAAGGAAGATGTATGACCCATGAAGGCTGTCCATTTGGGATTGAGTAACAATAAAACCCTCTAATGGAATTAGGGGCTTGGAGTCAGATTCCTACCAGCATGAGTTCCCAGCTATAGTCTCTGAACTCCTCAGGGCTTCTCTAGTTTCTATAATTCCTGTTTAGCTTCTCTGAGCCACCTCAGTATCACCAATAACTCTACTTTTTTGCCTAAGCCAGTTTGAGTGGGTGTTCTATCACTTGAAAGCAAATGAGCACATACAAACACAATCAGCACATCTTTGTTCTCTACTGAATTAGTGCCACTGACTCCTCAAAATGGAAAAAAATCCTGGAGATTTCCTACTTCAGTTCATTTGTTCATTTTTTCCTGTAAAAATCTTCAATGCATGCTTTCTGTGTGGCAGGCACTGTGCTAGGCTGGGGGAGATAGCAGTGAACAAGAAAGACACAGACCTTGGCCTCATAATACTGTTATTGAGGAATTTCAACATTTAACAAATAGCGAGTAATACAGAAAGATAGCTATTGGTGCTAGTCCGGGAGGATCTAACTCAGTCTTGAGTTTTATAGAAGAGCTCCCTAAAGATATGATCTTTGAGTCAAGAAGAAAGAGAAATGAACCAGTTGAGGAGTTGGAAGAAGTGCTAAGCAAAGAAAAAGGTGTGATTAAAACCATTGCAGCATGGCATGTTAGAAGAATTAAAAAGGAAACCAGAATGGCAGAATGCTGAGAAGAGTAAGGAGCATATGATGAACTGGGCAAACGTGGGACAGCTTAGGGAGGGTTTTGTAAGCCAATGTCACAAGGAGGTAACTGAGCTACTTGCTCAGGGATACACGGCTAGTCAGTGGCAAACTGAAACCTATGTCATTTGATTTCGAGATCAATTTAAAATATTTTAAGTAATGCCCTTTTAAATTTTCCCATTTGTAAAGGTAACACATGCTCATTATAGAGTGAACATATTTTCTATTGGCACAAAAACCGCTATGTAAATGCCCTCAGGTTTCGCATTACACTGCTTGCTCAATGTACGTGGAAGGCTTGAAAAACATCATGTGATCACCCTCAGAAAACAGAATATCTGCAGAAACTAGACATCTTTAAAATGGCTTTTATTATAGGGTTGGTCCAGATTTTGCCATAGAACACTCCCAAGATTAGAATTCATGGGGGAAACCTGTCCATATACATAAAACACCACTTACCCTTCCCTACATGTCAGATCTTGCCCATTTTTACTACATAAAACTGCCAACTTTTCTGAGTATAATCTAGTGATTATACTGGGGAAAGCATCTCTGGAAAATGATATCAAAATAAATAATCTGAATGGGCCTTTATATATTCAAGAAATTGAATTGATAATTAATACCCTTACAAAATAGAAAACACTAGGCCCAGATGGGTTCACTGGTGAATTCTACCAAACATTTAAGTAAGAAGTTATACCAATTCTCAATTATCTCATTCAGAGAATCGAAGAAAGCATACTTCCTAACTCATTCTATGTGGCCAGCATTATCCTAGTATCCAACCCAAAGACATTCCAAAAACGCTGTAAACTAATATCTCTCATAAATGTAGATGCAAAATCTTCAATTAAAAATTAGTAAGTCAAATCCAACAATATATTTTTAAAATTATACTCCATAACCACATAGGATTTATGCCAGGTATGGTTTAACATTCAAAATCAATTCATGTAATTAATCACATCGTAAGCTAAAAAATAAATATCACATGATTATATCAAAAGATAAAAAAAAATCATTTACAAAATCCAACACCCATTCATGATTAAAAACTCTCAGTAAACTGAGAATAGTTAGGAATGTCCCTAACTTGACAAAGACTATCTACAAAAAACCTACAGTTAACATCATACTTATGGTAAGAAACTTACAGCTTCCCACTAAGAAGAAGAACAAGGCAAAGGTATCTCCACTCATTTTCAACAACATATTGGGAGTACTAGCCCATGCAATAAGACAAGGATAGGAAATAAAAGGTAGGCAGTTGGGGAAGGATGAAATAAAACTCTGTTTGCAGGTGACATGATCATCTATGCAGGAAAGCCAAAAGAATCAACAAAAAAAACTCCTGTACTAATAAGCAATTATAGCAAGGTTGCAGGATACAAAGTTAATTGCCTTTTTATATATTTCCAATGAACAAATAGAATTTGAAATTAAAAACACAATACCATTTACATTGGCATCCTCCAAAGTGAAATACTTAGATTTATACTTAGGTATAAATCCAACAAATATCTACAAGAGCTATATGAAGAAAACTATAAAACTTTGATGAACAAAATCAAAGAACTAAATAAATGGAGAGATATTCCATGTTTATGGATAGGAAGACTCAATATGTCAAGATGTCAGTTCTTCCCAACTTGATCTATAGCTTCAAAGTAACCCCAATGAAAATTACACCATGTTATTTAGTAGATATTGACAAATTTATTATAAAGTTTATATGGAGAGGCAAAAGACCCAGAGTAGCCAACACAATATTGAAGGAGAGGAACAGCATTGGAGGATTGACATTACCTGACTTCACATCTTACTACAAAGCTACAGTAATAAGACAGTGTGGTACTGGTGAAAGAATAGACAAATAGATCAATGGAACGGGATGGAGGCCTAAAAATAGACCCAAATAAATACCATCACCTGATTTTTGGCAAAGGAGAAAAGGCAATACAATAGAGCACAAATAGTCTTTTCAAAAAATGAGGCTAGAACAACTGGATATCCACGTGCGAAAAATGAATCTAGAAAGAGGACTGTTAAAACTCCACAAAAGGCCAGGCGTGGTGGCTCACGCCTGTAATCCCAGCACTTTGGGAGGCCGAGGCAGGTGGATCACTAGGTTAAGAGATGGAGACTATAGTGAAACCCTATCTCTACTAAAAAATTCAAAAATTAGCTGGATGTGGTGGTATGTGCCTGTGGTCCCAGCTACTCAGGAGGTGGAGGCAGGATAATTGCTTGAACGAGGAGGCGGAGGTTGCAGTGAGCTGAGATCATGCCACTACACTCCAGCCTGGCTCCTGGCAAAAGAGCAAGACTCTGTCTCAAAAAAACAAAATGAAACAAAACAAAAAAACTCAACAATAAGAACAGAAACAACTTAATTAAAATATGGCCCAAAGACCTTAACAGATATCTCACCGAACAAGATATGCAGAGGGCAAATAAGCATATGAAAAGATGCTTCACATTACATGTCATAGGGGAATGTAAATTAAAATGAGATACTACAACATATCTATTAGAATGGCCACAATATGGAACAATGACATCACCAAGTGCTGGTGAGGATGTGGAGCAACAGGAACTCTCATTCACTGCTGGTAGGAATGCAAAATGGTACAGCCACTTTGGGAGACATTTTGGCAATTTCTTATAAAACTAAACATACTCAATATATGATCCAGCAATCACACTACTACTTGGTATTTACCTAAATGAGCTGAAAATTGATGTCCACACAAAAACCTACACACAGGTGTTTACAGTAGCTTTATTCATAATTGCCAAAACTTGGAAACAACCAAGATGCCCTTCAGTAGGCGAGTGGATAAACTGTGGTACATCCAGACAATGCAATATTATTTAGTGCTAAAAAAGAATGGGCCACAAAACCATGAAAAGACAGGGAGGGTCCTTAAATACATGTTATTAAATGGAAGAAGCCAATATGAAAAGCCTACATACTGCATGATTCCAACTATAGGACATTATTTTTAAAAGTCAAAATTACAGATGCAATAAAAAGATGACTAGTTGCCAGAGAGTCAGACGGAGGGAGATTTACATAGGTGAAACACAGAGGACTTTTATGGCAATGAAACTACTGTGTATGATACTGAAAGGTAGCAGAATATGTTCCCCAAAATATGTCACTGTGGTATATGGATTATTTTGAGAAAAACATACTTATAAAACAGTATGCAAGAAGGAGACTCTAATCTCCCTAGTTTGTTCCTGAAAACAGGAGATAAAAACTCCCATGTGAAAGATGTCCTCTCTGTACCAAAAGAAATGAAACATTCTGTGGTGGAGAGTCATGGCTGAAAGAATTCTATACAAACAGGCCTTGTTAAAATCATTCTTATCTTACTTTTGCTGTGCCACCCCCCAACATAATTGTTATTTTTTCACTATTGCCCATCTTTGTTCAACCGAATGTAGCTGCATTTACGTTTTGTCACTTCTTTGGGTCTTCATTTCCTTATGAAGGCTCCCAGGTCATATAAAACTTCTATTAAATTTGTATGTTTTGCTCCTGTTGATGTGTCTTACGTCAATTTAATTCATGGGACCAGCTGAAAAACCCTAAGAGGCAGAGGTAAAATGTTGTCCCTGCTAAAATACTGTAATGGTGGATTCATGTCATTACACATTTGTCCAAACCCATAGACTATACAACACCAAGGGTGAACTGTAATGCAAACTATGGACTTTGGGTGACTATGTGTCAAAGTAGGTTCATCAGTTGTAACAACTGTGCCACTGTGGATGTTGACAATGAAGGAGGTTACGTATGTTGTGGGAGCAGGGGTAAATGGGAAATTTCTGCATCTTCCTCTTAACTTCGCTATGAACCTGAAACTAAAATACTCTTTAAAAAAAAATAAAATAAAATCAGCCCATCCCTTGCTGTCTTCACAGCTTGCCCTTCAGAGTGTTTCTATCCATTTTAAACCCAGAAGATGATATTTTCATCACATAAGCCACAGAAGACATCTAGGATGTTCCTGCCTCTCTTTGCACTTCTGACCAGTCCAATTCCTTGGTTGAACCAAACTGAGAGCCCTTTTGAGAATGATTCATGTGCAAGAATAGAAGCCCCTGTTCTTCCTTCTGGGAAGGTGCTCCACAAGGCTAACAGAATCCACTTTCTCCTCCTACTCGGTAGAACCAGCAGAAGAGCCTCAGGGAGCGCCTGGGAGGCAGATCACGCGCTTGATTAAGATGCCATCCTTTTCACAGCTAATTGGCAGATCATTTTTAAAGTTCATGCCTTAGAATTTGTTCTTTCCGGATTGTCATTTAATTTTCCTGTCACCCACATTAAAATAAAGTCTCTGTTGCTTGTCCACACAGTTTCCAAGCCTAATAATAATCACAGTTTCAGCCTCTTGCCTTGAATTTCTGATGGCATAAATAATGCAGGTGCCCAGAATAAAATGTAGCTATGCTGGTTTTTGCTTCTTTAGCCAAGCAGCTACCAAGAAAAAAAAAAAGGGGGAAAGAGACTGAATTGATAGAAAGATACATTTTACTGTCCAGCTGCCAAGAAGGCATCACCGACAACGAGGATTTCAGAATAATAACCCTAAAGAGAGGAGTTCAGAGCATCCCATTCACTGCCCAGCAGCCTGAAAGATGCTTTGTTCCCGACAGGTCAGGTGGAAGACCCCTCCCGTGAATGCAGCATTCTGAGGAAATGCTATGCCATCCATTTTTTAAAGACCCTCTGACACCAGAGATTTCAAACATGATTTGGTTCTCAAGGAGCAATACTATATCCTCACAGGTGTGGAATAATCAGACATCTAAGAACAGCAGTTTCTCCCAAAACAGCTGTGGGAAGGATAAAGATACAATCGGTTCATTTTAAATCTGTACGGTGGACTCTTCAGTTTTGTATTTGCATTCTGAGCATTTGTGGTCAGGCTATGAAGTCAGGCTTTCCAGCTGCTCGAGAGATGAAGCCCTGGGATGAGGACTTTGCCCTGGGAAGTATTTGGACTCAGAAATATATTCTTTAAAAAGTCAACATTTAAAAATTATAGAACATTATAAAGTGAAATGCCCCAAAATAAAACTTCCATCCATTCCATTATCAAGCACAGGATCTTTTCTCCATTTTTCTCAGGCTCTCTTCTAATTCTTTGACAGAGAAAAATATAAACACAGTTACAGTAATAATATTTAGGTCATGAATTTCTTGGCTTGTTTTGCACTTGGCACTGCAGCAAGTGTTTCATGTGAATGATCTCACTTGATCTTCACACTAGCCCCTGGAGGTAAGTACCATGATTACAGACAGGAGAATGCTGTCTTAGGAGAGCACATGCACTTGCCTGAGACATCAGACAGACTTCACAGGTAGGGTTCAATATTCATGTAAGAGCCGACACTCAATTCTAGAACTTAGAGAAGCCAAAGGTTTTCCTTGTGTTCTTCAATCAATGTGGGCTAATAAATTTCTTCCACAAGCCTTCAAAGCCTCCATGTTTCTCCTCTTCATATCTTTTTCAGTTTCTAGGCAAATTTCAGTGAACTAATATGCCATACAATTTTTATCCATTTTCTGATTGCCACAGAGTTCAGTTGCTTCTAGATTTTCCCTATTATAAATGACAACATATAAGCATCTTTACAGCTGGGCATGATGGCTCATGCCTATAATCCCAGCACTTTGGGAGGCCAAAGCAGGTGGATCACCTGTGGTCAGGAGTTCAAGACCACCAGGCCAACATGGTGAAACCTCATCTCTACTAAAAATATAAAAATTAGCCAGGTATGGTAGTACGCGCCTGTAATCCTAGCTACTCAGGAGGCAGACGCAGGAGAATCTCTTGAGTCTGGGAGGCAGAGGTTGCAGTGAGCAGAGATTGTGCCATGCACTCCAGCCTGGGCCACAGAGTGAGACTCTGTCTCAAAAAAATAAAAAATAAAAATAAGCATATTTATATATTACTTTTCTTCCTTTAAGTTGCTTCCTTGGGAATAATCCTAAAGAGATTGATTACTTAATTATAGGTACAAAAATTGTTATGCTTGTTGACAGAATTTCTCTTTAGACTTTTAAATTAACTGTAGCTGTTATTGATACAAGAATTAAATATACCATTTTCCCACAGGCTTGTCAGCACTACGTCATATATCTTTGTTTACTTATAAATATACAATATTTATTTTTATTTAGTTATTGTTCTTAGTTTAATAAATGCCAAATAATAGCTTGACATCATTTAATTATTATTTCTTGAGTTACTGGAAAGGTTGAACATTTTAAAGATGTATTTCTTTGCCATTTGTATTTTCTTATCTATAAATTGTATTATGACCGTACCACCTTTATTTATTGAGACCCAGACTTCAGTTCTTCATCAGACATAGCTTTGCACAATTCCAAAACTGATTTCTTTCCCTAATTCCCAATTTATCCCAGTAAGATTATTATTATTCTTTATTTTTTACTATATAAGCTTTGTGTTGCTCCTCCCTGTAAATCTCTTCCCATCCCCTAGGTTTTGCCAGAATTGTTTGACAGTGCCAGGCCATTTTTGACACTCATCCCTCATACATTTCTGTACGTATTATTTAAAAGATTTAGGATCTTAAAGAAACTCATCTGCAGTTGCATTATTCTAATTCTTCATAGGAATAACACTTAGTGAGATAAGCAGCAGCAGTGCCCGTGGTACAGAGTGAAGAGGAAAGGGGAGAACACACTGCCCAGCCGCAAACACACAGCTGGAAGCACAGGAGCAAATGAGCTGGCTGACATTCCATGAGAATTTTAGACAAATGGGGCTGAGGACATGTCACCTCCTGAACCTATGAATGAAACATGCCTAAAGCCACTCTTCCTTTCAATGTTTTGTTTGGTTAAACTCCCTTTATTGTCTAACCATTTTAAATTAGATGAGCTGGGATAACTGATGTTCTCCTTTACAAGTATGAGGATTGGATATTTTAATTTATTTGATGATTAAGAGGGACTTCAGATATGAAACAGAGTTGGCTCTCTGGAAGACAGTTTCCCCAACTTCTGCCTACTGACCTCCAGTGATTTTATACACTTATATAATCCTGCCTTTAATGAAAATATAGCACCAAAATTTAAGGTGCCTTTTACCTTTAACATTTTTAAACCAGGGACTTGGCCTGTTTTGTTCACTCAGTGTGTATTCACAGTGTTGAACAGTACCTGGTACAGGGCAGTCAGTCAAAATATATTTGTTGAGATAAATCGATTAATAAATGAATAAACATTCATTTTGAGGGGTAAAGACTCCCCAAACAGAGTTGTGATTTGAAGTTAGAGGCCTGTCTCAAGTATGGCTTCTTAAACTTGGATTAGGGTTTTATACTGTAAAAAAGGAAACCCAATTAATACGTTTGGAATTTTTTGAAAATCGATATCCAGTCTCTATGGCTTTTTTGCCAAAATAATATGTGCCCTGGTAAGGAAGGAAAATCCCTGTTGAAGAATGGGATAGGCTGTAAAGAAATTCTGGCTCTGGAATGGTGCATGACATGGCTAATTCCAAATTAGCTTTTCCAGGTTAAACTGAATCTACGAATGTCAGGATATACTGTCCCTTGACCTTCAACTTCTCCAAAACAATACACTTGGAACTATGCAGGGAATGTTTGAGTTAATTATCCTGGCACCAATCTTCTAGTGCTTTTACAGCATGAAACGGCAAATAATCAGAAATTTGGGAAAGCAATCAGAGAGCAAGACCAAATGGGGACATTTTAATCATCAAATATACAAAAAACTCATGGTAAGTAAATCAAACATGAAGTTCCAAAGAATTGCTTTTCTTTGTTTTGTTTTGTTTTTTTTAATTATACTTTAAGGTCTGAGGTACATGTGCAGAATGTGCACGTTTGTTACATAGGTATACATGTGCCATGGTGGTTTGCTGCATCCATCATTATGTCATCTACATTAGGTATTTCTCCTAATGCCATCCTCCCCTATCCCCCCACCCCTGCTATCACTTCCCTACCCCACCCCACAGCTCCCCAACAGGCCCCGGTGTGTGATGTTCCCCTCCCTGTGTCCGTGTGTTCTCATTGTTCAACACCCATTTATGAGTGAGAACCTGCAGTGTTTGGACAAGCAACTGCTGAGAGATTTTGCCACCACCAGGCCTACCTTACAAGAGCTCCTGAAGGAAGCACTAAACATGGAAAGGAACAATCAGTACCAGCCACTGCAAAAACATACCAAATTGTAAAGACCATTGACACTATGAAGAAACTGCATCAACTAACAGGCAAAACAATCAGCTAGCATCAAAATGGCTGGATCAAATTCACACATAACAATATTAACCTTAAATGTAAATGGGCTAAATGCTTCAATCAGAAGACACAGACTGGCAAATTGGATAAAGAATTGTTTTTCAAAAGAGAATAATGTCATAAAGATACCACATGCACAAATACACACATGCATATACACAAGATTTGATTCATCCACCTTTATCCAAAACTCAGGTCATTTCAAATTTAACCAGTTGATTTTCCTTGCAGAAAGCTTCCAGGCACTCAACATATAAAAGAAGCAAAGATCATTTACATATAGATGTTCTCTTATTTATGAAGATTTTCAAATCAGTGCATTGCCCATAAATAGTGATCAAATTGATTTTTATATATGTTAACTTCTGTAAGAAATGATGCAATGGTAAACAGGTTATTAAACATTTATCATATGCTATCCATAATGCCAAGAACTTTATGTACTTTAACCAACATATTCTTACAATGGCCTTTGATAGGTAGGTATTATTTCTATTTTACAGAAGAGATTATAGAAAAAGTAATAACTTTCCCAAGGTCACACAGCTAGTAAGTAGTGAGTCTGGATTTGAACCAAGTTGTCTGTGAATATTATAGGTCCTGTGTGGTCCATGAAGGAGGCAGAGCCTTCCAACACTAACAGTTAAATAGCCACGTATTTGTTGAATCTCTCCAGGAGCCAACCCTCCATGGGGTCCTGAGTAGGATTCAGAGATGAACACAACACTATGGCAGTCATCAAGGTGCTTCCAATCTACTGGAAGTAAAAGAAAACTGTAAAAGACAGACTGGAATGTGTGCTGCCAAGAAATTCAAGCAAAGTCCTCTACAAGTTCAAGATTGGTGCCTCTATCCACTGCATGCATTGTTTCTTTGAGTTCATAGCAGCACTACAAAGTGGGTTAAAAAAAAAAAACAACACCTTGGCAATCTACTTATAAATCGTATTCTTCCCATACCCAGGAATCTCTTGCGTTGTAAGTTAAAAAAAAAAAAAAAGTAATTTTTTCCCAGCACATGAGGCCCCTACATGCTGGCTGGAAAATAGACAGAGGTCTCATCCTGGCTCTATAGATGAAGAGCTATGAACCTTTCCTTGAGACACTGCTTTTTGGAGATGAAAGTTATTCTTACTTCATAAGGTTATTGTAAGTATTAAAAAAGAAATGTTTGTGTATCACTTAACATCTTTGTAAAAGCATAAGTCAATGTCAGTTGCCTTCCTTCCAAAACTTTCTAAAGAAACAAATTACAGAAGACAAATTATAGAATGTATTGCTCGATTTTTGTAGTCAGTCTATCTTTAAATATTAAATAAGTGGAGGCTACTCAAAATTAAAAATATTTTAGGAAATGAAAAGAAAGCCAAGTGAACATTTACTCATTCACAGAGCTGGCAAGGAGGTGTCACACACTGCCATATTCCATGTCAGGTTCGTCCAGAACACATTCCACCTCTTCATGAAGGAGAGAAAGGAGCTGGTTGATTGCCTGCTTGGTTTCAATCCCATTCCTTCCCTTCCAGGCTCAGCAAACCCTGCAAGCTACATTCCCCAGAATCCTGCCAACTGACTTCCAATTAGCTGCAAGCAGTGGGAGACATTGGAGGGCATGGAAAGGGCGAAGAGGGAGAAGCCACTGTTCTTCTCTCTGCTCCCAGCTACATGCCCAGCAGTGGCAGTCAGTTCTGGCAGTGGTGGCAGCTGGCAGTTCTAGGCTCCTGTGGTGCTGGCTATTCCAGCAGCAGCAGTAGCAGCAGCCTTGAACAGCTGTGAGCTCCTGCAGCCTTTGTGATTCCAGCAGGTAGAAAGAGGAAGTTCCAAAACAGATGCAACTCCAACTGTCTCAGTGGGCACAAGTCGGGGTGCTGGCCCCTCTCTGCTCCTCTGTTCTTCCAGTGGTAGCAGCCTCACAGTCTAATTTCTGGGTTACCCAACCCTCCCTCTTTGTTTGTCCCTTCAGCTCTTACTTTTACGATCAGTTGTTTTAAACCTTCTTTGTTTGACATACCTAACATGGCTTCTGTTTTCCTGAGTAGACCCTTACTGATGCAATTAATCAAGAAATGAATGAAAAATCCCTTTCTGATGATCAGAATCATATTCAACTCAAGCAAAACCCATAAAGTTCAGTCTAATTGTTTTTATAAGCCTTGTCTGGATATAAAAATATCCTCTGATACTTTGCATTTATGTAGAGTTCAAAAGTTTTCTGATGATAAATGGCATCTCTTCATAGAATGCCAGAATGATTTTGGCAAGTAGTCACAGTTTTAGGCAATTAAAAATATAGTGAGTGTGTAGAGTGTAAAATTCTTTTTTTTTTCCTCCTGCTGTTAGCAAGGCCATTTTCTATGTAATTGGAAAAAAAAAAAACCTTAAGAAAAATCTTAGAACTGGCTGAAAAACTAGGTCCTGAAACCTCTGTTTAAAAGACGTTCTAAGAGGCATCAATAGGAAGGACAAGAAGAATCTTTCAACAGTTTTCCTTCAAGTCTAAGTTTCCAACGATAAGGCCTCCCCATTGGTGAACGTCTCTTAAACCAACATGCTGAGTTTGGCCTGCCTTGTAATTTCACAATTATAAGGTTAGGACAAAGTTTTTAAAACAATATTTTTGGACAATCCTGGCAAGACATTGAGCAAATAAAAATGTAAAAACTGGGCTGGGTGTGGTGGCTCACGCCGGTAATCCCAGCACGTTGGGAGGCTGAGGCAGGTGGATCACAAGGTCAGGAGATTGAGACCATCCTGGCTAACATGGTGAAACCCCATCTCTACTAAAAATACAAAAAATTAGCCAGACGTGGTGGCACACACCTGTAGTCCCAGCTACTCGGGAGGCTGAGGCAGGAGAATTGCTTGAACCCCGGAGGCGAAGGTTGCAGTGAGCCGAGATTGCACCACTGCACTCTAGCCTGGGCAACAGAGTGAGACTCTGTTTCAAAAATAGATACATAAAAATAAAATAAAAATGTAAAAACCACCAGTCTCCTGGCTTCTTAACGTCAACAGTATGGAAAAAACGTTTCTAAATAGAGGGACAGAACCAATGGACATCACAGGTCTGATGGGTTCTCAAAACACTAGAAAATTCAAGGCAATCTTCAGAATGTGGTGTTCTTTAACTGAGACTTAAGAACTGAATGCAGCAAAGCTTTAGGAGGAAGCCACACAATTACCTGAGTATTGTAAAGGCTGAGAAGCACCCAGTGGCAGCGCCACTGAAACAATTATATTGGGAAATGCCAACTGAGTCAACCGAGGAGAAAAATTCTGGAAAGACTCCTAAGTTTGCCTTCCAGAGTCCTAGGAAAAAAACTGAATGTACTAGCTTATTTATCAACCTACATGGGGGCAGTTAGCCCTGCACACTGAAATTTCCTTTTGATCAACTCTCAAAAGGAAACAATGCAAACTCTACAATTATCCTGAACAAAAATGTCATTTACTTGTCATGAAACTTCTATATCCAGTCAATCGTTTCTTTGTTCTGATCTCAAAGAATAAGGGAAGAACAAAATTCCTTCTGGAAGCAGAGCACAGAACCTGTGTTCTATTCTAACTGTCATCCTGGCCCAGTCCCAACCTTTATATAGAAGCTGGAATATGCTATTATGACTGGCAGTATTTGTTACTGTCAGTGCCAAGCTTCATATCCATTGAGCCCTATCAGCTTCCACTGGCCTTTTGTACCAGGGTCCTGATGGGGCCTGAAGTTGTGTCCATAAATGAAACATTGTTATTGCTATTTTTTCAGGCTGACAACAGCTTCCAGGATTACAAAGAAAACCACCATACTGAGGTACAAATACACACAGATCCTGCCCTTCCTTAATAACCACTGTAGATCTATCCTCATTATATTAATCTTTAAATTTTATTTTTTTGGCTGAACCAATGCTCCTACCACTTCTTTGATAAAATGTGTACAACAAATTTACAAATCTTGTGAATTTTGTTTAGCTCAACAATAAGACAAGCTGAAAGGGGCCAAGACTCGAGTGAACTACTATTTTTTCCAGCAGTGTGGAAGTCTTTTCTATTAACTCTTTGTCTTCATCTTGACAAGAATATTATGAATCAAGAAACGGTATTCCCATCTTACCGGTGATCAAACTAAGGGTAATTAAATTGACCAAAGTGGCAAAGGCAGAATGAAGGAAGCCCAAAATCTGAATCCAGATCCATCTAATGTGAAAAAACTGCTTTTCTGAGTGTCCCACATTTGGTTGTCAGGCAAACAGAAGCCACCATTCATTCTGTACAAACTACAACCAACCGCACACCATACTGAAGAGGAATCTGGATGCTATCATCCACCAGAGTCATTACATAGTGGAATATATTTCTGCAACATGATAGGGAATCTTTTCCATGAGGAAATTATGTAGGCATCATTTTATTTCCCTCTTCTTTGTGAAGAGTTCCATTGTAGATACCCCCACAACTGGCCCAGCTTGCAGATCTTGATATGTATGTCCCTCCCTGCAGTGATTCCTCCAGACCCACAGGTCACCACTGTCTTCAAATGGCAATTCCGAAACAGCAATCATAGGACCACTTGCATCCATTGGTTGTCATCCCCTGAGCAGAAGGCTGGGTCTCATAGTTAACATAGTATACAGTAGGGATGCTCCTGCATCTCCAATGTGCAGAGCACAGCATGCCACTGGATCTTGAGGAAGAGCTCATTGTCTGGAAGGCCTGTCTTTCAGCATCTTCTGGTCTAGTTCATCCACACACGAAGCAGCCTAAGGACTTGTGGAGGAGGTGTGAGGAAACCCACGTGGACAGAGGGTGCAGCCTCAATGGCAGCATCTTTGAACAATCCAGTTAGATCTGGTCTGCCTTAGGATGTGGGTATATGGAGAGTGAGGATCACTGTTAGGATGTGTGCCACCACCCCTGCAGAGCTCAAGAGCATAGTGGCATTTAGAATTGGATAGAAGTCATGTTGGGCCTCCAGTTAATCCAGACTCCCCACAACCTCTGGACCTAAGTGGCAGGATATCCTGTGGCAGGCATTCAGCCAGGCTCAGTCCTCTCAGTACCTTCCACCTCTGTTAAAAGATGGTAATCAGACTCTTGAGTTCCCTTGACTTAAAGCAGGGGTCTGTGAGCTTTTTCTGTAAAGGGTTGGATAGTAAATGTTTTAGACTTTACAGGTGATACCATCTCTGTCTCAAGTATTCAACTTTGCCACTGTAGCATAAAAGCAGCTATAGACAATACACGAGTAAATAGGCACGGCTGTGTTTCAATAAAACTTTACTTTTAAGAAAGAAAACAAGAGGCAGGCTGGATCTGGCCCCCAGGCCACAGTTTTCTGACACCTGACTTAGAGGATTTAGATGGCAAGGCCAAAAGATGTTACCTGAAGACTTGTCCCTTATGGCCTTTGTTGCTAGAATCAAAGCTCATTGAAAACACTTAGAGAGGAGAGAATTGAGGGTTTTTGGAAGGTAGAGAGAAGCACTGAGTCACAGTGATACAATGTGGTCATGGTTCATGGGTTCCAGGAGTAGCTGGAGCTGTACCTCCAGCAGTCAAGAGACAGGGGAAGATAGCAAGGCTTCAGAGAAGAGCAGCTTCATGGTCCACCCAAGAAGACTGGACCCTGTGCAGCAGGGTTTCCATCTTTGGTAATAAATTCCACATCTAAATGCGGCAAATTAGCAATGAAACACTCCCAGAGGCTGCGAGAACTTAGGCAATGAGCCTCTCAGCTAAAATATCTTCAACATTCCTCAGTGTTTTGGTCTTCACAAGACTTCTAGAATCTTTCCATGATTCAGGGGTTAGAGAGTTGAGAGGTATCAAGCTCAAGTAAGACTGAGTTTGGCTTTGGGAGGTCCAGGCGGGCAGATCACGAGGTCAGGAGATTGAGACCATCCTAGCTAACACAGTGAAACCCCATCTCTACTAAAAATACAAAGCTTAGCCAGGTGTGGTGGCATGTGCCTATAGTCCCAGCTACTCGGAAGGCTGAGGCAGAAGAATCGCTTGAACCCAGGAAGCAGAGGTTGCAGTGAGCCAAGATTGCGCCACTGCATTCCAGCCTGGGTGACAACAGAGTGAGACCCCGTCTCAGAAAAAAAAAAAAAAAAATGGTTGAATTGGAGTCACATTTAACTAGGTTTTTAGCATTGTGCACAGTGTAAACTAATCTGCTACATGTCCAATACAGCTTCTACTCCAGATAAAAGCTCGCTCTCAGTTTTTTCAGGAAAAAGGGAAAGATGGATATGCATGTGGGTGATTTGGAATCTTTGAGTAGATTGATTTTAGCCATGATGTAAGTAAAATTATAAAGCAAGATGGCTCAGTCATATAATTTCCTTTCAACAGCTATTTACTATTTATAAAAATGCTATTTAGCAAGCAGACTTCTCATACCCTAAATTAGGAGGATCCTGGTTTAACAGTTGGGCAGGTATCAGGACATTCCCTACCAGAGAGTGCTATAATCACCTTGCCTCCACTTTAAAATCAGTGTTGTGCATAGAGTCACTGATGAAATATTCATAGAAAAATCTACAGACAGACAATGTAGTTGCTCTTTCAGAGGATAAATGAACATGCAAGACATAGATTAAAGCCACTATTATTAGTGCGTTTGTTTCTTGTAGCTGCTGTAATAATATTACCATAAATTTGCTAGATGAAAACCACAAAAATTTATTCTCTCACAGTTCTGGAGGCTGAAAGACCAAAAATAAGTATTGCTGGGCCAAAGATATGATGTGGGAGCTCCCTCCAAAAACTGTAGGAGAGATGCCCTTCCTTGCCTCTTCCAGATTCTGATAGCTGTCAGCATTCATTGGCTTATGGCTGCATTACTGTAGTCTCTGCCTTTGTGTCACACTGTCTTTTCCTCTTCTGTCCATGTCAATTCTCCCTCTGCCTTTTTCTTATGAGGACCCTTGTGATTATATTTTGGGCCCACCCACGTAATCCAGGATTATTTCTCCATCTCAACATCCTTGATTTAATCACTTCTGCAAAGACCCTTTTTCCACACATGGAAATATTTACAAGTACCAAAGATGAGGATCTGACATCTTTGGGAACCATTATTCAATCTACTACAACTATCCAAACCCACAAGTCCCTGAACAAATAGTATGTGAGATCATGCCTTTTGATTTGTTTCTGCAATTATGTGAATTTGAGATACCTCCCAATAGCTAGAGACTTCTCAGAGATATAGACACATATCCATAAATCATCACTACATTGCACAACTGCAGGGATTCACGCTGCATTCTGTGGGAAAGGCATGTCCTGGAATTGTGAGATGCGATGGTTCCAAGTTATTACATCAGATAGAAACAGTTTTCTTTCTTAGACCAAAACACACAGAGTTGTTAGGAAAGGAAGACTTCCCTTAAAATTAGTCTCTAAGATCAAGAATATACTCCCCCAATCATCTGCTTTCTCTTAATAACCCACAATCAACCACTGATTTTGCCTTTAATCCTTTAAATATTTTTTTCTACCTCAACTGCCTTTATAGATACATTAGCCACAATTGAAGGCAATGAGCTCTATACCACCCTCAAAATGGATATGGCTCATTTCCAAAAAAGAGATAATTTGTGATTTTGCAGGGACGAGGCATTGCGGTAGGTGCTGGGAATGCACTATGTAGGTGGAGGAGGTAAAGGTAAGCAGACAATTTTAATGTAACATAGCGATTGAGCATGCGAATGCTTAGCATCTCCACTTTGTCCAAGCCACCTTGGCCATTTCTCACCTTGATCCCTACCCTGTCTCCTTACAGCTCTCTACTTCTGCACTTGCCCCCATTCAGTCTATTCTCCATAACACAGCCAGAACAACCCTGTTAAAACATGAGACAGAGCATGTTAGGGCCTCTGCATGAAAGGAGCCCTCCAGGGACTTCCCATCTCATGTGGAATATAAGCCCAAATCTTACAAGACCGAGGCTCTGCCCAGCTTGCCAGCCGCACTCCTGATTACTTCCCTGACTCAGTGATTTCTCTCCCCCTCACTCATTCAGTTGAAACTAAAGCTGGAGCACAATCCCTCTAGGCTTTTGCACTTACTGTTCCCTGTGCTCAGTAAACCCTTACCCCAGAATCTGCAGTTCTCACTCTCTCACCTTTTTGGGGTCTTTATTCAGCAATATATTCTCAGTGATGCTTTCTCTGATGACTGAAGTTAAAATTGCAAGTATTGCCTGGCATTCCCTGATTTCCTTCTCTCTTTTCTTTTGTTCCCATAATATTTATCACCACTAACTTATATAACTCATTTTTTTAAAAGAGACAGACTCTCACTCTGTCACCAAGGCTGAAGTGCAGTGGCACGATCATAGCTCACTGCAGCCTCAAACTCCTGGGCTCAAGCAATCCTCCAGCTTCAGCCTCCCAGGTAGCTGAGATTATAGCTCAAGCCACTGTGATCAGCTTCTTATTCCTTTTTTAAATGATCTGTGTCTCCTAGTTAGGATTAAGTTTCATGAGAGCTGGGTTTTTCGATGGTTTTGTTCATTGTTTTATATAACCACCGTCTAGAACACTGGTACCTAATAAGTGATCAATGTATATTTGTAGTATGGTTGGGTAGGTGAGTGAGTGGATAGAAGGATGGGTGGGTGGGTTGGTGGATGGGTAGGTGAATGAATGGATGAATGAATGAATGTGTATATAGGGTAATACAGGATTGCGGAGAGGAGGAGGGCACTTAATTTAGTCTGAGGTGATGGGTTTGAGGAAGACAAAGCATTTAGTTCACCTTAGTCACAGCCTTCCTGGGTCAGTTAGACAATGAAAATGTCTCCTTCTCACCTTCATTATTCATGATGATTTTATAGTGCTAATATTTTTTCACAACCCATTTTCTAGACAGAATATTTGCTATCAAAGAAAGGTCAGTATATTTGAGTCTCATCTTTTCCTGAGAGAAAAATGAATAACTGAATAACTCATCTTAAATTCAACAATCCCTTTAATATTTTGATAGAAAATAACTTACAAGGAACTTACAAAGAACCTGGTCTACGTATTACAAAAGGTTTTCTTGATCACTACCCATGTCATTATACAGTGTTATAAAGACTCCACTATATTTTAAAGGTCTTGTTTTTATAAAGTTAGCCCATATGGATGACATCCTGTAACATTTTGTATACTTCTGGCATTAACTGCTTTGTTATAAAAGCTTTCCTGTGAATAATTCATGGAATGACTTTTATCTGGCTCAATCTCTGCCTCAGTGGGCACACTTACCTAGGTTTTCCATAAAACATTTTTTTAATTAAAGAAATAATTTAATAGATGAGGAAATATCTTTTCTGGTACATTTTCCCATATGTGGCACACTCACACATACAAACTTAAAGTAGCTCTTTAGGTTCTGAATTACTAAAACTGAACCTGGCAAATACCCTAAACTGAAACACTGACAACATGTATGCTTTCGTACAACTAAATAGCAAACATCCTACACAGCATCATTTGTTCTAATTCTTGATTCTTCAGACATTCAGCAGTGTTTTCTATTTCTATTCCAACAGTATTATGCAACAAATAAAAGCATTTGGCACTTTGTTTGTTATTACACACAGACACAGACACACACACACACACACACACACATTTATATATTTTTGAAACAAAGGCTCACTCTGTCACCCAGGCTGGAGTACAGTGGCACCATCTCAGCTCACTGCAATCCGCCCCCCAGGTTCAAGCGATTCTCCTGCCTCAGCCTCCTAAGTAGCTGGGATTACAGGCACCTGCCACCGTACCCAGCTATTTTCATATTTTTAGTAGAGACGAGGTTTCACCATCTTGGCCAGGCAGGTCTTGAACTCCTGATCTCATTATTCACCCACCTCAGCCTCCCAAAGTGCTGGGATTACAGGCATGAGCCACCACCCCTGGCCACATGTATATATATTTTAAGTATTATTTCCACCATTTTTTAATAGCATCAGGAAGAACAAACATTTACCCAGTCACATGGGTTTTTTTGCTAACAAGTCTCAAAGGAAGCTGCTAAATATTTATCAATAAATATGGCAAAATTTTAAAGTACTATCGAGAATTTTACGTTTTTAATCACCATGGGGGTGGGATGAGGGAAGTGCAGAGGTTTGCCTTCCTGTTTGGATGTTGCATGGTTAAATGAAATGCGGATCCCAGTGAAGTCTGAATACACTTGGGCTTATTTCACAAGATACAATGGATACTTGGGTGACATTCATTATCAAGGATGGTGAAGATAATTCACATTTCAAATAACCTTCTTGAAAATGTTCTGGGCAGGACGTGGTGGCTCATGCCCGTAATCCCAGCACTTTGGGAGGCCGAGGCAGGCAGATCACTTGAGGTCAGGAGTTCATGGCCAGCCTGGCCAACATGGTGAAACCCCATTTTTACCAAAAATATAAAAGTTTGCCAGGTGTAGTGGTGCATGCCTGTAAATCTAGCTACTAGGAAGGCTGAGGCAGGGGAATCGCTTGAATCCAGGAGGCAGAGGTTCCACACGTCACTGCACGCCAACCTGGGTGAAAGAGCACGACTTCATCTCAGAAAAAAAAGAAAAGAGAGAGAAGAAAACATTCTGGCCGCTTGTTAGCTCAGATGAGATTGTCATTGTTCTGGATCTCACATTATGGCTGAAAAAGAGCACATAGGAATAACGGAAGTGTGGGCTCTGCTGCCTTTGGGGCTTGCTGTGCATGCATGCACCAATGTTATTAGCCTCATTTGCACTTTGGGGGAAGAATACTTGAATACTTTTAAGTTGCCTGTCCATTTTGTCAGAGTAAGGAAGAGAATAAAGTCAGTAAGTTCATGTCACGTGCTGAGTGAAGGGCAACATGAGACAATGTGCAGGAAGTGAAGAAGCAAGCTGAGGGCAACCCAACCCGCTGAACTGTGCAAAGTCCCTCCATCCTCAGCTGACCTGGCTCTGGTGTACCTGATGTGGGGCTGTCTGACATTGAACGGATGCGATATGGCAGGCTCAACTCATATTTTTAGTATTGGTAAAGTTTAATTTCTTCATTATTCTTGGGAAAAATTATCTAAATAGTTGTTACTTTGGAAACAATAGATTCCCCTGTACACCCCACATGTACAGGCTGCTGGTCTAGTGGAACAGCATGAACCCTAGGGCCCAGGGCTGTCTGGATTAATGAGAGGGAAATTCCTAAGATTGCCATGAGGACCGAATGAGAATGCCTAGAAACCATGAAAAGCCATGCCAATGTCAGATATGATTATTACTGTTTGGGAAGATCTACCTGTACCATTTGGATTATCTTAACCTAGGTTCATTACCTTGCATGCACCCACTCTCAAATCCATCTTCAATTCACTGGTGAATCAGAATTGTAATAGTCTGATAAGTGAAGCTTACCAAAGGGCATTTGAAATTCTGAGTAGGTCATCATCGCTTTGTTCCCCTCCCCATTTGTATACTTCTATGTATTCTTTTGAAGAAAAACTGGGATCATGGGACAGCCTTGCTTTCCCCAAAAGGCTGTTTACTTTGTGAGCTCCTCTTAACTTTTCCCGTGAACCTACAGTTTCTCATGGCCCCTGAGAATCCCCTGCTCAGGGCTCCCTGCCTGTGCCCCCAGCATCTTCCCTTCTGCCCAGGGTCATCTCAGTGCAGTGGTCTAAATCGGAACTGCCCTGTGCTTCCCTCCGATCTCATCTAAACTATTCTAGATCTCAGTGGCTCCTATCCCTTCAGGCTGAAGCCACAGGAACCCTAGTTCTTATTAGGAAATCCAAATTCCCTATGCCCCCAGAGGCATGGAAACTCGGCATCGGCTGCTGCCGTTCCCATGAAGCAGCCATGATTCATAGAGCAGCTCTTTTCTTAGTAACAATGAAAACATTCTTCTTTGTGTTTTGCCAATGCAGATGAAGGCCTTTTAAGCAAACCAAACTTGCCTCTGGGTTTTGCCTGGACTGTGCCATCAGCTTGATTCTTGGAGAGGAAAAGAGGAGAGAGAGTAAGGAAAGAGCATCTATGGAGTGCTTCCTGTAAGCCAGGCTTCGTGGTCTGGTCTGCATTTTAACTTACATTATATCTCACTTACATGCTTCCAATTCCATCACAAAGGAATGCAAATCCTCCTTTCTTGGTCTCCACCCGGGGAAAGAAACAACTCCCTCTCTCCCACTCTCTCTCTCTCTCTGCCCATAAATCCTCGGGACCTCCTCCTTAAGGCCTCTAACAGCCTGAGCATTCTGCCCAAGGCAGGGAACTTAGACCTACGCCCTGGACAGAGCGTTTGAACTTCTTCCTCTCCTATCAGAAATACATGGTATTTGATTCTCCCCATCTTGGCTTCTAAAATAACTGTTTTCATTGCTTCCAAGGCACATGGCAAGGTCAAACAATCAAAAATGGTTTCTTCTTTAAAATGACAGTAACACGTTAGATTCTGTACATGGCTGACCATTTCTGTTGAATTTATAGTCTTATTTGCAGTAAAAATAAAATCTAACTCAGCCCCAAAGAGCTAGAGGTAGTTATTGCATCAAACCCAAAATATGAGAAACAGGTTATGTTTATTTTTTTAAGCAAACACCTGATTTCAGGGACTTAATAATACATGTTTGGAATTAATGAAAATATTTCCTCATATAAACAGTGACAATGCCAACACAAATATCGCGGGCTTTGCCCTCCAGCTTTCCTGTGGAGTGGATAACCGTCGTCTTGCCACCCTTGAGAAACTACCCACACAGTGATCTGAATAGATAGGACTCATTATTCACCTGCCAGGTCTGAAATTACCATGTCAGCCCCTGCCCGTCCACTGGGTCTTTCCCAGTTATTTTTAGAAAAACGTGCACAGTAGAAGCAGCTCTAGAACATTTTCTTATATTGTGGCCATGTTTAAGCATGATTAAAAAGGGATATCATGAAGCTTTCGGCCATACCCGAGCCTGGATCCCAGAGGTTATGAAGCGAAGTTCGTGGCAGCTTGCTTTTAAGGTGTAGCCCTTCTTCCTGAGCCACAGCTTCTCCTTCTGGAAATCTGCCAGGGCCTGAGTTTCCTCATAGGATGAGTGGAGTCAGGCTAGACCAGTGAGTCTGAAATTTTAATGTTCACACAGATCACCTGGGGATCTCGGTAAACTTCAGTTTCTTATTCAATAGATTTTGGGTGAGGCCTAGAAGTCTACATTTCTAGCAAGCTCTCAGGTGATGCCAGTGCTGGACTTTGAGCAGCAAGGGACTAGATGACTTCCCAAGAAACTTTCAACACTGAAGTTTTATCCCATTCAACATGATGCAAAAAGGTTAAGTAGCAAATGTTGCAATAGAATATAGAAAAGCTGGATATCTATGTTTTGAAATCTCTTAACAATAACACAGTACAGCAGACTGTCCGAACTGACTTGGCTAGGACTGTTTATAGTTTAGTTTAACAAATCATATAAGACCCCAAATGTTTACAGACGTATTTACTTTTTTCCCATGAGCAATTAAGATGAAATTACTGTTTTGTTTTTTTTTACAATTTTGTTGGCTCAGGGCAATTCAATTAATCCCCCAGCTCAGACATCCTAGGGCAAGGTTTCATTCCAAGAACTATTATCTAAACTGGGCTGGGGGGTGGGGAGAGAAAATGTATATAAAACTGGTGAAAATATGCCAGTTTAAAATAAAATTTGTAATTCTCAGAGAATGAGGATAATTGTCCCTTTTCTCTCAACTTCAGTTTTGGCTGGAAGGAATAGTTAGCAGAAGAAAAAAACAACTGCTCCAAATACACTTGGCAATGGTAAGGCCAGCGCTCAGCTTTCCCTGGTGGGTGAGAGCCTGGCTTCTGCTACTTGTGAGAATTTATAGACACTTAACCACCTGGGACAGATGATCATTGTTTTATAATAGCCCTAGGGAAAGTTGAGTCCATTCTTTTCTCCATAACTGGCAACAAAGATCAAGAGAGTATAAAATGAGTGCCTTCTGGGGGGATTTGTAAATTTGGAAAGGCTCACACATTCAGAGCTGACTTGAGGGAGAAAGGGAGCATGAACAGAAAAAGGAGGGTGTGACAATGTGTGCAAGGTATGTTAGTTGATGCATTTACTTCACACCTTTCTCCAGAGGACACCACTGTAAGGTGTGAAGAGATGCCGGTGACCCCTGCTGGGGCTGGCCTCACCCAGTTGCCCCAGGAATGACCTGCAAGCTGAGCCCCACCCAGTGCCCAAGCCAATGAGAGCGAGGCTTCATGTGACACTGGAAACATCTTTTCCACTGGCGATTCAGCTGCTCATTCCCTGCACCCCCCCCGCCCCAGGCGTGGCCAGGCCACCAACGGACCTTCAGTTTCCCTCATTTCCCGGTTCCTCAGTCTTTTCCTCATCCCATTCAGAACCCCATGCTGGCCCTGCTTTGGGGACTGACCTACTCGGGACCCCATTTTCAGGCACTCTTTGTTCTTCTGGGGTACCTGACCAATCTGGTAAAGGGATCTGTACCACTAGGTAGCACATGTAGAAGTATTATGTCCCCCGGGAAATAACCTGCTTTTTAATAGGGTCTTTGACGAGTGAGGCGATGCCTTCCCCCTAAGTAGTGACTCTGATGATATAACACAATGAACAAGTGGAAGAAACCTGTTGGGGAGACCCCTTAACCCCTGATAGGGAGAAACTTAAGGCACTTTATCAACCCATCCTACATGTAGGCCGAGTTAAACTGTATCAACTGTGGTTGGTTTTATCAATTCCATCTTTTTCTGCTTAGTGAAAGTTAAAGATAAGTGATTTCAGGTTAGGGCACAGGATGAAGCACCTGGAGGCCTGAGTTCTGGGATGCCTCTGCAACTCCCTAGCAGTGTGATCTCAAAGAAGTCACCTCACTTCTTTGTAACTGGTTCTAATCTGTAACGGGAAGAGACTAAACTGGGTTGAAAGCTTCCAAAGCTTTTGTTTATTTCATTCTTTTTGAAGGAAACATGTTCTTTAAAAGGAATCTCATACATAGAAGTCCAATTTGCAAAGCAGATAAAAGCACTGTGCTTGGTTAAGTACCACCGGATGCTGTAACAAGCAAACCTCAACATTTCCATAGCTTCACAGCCCCACGCAGGAAGTCCCAACTGGCCTCTATCTCAGGTGATGCAGGGACACTTGCCCCTTCTATCTTTTTTATCTTTTTTGGAGACAGAGTCTCACTCTGTCGCCAGGCTGGAGTGCAGTGGTGTGACCTTGGCTCACTGCAACCTCCATCTCCAGAGTTTAAGCAACTTTCCTGCCTCAGCCTCCTGAGTAGCTGGGACTACAGGCATGTGCCACCAAACCCAGATAATTTTTCTATTTTTAGTAGAAATTGGGTTTCACCATGTTGGCCAGGATGGTCTCAATCTCTTGACCTTGTTATCCACCCTCCTCAGTCTCCCAAAGTGCTGGGATTATAGGTGTCAGTCACCGCACCTGGCCAGCCCCTTCCTTCTTATGGCTCTGCAACACTCTAGACAGTAGTTCTCAACCAGGGGTTATTTTGCCCCTCCCAACACCTGCTTCCCTCCACCTTCTGCCAAACCAGGAGACATCTGGCAATGCCTGGAGACATTTTGGGCTGTTCCAACAGGGGGAGTGCCACTGGCATGGAGTGAGAAGAAGCCAGGGATGTTGCTAAACCCTCTACAATGCACAGGACAAGTCCTCACAACCAAGAATTCTTCAGCCCCAAATGCCAATGGACTGAGCTTAAGAAATGTTGGTCTAGGTGCTTAAATTCTGTATATCCAGTCAACAAACAGGGAGAGAGCCCTGAGGAACGCTGCATGAGAGGGTTTGCCGGGGCAGGGCTGGAAATGACACACATCACTTCCATTCACATTTCATGAGCTAGACCTTGGTCATATGGTATACCTAGCTCTGCATGTGCGTGTGTGTTTGTGTGTGTGTGTGTGTGCACGTGACCAGGGCAGAAGGGGAAGACGGAGGTGGTCCCTGACTGAGTAGCTACTTCACAGAAACAATTCCATACCACCAAGGGGAGCATGCAGAGCTGTGGACATACCTTTGAACAGAGGTTAAAAATGATGGCACTAGATCGCCTAACAGTAGTAAGGTAGAATCGTGTAGGGCCTTATTTCCCAAAGGCAACTCCTGGAAGTCTAGAAAAGATCCCCTTGTGCTCATAAGTTGACCTGCTCTAGCTACAGGATGACAGAATCACATAGAAGCTCTCCAGCAAAGGTGCATGTGGAAATCCATCATCGTCTGTGGAACTGCATTTCCCACTGAAGGGACATGGCTGTGGCTGGGGCTCATAGAGGGCTTCCTTTTCCAAGTGAAGAGCAAAGATAAATACAGTCAAATATAAGAAGGAGATAAAGACAGACAGTGAATTTAGCCCATTTCTCTTCTTAGCTCAGGACATAGCAGTCACTCTTCTCCTCAGTAACAAAACAATCAGAAGGTTAACTTGGAAACTATTGGCATTTGGAAACACAAATGAAAAGATATGCAAATTGTGTTAGGTTTTCAGAAAAAAAGCTCAATGACCAAAATAAGTAAAAATCCCTAGACCCCTAGACCTGTTTCTGCCTCTAACAGGCAGTACTCTGGGGAGGTTCACTTACCTTTCTGGTCCTTGGCACTGGCATTTATGAAATGTGGAAAGTGACCCAGAGTTGCAGTTTTCTAACTGTCTTCTAATTCTGCCTTAGGGAATCCCTGGGGACTCTGGGGGACCCCTTTATCGTTTGACTGGAGTAAATCAATAAGGATTAGCCCCCACACCCAACTCCGCTTTTGTCTGTTTGACATACCACACTTTGGTGTAAAACTTTTAGACAATGGATTTTATGGCTAAACAACATTTGAAAACTTCTAATAAAGATTACTCATTTCTAATTCTAATATGCTATGATTAGTTCAAGAGACTAGAACGATCTTAGTAAAAACTTCCGTGCATTCCTCAGTAAAACAATTTTTTAATAATAAATTTTAAATTACTATTAAAAAGGCACAATTAGGGTGGCCCAATCCCCTAATTCTCTGATTGCAATTGTCAGAAAGCCTTTAAGTCTTTATGTTAGTTTCATTCATGTAGAAGAATACAAGATGAAATCCCTTATCACTTAAAGAGAATCTTGATAGATTCTAAATAAGTATTAGTTATTACATTTTTAATATAGGTAATCTTGATCTCAAAAATCTATAATAAATCTGATTTTTAATGTAACTTCTGACAGTTGTTGTCAAGCCTAGCACTGGCTAATATCAACCACCCTGCTTTGCTAGGGCTACGGGATTCTTCTCCCTGCTCTCAGACCTAGGGGAACTCTCCATTGCCAATCACTTCACTGGGATGAGTTTTTAAAACAGTCCTACACAACACTTGTTTTCTCATTAGGAATCTAAATCTACTTCCATTCGCAGCTGGACCCTCCCTGTGACCTTGGCTATGCATGCCCTATGACCTTGGTTGATGACATTCCTGATCTGTAAACCCACTGAGACCAAAACAGAGTCCCCTCAGTATCTAGTGTGGTTTTCTACCTATAATATACATCAGATAAATAGTGTAAGTGACATATGACAAAGACCACAGAGGCATAAATCAAACAATGTAATTCCATTACTTATAACATTTGGGTATCTACAAAGTTCAATTATGTTTTGATGAATTTGCAAAATATGTTTCCAGAAAATCTCCAAGTAGAAACTTCTGCTCCAACTTCCAGTAGCAGTAATTACTTCCCATGTTCTCTACTTAGACACAGTCTTTTCCACTGGAGCTACCCCTGGTAACTACCACCTGCTACCACTGATAGGCATCACCATTCTTCTCCACATACAAGCCACTGAGATTATGAATATAAATCTTATGAACCTTAGCCAGCCCTACAACCCTACCACGAAACACCGAAAATAACCACATCCAGGGAAATTATCATAGACCTTTTTTAAAATTCTGATTCCTGCCACCAGAGCAATACCATGGGCCCTAGTCAAGGTTTTGATCGTCTTTTCAACCAGTGATGAAAAGGTTGTAGGAATTTCAAGTGATGGTAAAGGTGACTTATGTTTTATAGGCTGGTGAAAGTCTCAAAATTGAAACATTCTATACTGCAATTCTATTTGCTGGTCTGTTCCTCCTCTTTAAACATGAAGACGTGGAGGCAGGCATCATGTCTGTCTTGTATACCCTCAGATCCTACCTAGCACAATACATAGTAAATTGTACTTGCTGAACAACAGAATAGAGGATAGACAAAACCACTTAGTGTGCTATTATTAATACAATGTATAATCATTTTTGTTGTGACAACAACCTGATTCTCTAAAGGAGGTGAAAAATTAATTCATGAGAAATATAATATAGATCAAGTTCATATAATCTTCTGTAGTCATTGTATAGTTAAATGTTTCTGTCCTGAATATTAATACTTTCCAGAAAAAGAAAACAGGAACATTTCTGAGAAGTTCACAGCAAATAATCTGAAAAAAGAGAAATATACTCCAGCTGCCTTGTGAGCCAAGTAAACCTGCATTCACTCATTGAAATCAAAGTTTGACAAAATTAATTTTGGTGCTTCGCTGGAAAGAAGGTCACTGGTGGACCCATGCTTTTTTTTTTGGTCAATGTGTATCTTTTATTTAAAGCTTCATTGATTGACACTATTATTTCAGGGCACCTTCATAGGTTGTATAACACTGTCAATATCAGAGCTCAGTATGATAACCAATGTTCACAATGATATTCTTGAGTCTTGAAGTAAAACATACGTTAGGCCTTGTTACTAAGGCAGAGACATACTTGATGTTTTTCACCCAAAAAGTGGTTCAGCATTTATAGGGTTATGTTTCAACTGCCTGTTCACCATGTTGTTGGAGAAACCCTCCTTCTCTTTTGCTGGTAAAGACAGAATACCATAGTAACAATGACAGCTTAACATAATACACTTTTATTGAGTGCCAGCCAAATGTCAGAACCTACCTGGGTACTCATGATGCCAAAGTGACTAAGATATGAACCTTGCCTTCAAAGAGCTCACAGTCTGCACTGAGGAAAGCTGTAAAACAGCTGGAATTCCACACCCCACCTGTGATGATGCTGGTGTGTAAGAAGTGCTGTTGGCATAGGGGAGAGAGGACCAGATCTAGATCTTGGGGACACCAAAAAGTAAGGAACAGAAGGGAAAAAAGAGACTGTATGTCCTGTTCATGGAATAGTTGCAGCTTGGCTGAGTCGGAGGTTGGGGTGGCTTTCCATGAGGAGAATAGCCAGCGGCTCTGCAAATGTTCAAAGGGTGACTTAGGGAGCCTATACTCCCTGCCCAAACCAAATATCCATCAACCTCCTCACTAAAGCATACATTTAAAATGAAACAAAGTGTGTTTTCCCTGCAAACACACATTCATTCAAGCTCCTAGCCTTCTATATTGCTACCCCTAAGCTCCTATATGGCAATTCATGAGTCACCCCTGAGGGCTTCCATATTCCATGGGGATGCGTACAGATAAAAGTCAAATGTCTTTAGAATAAATCAAGCCGAGAAAGCAGCTTTACCTTTCTTATGTCAATCATGGCACCAAATCAAAGACAGTCAGGGTAATGAGGAATGCTGTGGTCCCTGAGAGGGATGCTGTCTGGGAAGCCTGTGTTAGATTTGGTCTCGAAGGGCAAGGATCTCGTCAATTAGTTCCAGCCTCCCTGTGACATAAGCTATACATATTGGCAGTAAAGTAACTGAGAACCAATTGTGTCGCCCCAGGCAGTGCTAAATTAGATGTACAGTGCAACTTCAGCAGCTATTAATAGTAAGGAGCCTGGAGCCAATTAGAAATATGTCCATGTAATAAGGAAATGAAGTACTCTTAAATGTGTAAAACATCATTATCTGTCATCCATAGGCAACAAAATAAAAAAAACACACACACAGCTGAAGAGCATGTTCAAATTGAACAAATATTCCTGTGAGGATCCTAGGTCTATAATAAGCCACAGATTGAATTAAAGATGATCGTTCTTACTTCTAGACACTGGCTGATTGAAGAAAAGAAAATAGTGTAAGAAATGTAGGTGAACACATAGGAGCTGAATAAGTGAATACATTTGTGGTGATTCTTTATGAAATGAAGTCCACTGCAAACTCTTTGGCAATTAAGTAAGGAACATTTAAGCAAATACACTGCTTGGTAGGACTTGTAATATACAGCCTGAAAAACTAAAAATGCTTTGCAGTTTAAGCTAACTATGTGCTTTTTTGCTATATCAAAAGCTGATACATTACGTATATACAAAAGTAGGTACATGAAAACTTGGAACAATATAAAACATTATGAAACTGTTAGCCAATTTGGCCAAAGTCCTCTATGTTACTTACACATTTTTTATTTGAGGGGATAATATGATGTTGCAAACAGTAGCCATAAAGCAAACAGGACAAGCTATATATTTGCAAAGGAAATTGCAGGTCATGCCATTAATTTTTAAAAATCTAGTCATGTTTGTAGATGTGTGCCCATAACTCATATACATAAACTGTTTTAAGTTTTGCAAAGAAGTTTAAAAACTGCTGAGGTATTATTTAAGCACAAAGATATTTCATGGCACCATTTATTACTTAAGGCAAAACAACAACAAAATGAGTGGATATAAAAATCATTGATTCTAACACTTGAAGAGCTACTGTTTGAAATTATTGAATATATACCAACAATATACCAAAGCAAGGTAATTAATAGCTTTTAAATATTAAAAAGCATTAATTTAACACAGTGACTAAGGCCCTATTAGATTCAGAGCTAGTGAAATCTAGTGAATAGAGTGATAGGGTACCATAATTTCATATTTTTAGTCTTATTTGAAAGACTGCAGTCTTGGAGGATCTAAATAGGAATACTCAGATTTATTTCCAAATAATCACTTTTCATCTCTTTTCTAATTTTAGTCTGCACAAATCTTTCTGATTCACTGGGTCTCTGACAGACAGTTGTAGACTGAGGGTGGGTTGGCCAATGCAATAAGACCAGCTTCTGTCACTCAGGGATGCTGTGGCCTGAAGCTGGTGAGACTCAGAGGGAGGCTGTGAGAACATCATGTACACGTGTTGTTCCATCCATGGCAAACACCACTTGCTGTCCTCCTAACAGCCACCCCCTCTTCCCTTCTTCTAAAACAGGGTTCCTCAATCCTGGCACAAGTGACAATTGTGCTGGATGCTTCTTTGTTGTAGGGGACTGTCCTGTGCATTGTAGCATATTTAGCAGCATGTCTGCCCCTTCCCATTAGAAGCCAATAGCAACTCCCCCCTTCCCCCAGGTTGTGACTATCAAAAACGTCTCCAGATATTACCCAAATGTCCCTTGAATTGAGGAAAGACAGATATAAAATTGCCTCAGGCTGATAACCATTGTTCTTACAGAACCCTGCTTTATAGTCTTGTTGTCCCCGCAGTACTATAAGCATCTACACGCTGTAAAAAAGGCAGCTTCCATTACAGCTGAAGAGGGCGAATCTTGACTGGTTTAGATTAATTATGGTGGTTCCATTCCCCTTCTCACATGTTGGTTTACATATGAGAATGCAACATAATTCTGGCCAAGGAGATGCAAAGAGAAGTCTGCTGAGGGGCCTCAATGAAGGGATTCCTCACTCTAGGCTACCCTTTGGAGATCAATCAATCAATCAATCTCTGCCCTTCATAATAATTTTAAGGCCATGAATATTTTATTTACTGCAGTTTCTCTTCTTCTGTATATATACCCCTTGGAGATATATATGCAAATTCTCAGGCCTCACCCTAGACCTGAATCAGAACTCGATGGAGTCAATACTCTATAAACACCCTACAGGGGATTTTGATGCATGCAAAAGTTTCTGAGTGTGTGCATGTATATATATGTACACACACACACAACTGTCTCTGCCCCTCATAAATTTAAGGCCATGAGTATTTTATTTACTTCAGTGTCTCTTCTTCTGTGCTACATTAATCATCTGAGATATGGAGATACACATACACAAATAAAGAAAAAGAAAGAATAGAGTGAAAATAAAAGGCAGGAGAAAGAAGTATATTTGCTCGCCAGGGCTCCCATAACAAAGTACTATACACTAAGTGGCTTAAGCAACAGAAATTTATATTCTCACAGTTATGGAGACTAGAAGTCCAAGATTAAGGTGTCAACAGGGTTGGTTTTATCTGAGGTCTCTTTCTCTCGGCTTGTAGATGTCTATCTTCTTCCTGTGTCTTCACATGGTCTTCCCTCTCTACATCTCCATCATGTCCAAATTTCCTCTTCTCTTAAGGATACGAGTCATACTGGATTAGGACCCACCCTAATGACCTCATTTTAACCTAATCACCTCTTTAAAGACCAATTCCAAATACAGTCACATGCTGAGGTTTTGGAGGTTAGGACTTCAACATATGAATTCGCAACGGGTACACAACTCACACATATCAAGGAGAGAAGAAAAAAAAGGAGGGGGGGAACAAGAAGAGGAAGAAGGAGATGTATCAGTTGGGAGTGACTTCCTCTGCAAGTGACAGATATTAACGCTTCATTAAAATAGAGCTCTGCTTTTATCAGTAACATAGAGTCTGATGGGTGACATGCTGGTTGAGTTGGTCAAAAATGTCATGGAAAGCCAGTCTCTGTCACTCTGCCACCTTATTATCCTTATGCTAGTTGTCTCATGGTCACAGATGGCTATTGCAGCCCTAAGGCAGGAAGACAGGGAAGGGGGCTGTGCCAGTGATCTTCTTCTTACCTCTGTCCTCTTGTAGAGAAGTAAAATCTTTCCCAAAAGGTCCCCAACCTGTTTCCATTTATACCTCATTAGCCATAACTAGGGCATATGGCCAGCCCAACTGCTAGTGAATCTGGCAGAGCAAATACCTGACTTTTCAGAACCTCTGGTAACAGGCAGCAGCAAGGGGTGGCTTGAGATAGCTGTTGGATGAGCCCAACAACCACATCTATCCCAGGGAAGAAGAGAGAGAGAAAGAAGAGAAAAAATAGGAGGTGGTTGGGGGGGAAGATGAGAAGAGAAAAAGAAAGCCACCTGTAAACCACCTGTATTATGAAATACCATACATAAAAAAGCAGTTTTTGTACAGAGCTGTCCGATGGTGTTCCCCATCCTATTTTTAAAATTAGCTATTATATTTTTTATAATAGCTCATTTGTTATAATTTTTATAATTAGCTATGATACCCAACAGCTTGCTTAAGGGGTTAGATGATTGCTCACCTTTTGGCATAACATATAATATGTATTTAATGATTGCCTCTAGATAAGGAGTTATATGTGCACAATAAACCATACATCCCTAGCGTGTAACACAGTACTTGGTACATAGTAGGTAAGTACTAAATATCTATTGAATAAATTAATCAAACCAGTCCAGGTAATTGTGGGAAGAGTACAAAATAGCTACTCAAAAAGATATCATGAGGATTTGTTTTGGAAACTTCTTAGAAATGCAAATTCTCAGGCCTCACCTGAGACCTACTGAATCAGAACTAGATAGAGTCAATACTCTACAGTTTAAACACCCTACAGATTTTGATATATGCTAAAGCTTCTGAGGGTATGCATGTACACATGCGTGCACACACACATAGCTAAACTATCTCTGTCCTTCATAATTTTAGGGCCATGAATATTTTATTCGCTGAAGTTTCTCTTCTTCCGTGCTACACTGATCATCTGTAGACACTATTCTGTTATATGAATCTTAAAAAAATTTTTTTTGAGACAGAATATTGCTCTGTCACACAGGCTGGAGTGCAGTGGCATGATCTCAGCCCACTGCAACCTATACCTCCTGGGTTCAAGCCATTCTTGTGTCTCAACCTCCGGAGTAGAATAGCTGGGATTATAGGCATTCACCACCATGCCCAGATAATTTTTGTATTTTCTGTAGAGAGGGGGTTTCACCATGTTGGCCAGGCTGGTCTCGAACCTCTGGACTCAAGTAATCTACCTAGCCTCAGGCTTCCAAACTGTTGGGATTACAGGTGTGAGCTACCATATCCAGCTGAGGATCTTTTTAAAATGTTAAATTATGAAATATTAAAACATAAAGAAATTTACAGAGAAAAAAATAAAACACCCACATGCACACTCCTCAGATTTAACAAATGTTAACATTTGCCATACTGGCATGCCAGTCTCTAAAGTCACTAGGCCCAGCACTGGTCTCTTCCACCCTTCCATCCTTCTCTGACAGTCTGTCTCTATTCCTGAGCATCCTGTCTGCTGCCTGTGGCTTCCTAAAACCCTGGGCCAAGAGAATTCAAGCACCTGTGGAAGTGCATATTCTCACTGGCATTCCACCAGGGGCCAAGTTAATAGTCATTTTCACTCCCTGGAGATTTAGTCCCCTCTCCCTTTAGTTCCAATGATATATGCTGAGATGCCTTTATGTTCAGACACCCATGAGAGAGGTTGGGAGTGAGCTGAATTGTCACTATCATACGCTTCTCATCTGAAATGCAACTCTAAATTATTATTATTTTTTTTTTTCCTTAAAGATGACGGTTTGGCTCTGTGATATAGGCTGGAGTGCAGTGACACAATCAGCTCACTGCAGCCTCAACCCCTGGGCTCTAGTAATCATCCTGCTTCAGCTTCCCCTGAGTAGATAAGACTACAGACACACACCATCATGCCCAACTTTTTTTTTTTTTTTTTTTTTTTTCCATAGAGATGGGGTCTCACTGCATTGCCAAGGCTGGTCTCAAACTCCTGGCCTCAAGTGATCCTCTTGCCTCAACCTCTCAAAGTGCTGGGATTACAGGCATGAGCCACTGCACCTGACCCCCTAAATTATTTTGCCTTCTTAAGCTCAAGAGCAATGTTCTTTCAGATAAGACCCACTATAGACAGAGAAAAGAATGAAGCAAATTCAGCTAGTGGCCAGAGAGTGTCAAGTTCTTATTCTAGCAATATTGTGTAGGGTGCTTATTCTCTTTGCATCTAAAGAAGGAAAGATAATTTTTATTCCATCTAAAGGAAAGAGAATACTACTCGATTCTTAAATATAATTGGGTTTATAAAGTACATCCACACATATTGCCCCATCTGATACTGCCATTTGATAACAACTGGTATCCTTACAGACTGTCTGTCCTGTCGCCCGCTGTGTTCCCAGCATCCCAACTGTGCTGGTATAACCTAATGCTTATTAAAGAAATGAAGGACAGAGGATGCTTAAAGTGGTAGCTACGGAATCACCATGAAGGGCAGAGGTGACTGTCTAGTAGGAAGGGAGCCACTCGAGTGGGAAGGGGCAGTGCCACTCAAAGGAGTTTGTCTGTGAACTATTTGTTTCTTGTTCTGCCCTAATTTCTTTGAGAAATTCTTAGTTTGAAAAAAAGTCAGCTGAAATAAAGAGGGAGCCCAGCAATGAATTTGATTTACATTCTGATCTAAGTTCTTTATCTCATTGTAGACCAGTAACAAAGAGTTCTCAGGCTGGATCTGGCTGTGGACCATGCTTGGAGGAGCCCTGGGCCAGAAGAGCTAACTTGAAGCTGTGTGTGCTCCATGTGTACTTTTTATTGTACTTAATTGTACTGAGTTCATTATGGGTCACTTGGGAGAGAAGCAGATGGATATTACAGGATGACTGAAACCTTCTCCACACAAGCTATTCCTATTGGTCCCATTGAAGCTCAAAGATTACACATTTCAAATACTCTTTTCTTTTTCATTGACTGTAATTGTAATTGTACATATTTATGGGGTACAGGTAATATTTTGATACAGGCATACAACATGTAATGATAAAAGCAGGGTAATTAGGATACCTATCATCTCCAACATTTATCATTTCTTTGTGTTGAGGCCATTCCAAATCTTCTCTTCTAGCTATTTTGAAATATACAATAGATTATTGTTAACTACAGTCACTCTACTGTGTTATCGAACAATAGAACTTATTCTTTCCATCTAACTGCATTTTGTACCCATTAACCAGCCTGTCTATATTTACCCTCCTCTGCCCCACCATTCCCAGTGTCTGGTAACTACCACTCCATTCTCTACCTCATAAGATGACCTTTTATTAACTCCCACATAGGAGAGAGTGCATGTGATATTTGTCTTTCTGTGCCTGGATGATTTCACTTAACATCGTGTTCTGCATCCATACTGCTGCAAATGACAGAATTCTACTCTTTAAATGGCTAAATAATATTCCACTGTGTATACAGGCCACATTTTCTTTATCTTTCATCTGTTGAAGAATACTTAAGTTGATTCCATATCTTGGCTATTGTGAACAGTGTGGCAACAAACATGGGAGTGCAGATATCTCTTCAACTTACTGATTTCCTTTCTTGTGGATATATACCCAGCAGTGGGCTTGCTAGATCAGATAATATTCTACTTCTATTTTTAGTTTTTTGAGGACTCCCATACTTTTTCCATAATGCCTGTACCTATTTACATTCCCGCTAACTGTATACAAGAGTTCCCCTTTCTCCACATCCTTGCCAACATCTCAAATAATCTTTAATTGCAAGATCCTAGAGTAATACTTTTTGTTTTACAATTAAAGCCCTTTGACTGAGAAGAATGGAAGATGATTTTGAGAGGAAGGAGCCTCTGGCACTTGTCAGCATGTTAAAGTTTGCTGGCCTGGTTTTACTTTCATGCCAGTTTTTCTTCAAGCTTCCCCTGTACCCAGAAACACCAGGAACCTGGGTCATTCTAGCTCTATTTGGGTGAACTTAAATTGTGTTGTAAAGATTATTCAGTGCCTATTTTAGCCATCAACCCATCCCAGACCACTCTGGTGATGTCAAGACAAGCAGAGTCTGAGAGTCTAGGACTCTGTGCAAGATCATGGTAAGCCAGTGGTCCTCAGACTCCAGCAGCACTAAAATCCTCTGTAAGGCATTTAAAACACAGATTACTGACTCCACCTACTTCTGACTCACTCTGCCTGGGCTGAGGCCCAAGAATTCGCATTGCTAACAAGTTCTCAGGTGATGCAGCTGGCCTGGGACCACACTTTGAGAACCACTCTTCTAGGTACTCAACACAGGTGATCATGGTGGAAAGTGGACATTTCCCATTCCATCCATAAGCAGTATTTTTGCATACTTACTCCAGTGGAGACCACAAGTTGTTGTCAAATATCTATCATCTCTTTCTTCTTTACCAACAGAACACGAATTTTATTAACAACATACTGAGCCTTAAAAACACTACATTTTTCAGACTTCTTTCAGCTAGAGGGGTCCCTGTGACACAGTTTTTATGAATAAAATGTAAGTACGTGTCACCAAGTGGGACTTCTAGAAAGTCCATTAAAGAAGTTTGCCTGACTCTTGCTTTGTTGCTGTATTTCACCCACAAATGGCTCATTTCTTCCTCCTCCTTTTTTTTTCTCAAGTTCAGATCAGAAGGGTAATGTGCCAATGTCATCACATGGTTCAGAGGGTGACACATCTCACACATGCACACGAATACCCAAGCATCATGCTCATGAAATACAAAAGGATTGCACTTCCCTTCTTCTTTAATGGGATATGGACACGATGCTAGAAGGAGTTCTGCCATCTGGAGACCACAGGTGATAAGCAAGTGTCAAAGATGCTTGAGAGGACAGAGGTACCTGGGTCCCTTGCAGCATCATGTCTGTCATGCCAGCTCCAGACTGCCCATCTCTAGACCTCTGATTATATGAGAAAAAGAAAACCCCTCATTTATTTATTTAAGCCATTGTTTGGGGGTCTACGTTATTTTTAGCTAATGAAATTCACCTACCATGTTAAAAACCAGTGCTAGATGTAAAGATGGAAAATATATGTTTCCTACCTAAAGGAGCTTTGGTGCAGCTTTGAGAATAAGAAAGCGACACAGCTCCTGAGGGAACATGGGATCCAAGAAGACTTAAGGTTAGCAACAGCCAGAACACTTCCCAGGTGCCCTGAGGAACTGTTTTGAAAATATTGAGATCTGGGAAGATAGCGTAAAGTTGAAGTATGAAGTTGAACTTAGGGATCTTAGATAAGACAGTTTTACTTCAGGCATTTACACTCACAAAAAACAGTGGTCCTTGAAAAGAAGATGCTGGGAAGCATTTGGGTCTGTAGTAGGGATGGGGAATGTACAAAATGGAAAAGAGAAGGAACAAATCTTAAAAAAGTTGACATAAAGAAACTTTGGAGGTTGGGTGAGGAACACTGAGTGAGACTAGCATGTGGATTTGGTCGGGGAGAATAGTGGTTTGTAAACATTTTCAAGCCATGGAGCCCTTATTTCAGGAAAGCATCATAAGAAAAGTAGCTACAAATTGAGCTATTCTGGTTCTATAAGTTGTAGAGAACCCAGAGGGTCAGCTAACAACCTTCCCTTTCCTATGGCACCTTAGGGTCTCCACGGAGCAGCAGGGAGCTACAGGGACTGATTTATGGGGAGAATAGGAGGGAAAGGTGGAAGGTGAAGTGGCTTGGGTACTATAAAATAATTCTGAGCTGAGGAAGCAAGAGAAAACTTAAAGTTTTGTCTGGAGATTTAGGAGATCTGAGCTCCAGGTTTTCTAAGCTATTAACTCTCAAACAGACACAGAAAAAAGCTGTTAAACCTCACAGCAGCTCCATTTTCAAGATGCTTTCCAGACCTAAAAATGTTTGAGACTAATTTTAGGGAAATCATATTTACAAAAGAGGTCATGATTCCCAGAATCTATGGGTTTTATATGGAGAGTCACATTGAAATGGTCCTAAGATTTTTAATGTTTGATTTGCTTTCTGCTCTTGAAAGTTAAAGTTTCTCTAACTCAGTCCCTTTTCTGTTTTCTCTCTAAAGGATAAGATTTATAATATTAACTTCAATTTTTTGCATGTATCTGATAGTAATAAAGAAAAGTGAAAGGTAAAATCCACCCTGGAATATGTTGTTCTACAACATTGCTTCTAAGAATTTTAGGACAAATAGAATTTGGTACCTGTTTGACCCAGAAATCCTATTACTGGGTATATGCCCAAAGGAATATAAATAATTCTGTTATAAAGATACATGCACATATGTGTTCATTGCAGCACTATTCACAATAGCAAAGACATGGAATCAACCCAAATTCCCATCAATGATAGACGGGATAAAGAAAATGTGGTACATAAACACCATGGAATACTATGCAGCCATAAAAAGGAAAAAGATCATGTCCTTTGTAGGGACATGGATAGAGTTGGAAGTCATTTTCCTCAGCAAACTAACACAGAAACAGAAAACCAAACACTGCATATTCCCACTTATAAATGGGAGCTGAACAATAAGAACAAGTGGACACATTGTTCGGGTCACAACACACACTGGGACCTGTGAGGGTGGGGAGGGAGAGCATCAGGAAGAATAGCTAATGGATGCTGGGTTTAATACCTAGGTGACTGGATGATCTGTGCAGCAAACCACCATGGCACATGTTTACCTATGTAACAAACCTGCACATCTGCGCATGTACCCCTGAACTTAAAAGTTGAAGAAAAAGAAGAATTTGGTGTCTGATTTAAAAAGCACTAGGAATCTGTGACCAGCCTGGTGTTTTATAAGACAAAAAATACATGGTGATTCATAGCATAAATATGGAGCTGTTAATTTGTAAAGCAGCTATAATCAATTTCTGTCCATTATTCCTAATGTCACTCTGTAAAAGGTCTTCATTTTGCTGCCCATTTTTCAGATGAGAAACCAGAAAGACACAAAAATAAATTCAGTTAACACAGCTTCATGATGGTAGTAATTTGCCTGGCTGTATTAGCATAGGAACGGAAGTCTCCTGCATTCTAATCTTTCTAAAATTAGCCAACTGTGATGGAAAGAATCATTCATTCCATAAATCTGCCCTGAACAGAATTATGAGCAAGCAGAGACAAGCCAGCACTAACTTCTTTCATCTCTACTGCCATGACGGGCATTGAATCTGAAAGGAAGAGCGGCAACAAAGGCACGGGCTCTGAGCAAGGGAAGACAGTGCATTCACACTGAAGACAGGGGCTTGCTGTGCTTCCCCCGCCATTCACAGAACTCAGGAAGTTCTTCTGTATTCAATAAAACCAATGTAAGGGGTTTCTGTTTGTTTTTTTGTTTTTTTCCAGAGACTATTCATTCAAGGTACTTTCCATATCTGATTAGCCATTCCCTTGTCACATCTGAAGAGGCCTCTGGACGGAGCATGTACCCAAGGCCAGCCCTGCAGGGTGTTATCCAGAAAGATCAGTTACTGTGCCTTGGAGTCCATGTCACTGAAGAGGCCACAGGCTTCTGAAAGAGCCAAAGGAGTGTCACAGGCCCGGGTATCTGTCCCTACCCTGCAGAGGAAAATTCTCGCTTGATCTGGGACTGCCTCCCTCAACTCTCTAATATCCTGAAGCACTCCTTAGATGAAACAGAACCCAGGTGACTCCTTTGTCAAGGCACTTCCAAGACACTAGGAGATGGCTGGTGTCTCCTCATGTCATTAGCCATCTTCTGCTCACCTGCTGTATAAATGACCCTAACATAGAACATATTGCTTCTTAACAGGTTTTATTTTCTGTAAGTAAATGACGAGAGAGAACGAGAACAAGCATGTGCAGAGCCTATCAGGGGAAAAAAAAATCACTACACACTTACTTTAAAGAAGAACTTGTGTTAGGTTAATGTTTTCCTAGAATGCAAGTTTACCCAGGAAAGAAAAGGAACTGCAAATCTATAAGCTGTTGAGGGGCTCTTGGATGTTTTGATGAAATAAAACAGAAACAATGACAAAACCCCACAAAGTTACTATATCTTGAGCCATAATAAAGTAGAAGACATAATAACATTTTGAAAGATTTGGAACAACTTTTACCTTTGTTGTATGTTTACTTTCTCATGATGTATTCTTACGCTTTCAAATATAGTACATATGAAGCAGAGGGTAGAAGATATGCTCTTCTGATTTTTTTTAAGTTAGATCTTTGGGAGGAGGCTAAATCTATAAGTATAAAACTTATGGGGAGAATAGGAGGAAAAGGTGGAAATTGAAGTGGACTTTCTAACCTTGGAAGTGGACTGATGATTGTTACTGCTGCTTTTAAAGTAACAATTATTGTTACTACTTTTAAAGCAGCAGTAACAATCATCAGTCCAGTTCCAAGGTTAGAAAGTCATTTAATGAGAAGACCCAGATCAACAGTTGTCCAGTTGGATCCAGCAGGGTGTTAATAGGGTTTACTCAGGAAAGGAAAAGTTTCATGGCCAAATGTGTTTGAGAAAATACTGGACTAAAAGATCTCTGTTTTTTTGCTTTTGTTTTTGTTTTACTTTGAGGCAACTCAAAGCCTGATAAATGTTTCAACATGTATAGTCAATCTCAAAGCAGGGGTAAAATATAAAGCAGTTCCCAAATTTATTTGATCACAAAAACCTGTTATTCCTAGAGGATGTTATGAGATTAATGTTCTTTAGCTTAGATTTTGGGAAATAAGATAATCTATACATTTCTGTAAGGAAGAAAGGGAATGAGGGAGAAAGGAAGTGAAGAAATAACAAAATGCAAAATCTTAGCTCACCTAAAGCTGCAAGTATCTGACAAAATCATTGTTCATACAACATTTCTAGATTTAAAGAGAGAGGAAAGTGTATGGCATTCTCATTAAACTAAAAACAATACAAATAGTCAGTGTGATAAAAGCACTTAGCATTGTCACCCACAGCTCTCTCATCTACCCTCGCTCTCTCGTCTATCATATTCGCTTTTGAAAATAAAAACTAAATATAAATAAATATACTAAAAATCAAAATAAATGATGGCAACACAATTTTAAGGTTATGAATAATCAAATTCTGTCTTGGATTTGCCCCTGAGAACTGACTGGACCCACCCATATTCCATACCTGCCTCTGGATACAGGCAAACTGCAAACACCCGTTAGGACCCTCAGCAGCCACTCAAGACCTCCTGGATCCTTTGGGTTAGCACTGATCACACCAGGCACCATGCTAAGTACTTAGAGTATATTATCTCATTTAATCTTTACAACAACACCATGAAGTGGGATATTGATTTGATTGTACAGTACTATGGTCTCAATATGTCCTTCCAAAATCTATGATAAACCCCAATTTCCATCATAGTGATATTAAGAGGTGGGGCCTTTTTGAGAAGTGATTAAGTCATGAGGGCTCTGCTTTCATGAATGGGATTAGTGCCTTTATAAAACAGGGCGAAGGGCTGGGCGTGGTGGCTCATGCCTGTAATCCCAGCACTTTGGGAGGCTGAAGCAGGTTGATCACCTGAGGTCAGGAGTTCAAGACCAGCCTGACCAACAAGATGAAACCCTGTCTCTACTAAAAATACAAAAATTAGCCAGGCGTGGTAGAAGACACCTATAGTCCCAGCTACTCAGGAAGCTAAGGTACTTGAACCTGGGAGGCGGAGGTTGCAGTGAGCCGAGATCGTGCCACTACATTTTAGCCTGGGCAACAGAGTGAGACTCCATCTCAAAAAAAAAATAAAATAAAATAAAAAACAGGGTGAAGGGCACATTCTTGTCCCTTCTACCATATGAGGCTGATTCACCACTTCCACCATGTAAGGATGCAGTAAGAATGAGGAACAGGCCCTCACCTCACTGAATCTTCTGGCATCTTGAACTTGAACTTCCCAGCCTCCAGAACCATAGCAATAATTTTCTATTATCCATTTCTATAATCTGTATATTACCCAGTCTAAGGGATTTTGTTATGGCAGCCTGAATGGAGTGAGACACATGGGTAATGAAATGTGAATTCAGCAACAGGTGGTGACTTTCTCGAGGGAGTTATATTTCCCAGCCTGGAGCTCCTCCTCTGATACACTGTACTATGTTTTTTTCCACTTCCTTCCTCTCCTAATACCTTTGAACTTCTGGCCTCTGTGATGCCCTTGGTCCCTCAGACCTCAGGCTGGTCTTGGCCTTTGAACCTTGCCTTTCACTACTAGATGCAGGTGTGTCTGTCCTGCAACCCACCTCTGGCTCTGGCAAGCCAGCTAACATCAACCATGTGGCTGGAACCTTTTCCAGAACAATGGAGGCCAGGGTGAGTGACTCATTTCCATTCAGTCTCTATCTTTGGGGCAGATCCACTATGAGACATAATTTACCAGAAATCCAGTTACAAGGAGAAATGAGTATTGAAGACTAAGAAATGCATTTTGCAGGAGGCCCTTGCTGTATGGGGGCAGTGTCATACATAGAGCAGTTAGAATAGAGGTCACAAGTTCAGAAGCTCCTCTGAGGCAGGCAGGAAATTAAGCAGCTACTATGGTCTGCACTGTGGGGACTGTGCAAATTGGAGAGCGGGTGCCTCATCCAAACAGATGACTGTGGCTCAGCTGTCGTTGCCGTATTGGAAATACAAGCCTAATGATGTTGGGTATTCCCATTTTCAATGAAGTCAGGAGATGCATATTTCCATGTAAATATTTTTAACCTCTGAATTGTGTATGGGCCATACAGAATACATTTGCAGGCCAGTCAACATCCACTGATCCAGAATATTGATTTGTGAGACAAGTTGTGAGGCAGCGTTACATAGCCGTTAAAAGCACACATTTTAGAGCCAGACTGCCCATGTCCAAACCCTGGTCCCATTCACTAACTTTCATTTCACTTCTCTTTGCTTCAGTTTCCTCATCTATAAAATAAAGATAATATCAGTACCTACCTCATAGGGTTTCATGAGCATTAAATAAAGTAAAATCCACAAAGTGCTTTCAATACTATCGGACATTAGTTACATGGTAAATAAGTATTTAAAACAAAAGTTCTAAAAATAAATAAACAAACAAGAAAACAGAAAACCTGACCGGGCCAGCTTTGGAGCCTCCTGGATGGCAGCTATAGTAACATTTCTCCCTTTGGCTGGGATGAAAAGATATTTGGGAATAAAAGATCCCATAAAAATAAATGAGAAGAAGTGAAAACCCTTCATTATGGCAATTTTGGTGGCAAGCCTAAAAGACAGAGGGATCAAAATATCCCAGTACTAAAACCTGATGGTTTGATGTAGAAATGAGATTTAAGCTTATTAAAATGTATTTCTTTCTGGTGTTAATAACCCTTCACAAGACCTGGGAAATTTTGAAAGAGGGAAAGAAAATGGTTCCCCCTATGCACAAGAAGAAACAAATGACTATTTAATTCTCTAATTTTGAGTGAACTAAATTGAACCCTAGGTTTTTGTTTTGTCGGGGGGCCAGGGAGGGGGAGCTCAGTGGAAAGCAATTGCTGGAGAGTGGTGCTTGTTCTTTGCTAACAGAAAAGGAGCAGAGCAAGGAATGAAAACTCTGTAGCCTCCTCTCTTCTCAAGAGACAACTGACTTCCATCTGTTTAAACATCCCCAGGGGACCCTGCTCCCCTCATTTCCATTTAATCTCCTTTCCACCAACCTAGGGTGACATTAAGAAAACCAAACCCATTTGACACTCAAGCTCTTACACATCAAAAGTCAGGGGAGAAGCGTGGTTGACCTGTAAGCCCTGCATGAGGCACAAAGACCCAAAGAGGAAATTTCAGGAACAACTGCTGCTTCGAGGACTCTATGCCAGATATAACATGTGCTTTGGTCCAAAAGCTGGCTTGAGCCCCATAAGAGGAATAATATAAAGCACGCTTAAAATGTGAAATCTTTAGTTCTACTTGCTCTTTACTCATAAAGGAGAGAGTATTCCCTGGTGCCAACGAGGTCTCTCTGAGTCGTTTGCACTATTGGTAGCAGGCGCTGCCTGGGGTAGCTCTTAGGGTCTGTGCTTGAAGTGTGCACCAGCTGCAGCCCCAGAGATGAGTGTTGGTCCCTGTATACAAGCAGCTGCCTTTAAACAGATCACATGATTCTAATGATGACAACTGTCTCACTCTACTTTCAATCCGGTTTCAATTTGGTTACTTGCAACCTAAGACACTAAGCAGCCTTTTAGGGGTGAACCGCATTCCTGAAGCGCATGGGTCAGAAAGCTACCACATTCACTTTCTACTGTCCATGGACTTTTTCTCTCCCACTTGCTGCCTTTCCACTTTCCCCTCATTTCTCGTATTCTACTATGCTATCGTCAAATTTTCCTGGTCTTAACAGCAAGTCTTCTTTTTCTTGATGCTTCATTCCTTCTAGCATAAGACCAGAAATTGATCAATAGTTTATTTAAGTTTCAAACTTTATTTTGGTGCTGAATAAACATATAGTTTTTCTAGACTCCCATGAAAAAAAAATGGGACTTATGTTTAAAGTCAGGTAGCACACCAATTATCCCGAAGTATAACATATTTTGATATAACATCATATAGTTTTTAAAAATTTTTTCATAAAGTAACAGAGTAAGACTGGGCATCTGAATCACATGTTCAGGAAGTGCAACATTCATCCATTCACCTTACGCAATAAACCTCAATGAGTACCTAAAGGTAGCATGCACTACTAGGTACTGGGGATACTGTGATCAATAATATAGCCACTGTGCTAGTCCAACTGGAAAAGACTGGTATGCCCACACAAATACACCAGTAATGGCAGGGCTGGGTTAGAAGTGAGCACAGTGCTTGGACACATGAGTCAGAGCCTCCTGATGAGGTTGCTGGGGAGGAGGAGGAGGGGAGGGAGGAAAAAGAGGAGTCAGAGAAACAATATCATGAAAAGAATGCTCAGAGCATGAAGAATGAGCAAGTGTCGGGCAGTCAGACGGGACCAGCATCCCTAACAGGAAGAAGAGTAGTTGCAAGTGATGGAGAGGAAGTAGACCTCTTCTCTTCTAGACACTTAGGAGAATAATACCCCGTCCCCCTTGCTATTGGGTAGGACTATGACTAGCTCTAACCAACGAGTTGTGAGCAGAAGTGATATTTGTCACTTCCAGACCAGAACACTTGATTGCTGTTGTGAGATCCCTCAGTCTTACCTTTTCCTGGAAGTGAATCATCATAAGATGAGAGGAAGCCTAGAATGTAGAGTGTACATCTGAATGAGCAGCTCCAGAGAGCCATTTGTACCCACAGAGGATTTCATGTGAGTGAGAAATAAACTTTAGTTGCAATAAGCCACTGAGATTTGGGGGGCTGTTTGTTAACAGCAGCATAATACAGTCAGTCCTGATAGAAATGGCTACATTTAGAGACATAGATATACTCAAGAAATTGAATCTCAAGTTTAGAGGGAATGACAATAAGGGGTTTGCAATGATCATCACACATCTTGATAGAGATACATCAGGGCCTCAGATGGAAGGTAAGAGTACAAGTACGTAGGTGAATGACATTATGGGTGTAGAGAAAACATGAAATGTAAGTAATAAATCAGAGGGAATAGGGATGATCCCCAGAACCAACAATGAGGGGCCAGAAAGACAGAAATAAAAGACAGTGGTAACTTAGAAGCTCAAAGCTCTTAACATACCTATTGTACTGTTGATGTCATGTTATTTGCCTCTAATTATAAGGTCTTAGTAATGATTTTCTCTTCCTTTATTTGAAGTCCAGATATAATCAAATGTAGATATCTTCATGAACACTGATACTTCTTGCTGTGACACCCTCAGGGTTTAATCTCAGGCTGTCAGTAGGTTTCAGATTCACCTCTGCAGGACACCAGGGGTTCCCTGGAGGCAGCTTTGGAATAAGAAAAGGTTGGATCTAAGCCCCAACCCTGCATCAACTATAGCAGCTCTGATCTTGCTTGTTTCTTGTTTTGTTTGTTTTTGTTTGGTTTGATCTTTATTAAGACAAAGTCTCACTCTGTTACCCAGGCTGGAGTGCAGTTGTACAATCTTGACTCACTGCAACCTTCACTTCCCAGGCTCACATAATTCTCCCACTTCAGCCCCAGAGTGGCTTGGACTGCAGGCGCATGTCACCATGCCTAGCTAACTTTTATATTTTTTGTTGAGATGAGGTTTCTCTATGTTGCCCAGGCTGGCCTCAAACTCCTGGCCTCAAGCCATCTGCTGAACTTGGCCTCCCAAAGTGCAAAGACTACAGGTGTGAGCCCCCACACCCAGCCTGATCTTACACGTTTCTACATGAGCTTATGTGTAAGATTTTATTTGAAGAAACGGTGCTGCTATGAATAAAAGAAAAGAAAGAAAGAAAGAAAGAAAGAAAGAAAGAAAGAAAGAAAGAAAGAAAGAAAGAAAGAAAGATAACTGCTAGTCTAAGTGAACTAAAATATCAGAACTTATTTATATAAATATGGAATCTTATAGTATAATTAATGAGCCAATAAAATATCCTCTGTGGTAGAAAATCCTACTCCTTAACAAGGTATAAAGGAGCCCCTGGAATCCAGGCTCATCCTACTTACCCAGCCCCATAGCTTGCTGCTCTCTCCGCAAAGCGAGACCCAATCCCCAAACACATCATAGCTATTCACAGTACAATATCATGACACATACAGGTTTCTTATGATGTCCTGGCTCCTTCCACTCCTGGCAAATTGCTTCATTTCCATTAGGAGCCATTTAGACACCCACTCTCAATAGAGCCTTATCTACTTTGACCCTTTCCCCTCTCCTCAGGTAAACTATTCCTTCCAGTGTGCACACACTCACAGTCCTTCACTAATGCCTCTGGTATATTACAAATGTGACTCTCCTCCCCACCGTGCTGTGAGCTCTTTCCCCTCTAATCCCAAGTGTCCCCTGAGTAAATAAATGAAGATCATTGCAAAATTGCTTATGAACCAAGCATTGCTACCAGAAGGTTGTATCATAGCAACATAGTGAATAAATAATAGGATGTTAAGATTTGCTTCAAATTTTAACTTTCACTGAGTATATAACACTGTCCATCTTCCTCCTTTCTGTCTCCTTTTAGATTCACAGTTCTTTCGATTGGGATAGTTTCAATAAAACCTATTTGGGAGCACAACTTCTCAGTTTCTCTTTGGCATGAATTTCCAACATGGCTCCCATCCCAAACACAGTCTAACACTGACATAGCCAAGAAGACACAGATGCACGTATCTACTCACTCAAAGGCATTCTGACTTCTCTTTCCTACAGAGCTCTGATTTTTCACTGAGTTTAGTCTTCAAGCATCAGGCCCAAATAAATACTAGTGGCTTCAGACTTCTTGGCTAATACCATTGATCCTGCTAGCACACCCCCAGACAGCACCTCTGATTTGCTCTGCTATCTCCAGAGGAAGAAAAGGCCGAGATTTGCATGCAGAAGAGGACAGCAAGTCAAAGTCTGGTGACTGTTGAAACAGGGGGAAATGTCAAGGGAATGGAAGCAAAAGAGGAAGAACAAGAGAGAGAATTCTTTCTTCTTTCAGCATCAACAATTAGTTCAACTTCAGAGAGTTTTGAGGAAATTATGATAAGTTAATTAAAGCAATTAGTAAGGTGAGCAATCTGTTTTGGTTTGCACAAGACTTTCTCGGATTTAGCACTAAATATTCCACATCCCAGAAAACCCGCTAACCCTAGATCACCATAGCAATGAGATATAAAATATCTCCCAACAAATTAGCAAAGATACAAATATATACTTACAATACCTAGTGTCAGCAAGGACACAGAGTAATGAGCACTGGCATTATCAATGGGAGAGATATTGATTCAATCTTTTTGGAGAGCAATTTGTTAAAATAACAAAACCCTTACCACCAAATATACAAACTTCATGTTAAAAATGGCAAATTGAACATACCTATTGGTATCGTTTCCCAGACAAAACTCTAATAAAAATGACAGTAAAGGAATATAATTTAAATCCACACGTCAAAGAGGATGCAGAAGACATAACATCAGAAGAGAAATATCAACAAAATTCCAGAAAATGGAAAGCAGTTTCACACGTGGTTGGATTTACAGAGTGGAGAAAAACTGAAATTAACTATCTGCAGAGATTGAAGTCAATGATTTGCCCTTCAGAAGCCGGAAAAAGCCCAGGAAAATAATAAAAGTGAGGGGTGGAACTGAAAACAAGAAGGGTGATAAAAAGGCAGTTAGAAAGCATTTTTGTCCCCACATAGTCTTCTCTACCACACAGCGAGGCTGCTCCCTTCTCTATCCCAGCCTGAAGCTGGAGGTTTGCTCACGAGAGACTGAACCAGAGAGGTTCTGAAGGAAAGGCACAGCAGGGAGTGGGAGTCGGACCAGAGGTTGAAAATGGGATTCACAGTTCCCATCCTGTACTCAGCATCTAGAATGTCAGCAGCCTGGCAAAACATTGGAGGATTTGTCTTTGAAGAAATAGAATAGCCCTAAGGAAAAGTCTATAGTACAAATATTTATGGGTTCCTCAACAAAATGAACAAGTGTCTGAATGATAGCCCCACAGAGAATCCCAAGGAGCTCCATTCCTGCACGCAGAGTTCCCAATGAGCTTGTGAGTATATTACACTTAATTGTGAATGGAAAACATAATGACCGGACATTTGAGAACAATCTCAAATGAAAGACATGCAACAAAACAAGAGGAGAAATGAACTTGGAAGAAACAAAAAATATTGGAGGCAGAAAAAATTTGACAATTGTGATGGTTAATATTGAGTGTCAACTCGATTGGATTGAAGGACGCAAAGTATCATTTCTGAGTATGTCTGTGAGGGTGTTGCCAAAGGAGATTAACATTTGAGTCAGTGGACTGGGAGAGGCAGATCCATCCGCAATCTGGGTGGGTACTATCTAATCAGCTGACAGCATGACTGGAATAAAGCAGGCAGAAGTTCAAAGGAATAGGCTTGTTGAGTCTTCTGGCCTCCATCTTTCTCCTGAGCTAGATGCTTCCTGCCCTCGAACGTCACAGACTTCAAGTTGTTCAGCTTTTAGACTCTTAGACTTACACCAGTGAGTTTGCTAGGAGATCCTGGGCCTTCAGTCACAGACTGAAAGCTGTACTACCTTTTGAGGTTTTGGGACTTGGACTGGCTTCCTTGCTCCTCAGCTTGAAGACAGCCTATTGTGGGACTTCACTTTGTGATCATGTGAGTCAACACTCCTTAATAAACTCCCCATCATACATACATTTATCTTATTAGTTCTGCCCCTCATTCATCCATTAGTTCTGTTCCCTGACTAATACGATGATCATTAGAAGCCTCAGAAAGGCACTATATCCATGACCAATAATAGGAGGCTAGATAAGAACCCCTTAGCAAATTAACAAAGAGACCTTAGAAGCTAAAAGCATGAGAGCAGAAATATTTTAAGCTTCATAAACAATTTTGGAGATGCAATTTAAGAAATCTTCCTACACATAGTATAAAAAGAAAGAAATGTGAGGAAGAAGAATAGAGAGAAAGGATAAGAAGAGGAATACATTAAACCAACGTATCCTTGTTCCATTATGAACAATAGAAATTCTGAAAGAGAAAATATCAGTACGTTCCAAAAACAGTAATAGAAGAACATTTCCCAAAACGAAGAGCATGAGCTTCCAGATTGAATGTGCCCATGTGCCAAAGGCCTGGCACAATACATTTTTTAAAAGACTCGAATAGGGCATATCATTGTGAAATTTTTAGAATGTCAGAGATAAAGAGAAGATTCAAAACTTTCTAGAGATACATGATAGGTTATTATTTTTTAAAGACTTAGAAATCAGAATTGCATTTTTGAAAATTTTCAAAACCAGCACTGTACTTAAGACCATGGAACATTGTCTTCAAAATGTTAAGAGGAAATGATGTCCAGTGATGAATTATATTCCAAGCTAACTTTGAAATCAAGAACTTAATGATGATATATTTTCACACATGCAAGTATTGAAACTTACCTCCAATGCACCCTTTGTTAAGCTGCTGTCTCACGAAATTACTGGAGGCTGTGTTCTATAAAAACAAGGATGAAAACTTGGAAAGACGAGGACATGAAGGCCATGGAGGACATCCAACACAAGAAACAGGGGAATCCTACCAAGATGATGATGAAGTGGATTCTCGGAACAACAGTACATAGTTAGGTTTAGAGAGTAATAACTCCTGATTGAAACAGAAGAGCAGAGAGCTCCCATAAAGACAGCTCCAAGAACCACATGAAGAAGAAACTTCTAAAGCACCAGAAATGCTGACCCTTACTGAGAAAATTGGTCTGCCCTCCTGGAGCTCTGGCCATTAGCAATGAAGTCCAGGAGAATTTAAAAAGTTGTACAAGAAAGGAAATGTAATCATCACATGTATCCATGTGGCTTATATGTTGGCTATAATGAGGCGACCATAATGACATAAACAGTGAATATTGTTTTAACTCATAATTGTCATAGTGTTGTATTGGGAAGCTGGAAGAGAAGGTGAGCACTGGAGAACTGAGGGAGAGCTGGGGAATGGGGGAATGAGAGGAGCTAAATCATCATCTTCCATTGTAAGGAGATTGTGTTAAAATTGAGAAACAGCAGTATAAGGAGATTGTTTAGAAATATGGAGGGAGTGGTAAGCTGTAACTGCTTGTACTGACCCTGAAAGCTGACTGTTACATTTTTAGAAATTTTGTAAGCTGGTTGTTAAACACAGTCATGATTTAGAATTAAATTATATAAGCTTATGGTAAAATAAATTATATTTAAAAGCCAAGGTAATACATTTAAAAACTCATCACTCCTCTAGAACTGGAAAAGCAAGGAAAGGATTCTCCCCTGGATTCCACAGAGGGAACTGGCTCTGTCTATATATTGGCTTCAGCTCGGGGAATCTCAGTTCAGACTTCTGGCGTCCCGAATTGTAAGACAGCAAAGCTGTGTTACTTTAAGTCATTAAGTTTGTAGTCATTTATTATATCAGCAAAAGAAAACTAATATGGGCAGCTTTTTCCTCTTGATTTGGGTTGTTGTGGGTCTGAGTGGACAGGAAACTGAGAGATCCCTGGCCTAGGGGGAGTTGACTGTGGAGCTCACTAAATTCTTGCCACCCTCCGACTCAGTGGGGTTTCTCAGTTTACTTTGGAAGAGACCACTGTGGCTCTAGCTGTCAAACCACACTATATACAGAAGTGCTAAAAACATGGGTGGAACACACAGGTAGGAGGAGCAGAGGGAAAAAAGACCTCATGAAACCCTGGAAGACATAGACTGAGCAAACCAAAATAAATATTTTAAACCCATATGCATGATAAAAAGCAAAAACAAAACAGCTCACCAAAATATACAAGTGCCCTACCTCAAGAAAAGTAAACCTGAAAATTGCAATCTAAAAGAACAAATATATCCAATGATAATGAATCATTAGACAGCTTTGTGTTGAGCACCTGCTATAAAAGACAACTTTAGGTTTCTATTGTGTTCGCTCATATTTTGTTACATTTCTTATATATATGACTCCATTTGAAACCCTATGTGTTCGTAAGATAGGAAGGAAGATGAGAACATCAATGTTCACCAAAAGTAGATGCCTCATCCACGTAAGTTAGCTTTCAAGGCTTTGTGTGTTCCCAGGTCTCCACTCCATGTCCAGGTACTATTTTTTTTTCACTGTACAATGCTGCCATAAATAGAAGATACATATCCTTGCCCTCAGAGAATCTGCAATCACTTATACCACAATTATACAACTGTCATTTAAAATAATAACAATTCCACAAATCTGTAAAAGGATTCATCACCAGGCTGCCCTTAAGTAGTAAACAAGACTGTTGCCTTCCATGATACCACCAAGTATTTATTTAAGAATTCGAAGTTATTGTGACTTAAAATCAATCCAAAACAAAGTATGGACTTCCACAGATATTACAATATATGCTAATGAAGAAATGGATACAATTATAAAAATTTGTTTTAGTTGCAGTTTTTCAAGAATACAGTTTTTAACGTAAAGTAAATCTATGCAATAATAAACTCCTTATGCAAACTGATATTTTGTGATATTTTCTAGGACTTACAGAATTCTCCCTAACCAAGTTTGAGGCTACAGGCACAACACCTTTTTTAGGGGCTGTTTCCAAATGAATGGTGTTTTAATTATGATCCATGAGGCCTCCTTAGTCTTGATCTTTCAAAGTCTTGGACAAAAGTTAGAAAATGTTTAGTATGTGCTTCACTTTGCTTTTTTCTAAAAGCAAACTATTTGAATTACAAGCAAATAGTAATTAGTGATTAATATCTCATAGCATAATAAAGACACTTAATTTTAATTAAAATTTCAAAAATGACAAATATCCAAGTAAAGCTGTGTATATTTCTCACTGACTTTGATTGCTGTCATTTATCATTTAATCGCACACTAGTTTTCTCTAACAGGGACAAACAGAAAACCCCTTCTGCATTTGGGGAAGAGTCAAAGTCAGGTCACAAGCCCTGTCCTTGACTTCCCAGGATGAGTGTTATGTGACTAAAGAAAATTTTTTCCAGCTCGCTCTGGCAGTTTACTCCCTTTTAAAAAGGTAGCATTTTTTTTTTTTTTTTAAGCCTGTATTCCCAGGCAGTCTCCCATCCAAGTACTAACCAGTCCCGACGCTGCTTAGCTTTTGAGATCAGATGCGTTCAGGGTGGTATGGCCGTAGACAAAAGGCAGTATTAATAATGTACATTTGTTAAGCACTTACTGTCTCCCAAGTACTCTGCTACAAACCTTCACATATTATTTCATTTAAGCTTCAAAACAACCCAAATAAATCAGGAGTTTCTGTCGTCTTCAGACATGAAGACCCAGGAAGAAAAGTCAAGCGTGTAAGTCCTCACAGCTCCTGAGCAGTGGTTCTGAAATCAAATCTAAGCAAGCTGACACTAGAGCCTGTTTCTTTCCCCACGCTGTGTGCTCACCACCTCAGAACTCCCACATACATTCCAAAACTCCGCCTCATGCCATCACCTCCTCATTCCCTTTCATTTGGGAGTCATTCTCACGGTGCAAGGTATGGGATGCTGGAAGATCGGAGCCTATCTCACCTGTGACTATTTTCTTATCAACCTGGGGTTTTTTCTTTGACCAACTAGATTTACCCACTCAGCCTGGATATCCGTTCCGTAACTGCAGGGATGAGGTTTCTTTCCATTTGCCAACTTGGCCTCTGCCAAAGTTTTGCTTTCAATTTTTGGAAAGACTATATCACTTCTATCGCCTCCCCTTTCTTTTTGAAATGTCTTTAAACCATGTTTCTCACTTTTTTTTTTTTTTAAACCCAGGCTTCCTCCATCATCATCTACTTTCTCCCACCAGCCAGGAGGATTTAGGCTGGCATTCCATTCTGTGGTTGGTATTCTTACAATAATAGGGGATTGGAAATTTAGAGATGCTTCCTTGGGAGGGCAGGCCTCCATTCCTGCATTGAATAGAATTCAATTCTTTATCATTCCACATATTAATATCATATTAGGTAATCATTAAATGCTTTGAAAAACACAAAAGCACTTTGAGAGGCTAGAGAGTGACAGGTAAGAGTGGGAAGGACTATTTCAGACAGAGGGGTGGAGGAAGGGCTGTCTGAGGCAGTGACATTTGACAAAAATCTGGATGAAATGCGGTAGTGAGTCGTGTGAACGTTGGGGGAAGACTTACTTGGCAAGAAAGGAGAAACCAGGGTTGTGGTTTAAGTCCTAAGGAGGGGAGCTTTTAAAAAATACAGATGCCCACTTTGCATCCCTTAGCAGTAACTCAGAATCTCTGGGGTTTGGGGCCTGGGCATTAGTGTTTTTTTAAAATCTCCCCACATGAATCTAACACGCAACAGAACGGAGAACTGAACTACATTAACCAACAGTCAGAACAGCACCTTGTAATCAGATAGCATTATAGGCGTTCAAAAGCATTTCCATGCACTGTACATAATTTCAATTAAGCTCAATCAATCTATAAGACACTTAAAGCAAGTCTACTTACTGCCATCAGTGGCTCAGAGAACACAAAACTTTCACCTGTGGAGTTGTAAGTTCCAGTTTCTTTCCAAGGCTACCAGTGTGTGCAGATGTGTCTCCTCTACATACAAGGATATCAACAACCAACAACAAAGCAGAACCATGACCTACAAAAGCCACAGTGCATGTGAGAGGGACGGAACACCAGTGCCGATGAGGGCAGGTGGGATTACTTACAGATGCCTCCATGGAAAAGTAGAATCTTAAATGCTGACAGAGTAAAGGAGAGAGTTCTGAGAGAGAGAGGTGAGACAGGCATTTTAAGGTAACAACAAACAGCGTCTTTATAAACACTTGACAAGAAAAGCCATATTTTCTATGGCCTGATAGGATTGTTCCAATTTTCTAGAAGGACAAAAAGTCCTTATAATCTTTATCTGTCTTAAACGAAGGACTCAAAATAGATTTGAGTTTATAACAGATTGGTTAGAATATTTTTATTATAATAAGTGTTCTCATCAGCAGATGGGACAGTTCAAGGAGTCAACAAGAAGTAAGAGGGTTCTAGTTTCTCCCTGATAATGGACAGACATGCACACATGCACATCTAAGATGATGTGTATAAATATTCTACATCCAGACTAAGAGAGATTTTGAATGATGGAAACTCATGTTTCTAATTTCATTGTGGCCAAAGACAATTTATCATTATTCCCAATCAATTTTATACCAAAGAACCAATCAAGTTAAAACGGTTTGAATTCCCTTTCCTGCTGTTTGTTGGAGTTTGAGGCACAGAAGTCAAATCTTTTCCCTGAGTTTCTGTTTAGGAGGACACCTGGAGGGCTATTCTAGCCTCTCTTCTCCCTGCCTCATGGTCCTGAGGGAGAAGCCGTGTTTTCTCTCATCAATTCTTTGGGGATAGAAACTAGGAATGTGGAGCCTCAGCCCTTCCTCACTCATTGTTTCTCTTTGGGGTGTCAGCTGCCTGCAGGAAACATGAACACTTGCATGGCCATAGCCTGTGCTTTAAGGAGGTTTATATTGTGGGGAGAGTCGCTGGGGTTTCCTTTCTCCTCTCTCTCTCTCTCTTTCTCTCCTCTCTCTTTCTGGGTGGCCGCAGTGGTGATGTTTCTGCATGTGATATTTCTTCCATTAAGTGTGAATTCACAAGTCATGCTCTCCCGTACGGTAGGTTTACTGGATCCTGGTGCAAATGAAATCAAGACTTTTCTCTACCTACCCTCCATTACTCAGTGCCATTGTATTTCTGCTATGGTCTATGAAAATAATAAATACTTGGTTTGGGGACTATCCTTGTGCCTAAAATAATTTTTTAGGAGCCAGAGACTGTCTTATTTTAAATTTTAAGTGGATGGGGCTGGTTCTATAATAATCTTAGGTCGACTATCAACTCTTCAGATGTATTAAAAAGTGATCTACTTGGGTGATTTTGGGTCTATTTCCTAGTGCTTCAGTACTTAAGAGAACTACATCCATTCCTGGAAGATAGCCAGGCTGGAGCTGTTGAAGGAGCCTCAGCTGTCCCCAGGCACCAGAGCAACCATCCATATCAGTCTCCATTAACTTCCATGTTGTTAAAGACAATGGTCAATTCTCAGCCTTCACTCTCCCGCGTCCCAGCAGCATTTGACACAGTTGGTCAGTACCTTCTCCATGAAATGACTTCTAATTCCTGCCTTCCCAAATGATTTTCCCTGCCTGGTTCCCCCTCATCTTCCTGATCTCTATGTTGAAGTCACCCAGAGCTTCCGTCTAGAAACTCTTCTTTTTTCCATCCACACACACTTTCCAGGGAATCTCATCCAGTCCTGAGGCTTTAAATAAAATCCACATGCCGACAATTACCAAATTTGTATCTCCAGTCTGGCTCTTTCCCCTGAACTCCAGATATCTTCAAATACCTACTCATCTACTTTTGCCTAATAGATGCTTAGGACTTCATATGTCCCCAGATTCTTGATCTTTCCTTCAAGCTGTTTCCTTCCCAGTCATTCCCACTCTCTTAATGGCAATTCCATTCTGGTTGTTTAAACCACAACCATGGTGGCGTTCATAACTTCTCATTTCCTTATAGCCCAGATACAAGAGAAAATCCTGTTATACTATCAAAACAGATCCAGGTTCTGACCTCTTCTCTATTACCACCATTTCCACCACCAAATTTTAACACTACCAGCCATTCCAAGGGGTACTACAATGGCCTCCTAACTGTTGTCTCTAGTTCTGTCCTTACTTTCTTCAGCCTCTTCAGAATACAGCAGCCAGAGAGGTCTGACTTCAAGTCAGAGCATGTCGCTCCTCTGCTCAAGATCTTCCAAGCAATCCCATCCTACTCAGAGTGAGTGCCAGAGTTATCTTTAAGATCCCTCCATGCTCTGGCTTCCTTTTCTCCTCTGACCACCACCTTCTACAATCCCCCGTCTCTGTTTTCTCCGCTCCAGCCACTCTGACCTTCCACTATTCTTCAAGCACGCCAGGCCACACCCAACACCAGCCTTTGTCCTGGATAATCCCTCGTCCTGGCACGGTCTCCCACCAAGTCTCTGCCTGGCTACTTCCTTCATTTCCTTCAGGCCTTTTCTCAAAAGTCACCTTCTCAATAGAACTAACCTTGGCCATTCTACCTAAAATTTCAAACTGCCCATCTTCAATTTTCCTATGTTTTTTCTCCTTAGCAATCATCACTACCTAAAATACTACATATTTTACTTGTTTGTGTTGTTTCCGATTTAATGTCAACTCCATAAGGGCATGGTTGTATCCTTTTCGCTGCTCTATTCCCAGGACCTAGCTCAGTGCCTGGTGGACAGCAGAAGCTCCATAAATTATTGTCAAACGACTAAGTGATGATGGAACAACTTCTTAGAAATTTCTGAAGTAATTTTGGACTTCACCTTAGTGATGGAACTTCGATTTCCTTTGGGTTTTTAACTCCACAGGAGGAGAGCTTTCAATTTTTGACTTCAATTCCTTTGGACTTTAACTTTGGAATTTTCACTGGCAAGGGGATTTAATTTGTAAACTTTCTGTCTGTGAAATTTGTAATAGAAAAGGGTTTATACAAATTGAAGGCATTGCCATATTGTGGGCATTTTATTAATATTTATCTCAAAGTTGTCATATTATCTCCCTGCTACATCTCTGATGAGCCTACTGAACAATGTGACATAATTAGGGATGAATTTTTCAGCTTCGGGTAATTTAATTAATGCACCATTTCTGAATTTGACATTGAAGTTCATTGTTCACTTATTCAATAAAATGTCGTCTGTGCCAAGGTATGCTGTGCTCACTCATTTGAACCAGGGGTCAGTTGCAAATTGGAGGGCTGAGAGCCATATCTGGTCCCCCCCCTCCACTACTTAGTGGAGCGCCTGCACATTGTTTGAAACAAAATGAAAGTAGATTTTTGGTTTTGGTAAGATATAGCAACACTGGGCCCCTTCCTTGGCACTGTATTTCTACTGCCTGCTTTAGAAGGGTCCAACAGTCTCCATTTGCCCACAGCCCACCTCCAGGCATCCAATCATGCCACTTCCCTGGCTGCTGGAGAAACACTGCTTGTAGATGCCAGCATCTGCCCCCTGCTCTGGTCCTCTAGTCTTAGAGGGCCCCACTTTCACCTTTTTTTGTCTATGCTCCTCCTCATGCATCAAAAAGTCTGCGAGTCCTGTGCCCACACTGAGCTTCCTCTGACCTTCTCCTAAACCCTGACAACTCTCTGTGTATCCTGGAATTCCCTGTACAGTTGGCCTGAGCTAAAGCAGGAGAACAGGGTCTGGAGGCAGGGAACCTAAGGCTGATTGCCGCTGACTTCCTAGAACTAAATCAAAAGGAAAACTCCAACTTTTCATACTTAAGTTACAAAAGAACCAAAGGCTACTCTCTTTGCAAACCTCCCCCATTTCAGCATGACAGAAGGAAACTTGAAAGCACCTTTAATTGGTTGCTTTCCACAACCAATCAGACATTTGCATAGGAGTATAATTTTGTGACTTCAGTCTCTGATTGGTTTCAGAAAGCAACCAATCAGACTGAGCAGAGGCAACTACTTCATTTGCACAGGATGTATGCTGGGTGCCCAGTGGAAAACCTCTAGAGGGTATCTGGACCCCAGAAGATCCTGTAACCAGTGTCCTTGAGCCACTGCTCGCCCACTCCCATCCTGTGGAGTATACTTTCATTTTCAATAAATCTCTGTTTTCACTGCTTCGTTCTTTCCTTGCTTTGCTGTGTATTTTGTTATTTGTTCAAAATGCCAAGAACCTGGACAAATTGCAGTCAAGACCCTCTACTGGTAACAGGGCCACTGTTAGCGCCTGTGTGAGCCCTTGCCTGGGGAGATCCTCCCAAGAGCAGACAAAACAGTTCTAGCGTAGGGGCAGCGATGGTAAAGGATGGAGCTGGAACTATGTGAGCCTGGAGATAGGCCTCCCAAAGACACCCACATTCTAATCCCTAGGGCCTATGAATATGCTGCCTTCTATGGTAAGGAGACTTCACCAATGTGATTAAGTTAGGGATCTCAGGATGGGAAGATTATCCTGGATGATCTGGAGAGGCCCAATGTAATCACAAGAATCCTTACAAGAGAGAGGGAGGAGGATCAGAGTCAGCAGTAGGAGATGTGGTGATGGAAGTAAGAGGTTGGAGTGATGAGATAAAGGGGCTCTGAGCTAAGGAATGTGGGCAGCCTAGAGAGGTGGCAAAAGGCCAGGGAAGACATTCTCCCCATAAGGCATCCAGAAGGAATGCAGCCCTGATGGGACCTTGATTTTAGACTCTGATCTTCAGAACCACAAGATAATAAGCTGGCACTGTTTTAGGTGACTACATTTGTGATTAATTTGTTATAGCAGCTACAGAAAACTAATACAGCTTGATTGCATGAGAGTCCTGCCCCAAAGAGCCAGGGATGGGAAGGAAAGAGAAGGTGAGGGGCTGCAGGTTTCTATCTGTACTGTTGCCTCAGGAACCCTCAAATGTTAATTGGTAACAATCATTAATTGATAACAATACAGGCTCAAAGCCCTGTTTTAATAAAAGACTTAAACCAAAGTCTACACATGTATACTAATTTTTAAGTGTCATATCTGTGCAATGACCAAAATTCTAGGTATTGTTAGCATAATGGCATACAAGTAATCCCCCCATTTATGTATTTGTTATAAAATCATTCATGAGTGTGTTACAAAGAATAATTTAATGAAATCACGAAAAACCAGATACAAGCAAGAACAATATTTTACTGGGGCTTGATTTCATGTATCTTTTTGACAAGCTTCAAATCAAATTTCTCAAACATTTACATGTGTTTTCTGTTCCCAGGAAATAGACACCATAATATTTTATTTTACAGTTTGAAAATTGAGGAAATTAAAAGCAGAAAATATACTAGTTCATGAGCATGGGCACAACTAATTCACCAGAAGAAGAGGGGACTGAATTAGATGTTGTGTTCTTTCCAACTCAGCCTCCTATCATTCTCTTAATTTCATATACTTAAAAATTTCCCATCAGAAATATAATTACTTCAATAGTTTAGATATAAATAAAAGTGACTTTTTTTCCCTACTAAAGAGCAATGTTAGAAATGAGTGTTTCAGAGGATAGACAGAACAAATGTAAGAAAACCTTTTCCCATAGTTTCTGTCTTATCTTAGGGGATTCTGTTAAAGCTTGGCTTGGCTGTGCATGTACTTATCAAGATCCCTTTGTTCACATAAAGTTCATATGAAACAAATAAACAAGAATAAAAATCAAATAAAAGAGAAGGCACTTAATAATCCTTTTTTTTCCTGATTCCAATGATTTGAGTTGTTACTTTGCTTGAACCATTTCAGGAATCAGGCAAGGGTAGCACCTGAAACTCACTTTAACTCAGTGGCCCACACCCATGCAGTGAATTCCCTTCTGGAAGAGGCCAACTCAGCACTGCTCCTGCTGAGATTCATGTACTCTACACAAAGGTTGGACTTAGTCAAAGCATTGACAGAGTCTTGTAAATTCTGAAAAGTGAAAGATGATTTGTTTGTTTTGTTTTGTTGAAGGCAAAGGTCTGGAGAAAGAGGATTTGGCTTATAGGTCAACCTCTAAAGATTCTCAGGAATAAAGTAAAGAAGAGAAAATAACGAGGGAATGAGGAAAGAAACAATCTCTACCAAAAAGGTTCAAAAAGCGTTCAAGGGACTATGCTCTACCAAAAAAAAAAGAAAGAAGAAAGAAAATGTTCATGAGATATCTAAAGAACAGCTGGCCGAAATTGACCTGAAAAATGTAACTTCAAATGAATGTTCTCTCAAGTCTGGAAAGAAACCAAAACCTTATTATAAATATCCTAGTTGAGGTTTTAGAAAAACAGTATATGAAACTGCATTTCATGTGCTTTGAGTGCAATTTAATTCTTAGGTTTCCCCTAAAATTCATCCCTGGAAACAGTAACTGATAGCATTCCTGGCACAGCTTAACAAAGAGCTTCTTGTCTTTTGGCTGAATCTGTTCTATCTGCTATATGGACCATACCTAGTTACCTCAGAGGTTCCCAGTTCCTGTCCCCTTTTGGAAAGGATGGAAATGACATCAGCACTCCCTCTTAATGGGCACTATTTTTAAACAGAAAAATCTGGAAAAGCACAAAACAATACAGATTTTTTTTGTTGTTTTTATTGTTGTTGTTGTTGTTGTTGTTGTTTTCCCCCAATCAGCCTTTGTGCAGCTGACTTGGCTTCTAACATACCTCCCTCCTCCTAATCAAAATTCTAGATTGGGACTCATCAGCTTCAACAGGGGCCTAGCACAATGCATGCTAGACCTCAACACAGTTCCCCTCTACAGGGCTGGGACCAGCTGCAGGCACTTACTTCAGCTGTGTGCCAGGGGAGATGTTCCCAAACAGAGATATTTTAATCCTCTGGAATTCAGAAATTTTTTTTCCATACCAATAGCTGGTTTTAATTTTTTTTAGAGGAAATACTATAGTTAAAAATAAAAAGAGTTCCAAAATATTTAACAGAACTTGAGGAATGATTATTTCTAAAATGTAAAGATTTAAAACATAATATATAAAACTAAAAACCAGAAGGATTCATTCTTGCTTCTTCCTTTTTAAAAAAAAATCCAGACAATTTGTCACAAGAAAGTTCAGCAAGTGATAGCAGCTGCAGCCTCAGTCACCCTCGGAATCACTGTCCCTTCTTCTGGGGACAGCGCACAGCACTGAGGAGAGCAACATGTCTTCAACCAGCTTCTTAGGGTTTTCCTCCAGGTTCATCTTAATTGTTCCAGATTCAGACAGTTTCCACTCCAGCTCATCTCTTGTTAGGTTCATGCCGCCAAACACCAGAGGATCCATCAACTGAGATTTGATATCTCCTTCCAGGTAAAGGAATCTATCCAGATTCTTTTCAGGATAATTGGGCATGCAGGTTGTTGAAATGGCTTTGATAAATCTGACATCAGGAAACTTGCTGGCAAGTCCACTGAGGTGCTGATTTATCACAGTACAGAAGGGAATTCCTTGTTTGTAAAGGTGCAAGATGACCCACAAGCCCTCACCGGCTTTGGTAACTTCTTGAACATAGTTCTTCCCTGAGATCTCCAAAATTTCTCCAAATTTATTCTTCAGTTTAGTTGCTTTCCACTCAGCCAGTCTCTGCCATCTGTATATTTCAATAACATGTTCATCCTCCTCATTAAACTCATCTTCATGATCCTCCGGCTCTTCCAAAGTCCTATCTTCATATGTTGTCACCACTGACTGCTGGAGGATGCAATGCTCCCCTTCTGTCTCCTCTTCTAATTCTTTCAGACTTTCCTTGTTGGGTGAGATGCCTTTTTTGCATAAGATGTAATTCCACTAGTGCCTGTGTTGGTCCTACATCTTGTTTCCAATTGCTCAAACCAGTTGTGCTGCGGAATTCAGATTTTCTAAAAGCATGTTTACAATTTAAATTTGGCTGACCCTTGCAGATATGTGGGCCTAAGTCAATCAAATCTACATTATGATAAAGGCTAACGTCCTTCCCTTTCTTAATCAAGCATGAAAAGGTGTAGAGAAAGTCCACAGTCATTTCTAACTCTTTCTATTAGTCTTAAATCTATCTTTCATGCCAAAACTATATGTCATGGAGGAGCTGACGTGTTCAGAGCATGATCCAAATAGCAGGAAGTGTATTGAAGAGTGCCATCCTTTGGGCCTCCGAGCTGAGCCTTTGTGTGTATCTAATCAGTTCTCACATTGTAAGAGAGAGAGACTCCGTAAGTCCCAAATGAGGAGGAACTGAGGATCTCTGCAAAGTCTCTCACCTTCCACTAATGCTTTGCTTCTGTGAGCATCTGCATTTCTCTGCAGTACTTCCCCCACCACTCCTCTCACTTTTCTGCTGTTTTATTTTGCTTCATTTAATTGCTTTTTCCCTTCAGCATATTGCTTTGCCATTGACTTCTATGTTTTAAGCCAGCAAAATACCTTTCTTTCTTCTTTCCAGCAGCCCTTGGCCTCTAGGGAAGGCTTAGTCATTTCTGCACTACATTCCAAACCAAAATAAAGTGAATAATCTCCAATGCCTTGGAAGGGGCTCCCCTAGATTTTCATTGAGAATGGCTTTTTCTTTCCTCCCAAGGTTTAAGGTCACTGGAAGGACACTGAAGATGGTGAAGCTCCAGAGCTCTGTCCCTCTTCATGGTGGTGTTTCCCAGTGTGTGAAAGGCAAACCACTGGAGTTACTCAAGACAATTTTAGTGGTACATAGTTACGGTGGATTGTGGTTGTGTATTTTCATGTGCTTTAGAAAAAAATATAGCTGGCACATCCAATTTCAAAGCTATTCACAGCTATAACCACTGCTTAGGGCAAGTGCAAGTTAAAATATAAAGAGGAAGTTGTTTAAAGAAAGACACTAAGTAAAAAATACTATAGCTAGAACGTGATGTAGTGAAAATCATGTAGATGAAACCTGAATGACAAAAGCCTGGGAAATGCTGCTTGATGGAAATGACTTGGACCTCGGAAGAACGAAGCATGATGTCAGCTCTGGACATACTGCCGCCCCCTTTGCAAAGCCCTGAGCTTGGGGTAGAGGGTGGGAAAGCAGCTGTTAGCCTATGAATCACCAGGCTAGGATTCACAATTTCACACCAGGGACCAAAAATACACAGAAATGTTTCTGAATGGATAAATCAACTTTATATTTTGCTATAACCAAGGACAGCATTGCCATTAAATTTACAATTAGAAGCACCCTGATCCAAAACTCTTTCAGTGTAGAGGCTAAAGCCTAGAACGGTCACATGAGTTGGCTCAGTTTCACCCCAGGAAATAGTAGCAGAACTAGAACTTAGACTTCAAACATGATTCATTCTAAATCTTTCTACTATACTTTGCTGCTAGATGTCTTTTATATGCCCTAAAAGTCTTGTCTGCTCTGAATATATCCAGCTAGATTTTAGAGAGTAGTAGGAGATAAAATCAGAGAGGTCACATGGGGTGGGGGAGATTGTGTCAGAACTTGAAGGCCCGTTTGAGGACTTTCAGGAGGTTCAGCCCAAAGGTGGAGCTGATAACTGTATCTAGACACTAGAGAATTAGCAGTAAACAAAAGACACAACAAACTTTTCCATTGTGAAGGTTTACGTGTTAATGGAAGAGAAAGTCTAGTATCTGAAATTGCAAATCACCTATGTCTAACTGCCAGATAAGCAGCAGCCCAGAATGAGAGGATACACACTGGGAAGGGTTTCCATGTGTTATCTGGCCAGCTGGATGCTGACGGCCTCTTTCAGCTTTTCCCACATTTCTGCTATATCCCAACAACCAAAAGCCCCCACATGAACAGCTGCACTTTCCTTAATCAATTTTTGTTTTTTTTTCTGAGACAGAGTCTCCCTCTGTTGCCTAGGCTGGAGTTCAGTGGTACAATCATAGCTCACTCTAACCTCCAAATCCTGGGATCAAGTGATCCTCCTGCCTCAGCCTCCTTAACAGTGAGGACTACAGATGCGCCCACATCTGGCTAATATTTAAACAATTTTTTATAGAGACGAGGTCTTACTATGTTGCTTAGGTTGGTCTCGAATTCCTGGGCCCAAGTGATCCTCTTGCCTTAGCCTCCTAAAGCACTGGGAATACAGGCACAAGTCACTGTGCCCCACCTCTTATCCAATTTTTGACTCCTCTCCTCTTCCTAAGTAGAAGAGGAGGGAGAGGAGTAAGGGGAAAAAATAAACTGACCAGAAAGAGAAAGGAGAGAAATAAATGGAAACAATAATTATCCTACAAAGTATTTTAAATTCTGAGCTATGCCAGGCTAAGCATGTTACCTATGTTAATATTTTATTATTACATCATTAAATTGACAACATAACTGCATAATAATAATGACAAGCCAGTACTGAGTTTGCTGTGTGCCGGGAAGTAGTCTAGACACTCTGACCAACTTGATCTCACTTATTCCTCCCCACAACACCATGACACAAGTACCCACTATTATTTTTCATTTCACAGATGAAGAACTGGATGATCAGAGTAAAGTCATCTGTTCCACTCCCACAGCCAGTAAATGGCAGAGTCCAGACACAGATGTCAGGATGCTGGACTCCAAAGTCCTGGCCCCTCGTCCCGTTCAGGGAACTCCTCTCCTCAACAGGAGGCAGCAGCTAGCTCAAGCTGTCCAGCCAATGCACCCTTCACACAGGATTTTCCTCCTTGCAAATGTTCTTCTAAAAAACAGGCACCCTCACCGACCCTGTCCCTTTCATCACTTCATTGTATTTTTTTCTAAGTGCTCTGCTCAGTGCTCCGTGTCCCCTGGTTGCTGGGTGAATAACTGGTGGTTTTTACTAGATTTCCACAACCATTGTTGTCAGCCTATCTTTCCCAGCACTTCTTAGCCTTTTAATTCTCTCCTCATTATTGAAACCAGCATGGAGCAATTTTTCAAAACATCCAATTAGCAAAGGTGCAGAAGGAACTGGGTCCATAATTAATTAATGATTCTAAGACACAACAAAGCAAAAGCAAAGCCAAGGACACGGAAGGCACCAAAAACTGAATGGCATGAGGAAGATGTCCATATTTAGGACCCCTTCCTGGGAAGGACAAAGAACTAAACAATCTGCTCACTGATTCAAATCCCTAAAGCACCTCCACATGTCCTGGAATTGAAAAGACACCAATCACCGGGTGACAATCACAAGTGGAACATCTCTCCCCTCCAGGATGAATGGCTGCCTCTGTTGTAGAGGTGAACTGATTCTTTCTCTACTGTTTTTATGAGAGAAGTTTGGCCTCTCTTTCCTCTCACAATTTTTCAACTCTTCTAGGGACAGTCTTTCCAGGTAGATGGTCCTAACCTCTGAGATTTCTTGCTCTTCCCCAAGCAGAAGTCAAGTTAGAATACCAGGATTTAAGAGATCAAGCTAGGATGACTGTGGAGACAGAAAAAGGGAAAGTAGTAGAGGAATGCCCCAATTCACAGATGTACAGTTGCTCTTCTTTTTTGGAGAAGAAAGGAGGGATTGGATAGAAGTCCACCCAGATCAAAATCTCCAAGACATCAACTTGTTCTCCAACACACAGGGTAAAGTGTAAATGACAAAGGAGTGCTAGCACTGTCATTAGTGAAAGTGCTGTCTTTTCATTAGGAGGAAATAGGGATTATGTCTGCTTTTTTATTATTAATTTTTTAATTGCATTTTAGGTTTTGGGGTACATGTGAAGAACATGCAAGATTGTCCCACAGGTATACACATGGCAGTGTGATTTGCTGCCTTCCTCCCCATCATCTATATCTGGCATTTCTCCCCATGCTCTCTCTCCCCAACTCCCCACCCCCTGCTGTCCCTCCCCTATTTCCCCTTGACAGACCCCAGTGTGTGATGTTCCCCTCCCTGTGTCCATGTGTTCTCATTGTTCAACACCCGCCTATGAGTGAAAACATGCGGTGTTTGATTTTCTGTTCTTGTGTCAGTTTGCTGAGAATGATGGTTTCCAGGTTCATCCATGTCCCTAGAAAGGACACGAATTCATCGTTTTTGATGGCTGTGTAATATTATGAACACTAGTTGCTGCCTGAAAGATTAGAGACAACAAAACAAATGTCCTGAACAGTATAGCAAGTTCCTGCATCTCACAGGACATCACCACCATGATATACTTGCTGGTAGTGAAAATTAGAAGCTCCATATAGACCATGACAGTTGTAGGAATCCTTTACTACTTTTTCTTACCTGCAGACTAATTTCCTTTTGGTTTTATATTGGGCTAATGCCAGCTTTCAGGGCTGATCTCTGTCCTTAAGGGAGTGTATGTAAATCCACTCTACCTGCCACAGACTAAGCATTTTGCTTAATACCATGGCAATGGATACAAGTAATGTTAAATGAGAAGGAAAATAAAATGTCACTACAACATTTACAAGACATAGTACTGCTGCTGCTGCTCAAATAAAATAATAGTAAATACTATTATGCATGTTGCTAAGCAATGTTGCACCTCCAGTCCTTAATAACTGCATTAGTAACACAAGATGGGACAAACTACATTTTTATATTGATGAGACGTTTTGCCTTCTTTGAGTAACCAGCCTCAGCAACGGATGGCTTCCAGGACAAAGCAAAAGTGTCCCCTGGCTAGGATATGTATCAGAGCTCAGTGGTAAATTTCCTATTGGAAAGACTAAAGGTTCTCTCTGCTAACCCACTCACCCACAAAGTCTTCGGTCTTAAGTAAAAAATAAATGAATTCATAAATAAGCAATATGCTTTCCCTGAAATGTCTCCTCTCTGCTATTGTATAAGTATATTCAGCAAGTGCTAGAAAACTGTGAATTTTAAATACAGTTAAAGATTTGAAGTAAAATGCATCTTTAAATATATATCCTTCTGATTCAAAGATAGTACTGATTTGAAGCATCTTATGTGAGGATCACCAATATTGCAGCAGTCCCAGGTTCTGTAACCCTCTGGTTTACAGCTACTAGAAGCATGCTTAGGGTGAGCTGCTAACTAATGAATTCTTGTCCCTCCCCTCCCTGCCCCCAGTTACCCAGCATTCTCTGACTATCCAGAATTTTCAATTACCCAGCATTCCCCTATTATCCAGCATTCCTAGTTACCCAGCATTCCCAAATACCCAGCATTCCCCCATTTATCCAGCATTCCTGGTTACCCAGCATTCCCCAGTCATTCTGCATTTCCCAGCTACTAATTAAGCATTAGCCAAAAATAGTCTGCAAGAAAATAACCTTTTCAACAGGATTTTACCAATGGAATTCTGGAAGCTTTCATCTCTTTAGTGGAGCAGTACTGTGTAAAAGATACTGTGTATGAATGTTATAACATAGACCCTGGAGCCAGACTCCCTAAGAGAAATTCTGACCACACAATTTCCCATTTAAATGACTTTGGGCATATTAATGTCTTTGTGCCTCTTTTTTCCTCACTGGTTACTGCAATGATTAAATAAGTTGATACAGATAAAGTTCTTAGAGCAGTGCCTCCTTCTGGCTCTGGGGAAGAGCTATTTGAACACCTCCCCATCAAAACAAGCAAATACTCCAGTTAGTAAATGAGAAAATGCTGACCCTAGAATGTACTCGTAGGATCTGTATTTGTTGCTTTTATATTTCAGAGGAGCCACTGATCTAGTGAAGCTAGAAAATACTAAGTTTTGAACTCCTGTAACATCAAACTGTTACTAATTATGGTTCTGGGCATATGCCATATGTTTCCCAGAAATAACAAATGTTCCATGGAAAAGTAAGTGGCTAAGGGTGGGAAAAACATATAGTAAATGTCCTTGTTTTTCTTGGCTGTTAACGTTAATATAATGAAACATTCAGTGAAAACTATGAACATTCAACTGCAATTTCCTACCACTTCAGAAGACATTCTTGAACTACTGAAAGTTAGAGATGTTATGTTCAAATAGCATTGTCAAGTAACTTATTAAGAATCTTACACTTTACATTTTGAAAAATGTTACTCCGTCACATAGAAATTACATTGGTAGATGCTAAACTAACTCCATGTGATTCTCATTTTCAGAAATACAATTTTAGACTGTTCAAGATTCAGTGTATCTCCTNGTTGTTTTGGTTTTAAATATAATTTTGTTTTTTACAGGGGTTCCCTTGTACAAGGAGCACACTTCTCTCATATAGTCTTGTTATTTAAGAGGATGTTATAGATTTCTTTTAAGCTTCCTTTATTTTACTTAAGTGAACTTCAAGTGAATTTTTACAGCTATCTAGTGAAGAAAAATTAAATTATTGATCAAGTGATCTTTATTTATAAAGAGGTCATACCAGCCCCAGGAGGCTAAAATTCTGTTTTCTTTTAGTAGATTTTATATTAAAGAACATGTATTCTAAAAATAAATCAGCCTGATGGTCCCATTTATTCTTATTTTCTGTTATAAGTAAAGTATGATGATCTTATAGGTGTTAAAAAGTGACCACGATCTGGTCCAAGCAACTTTGGAGGCAGGAACTGCTACCTACAGAACCTCTGCATGTAATCAATGTGCTGTTATGTGACAGTCAATGCCAGGTCCTAGGATTATGATAATGAAAGCAAGCGGCCCTAAGTTCTGTCCTCATGGAGCTTATAGTCTAAGACGGCACTACTTTAAGTGTGGTCTACGGACCAGTCTTATCGGACTTCAATAAGGCAAATACAGATATTGCAAGTAATTGTCAATAAACTTTTATACCAGCTGGACATTGCTGTAGCATCCAAATGTATGATCAAGTGAACTCATCTCATTGAACAGGGTATAGAATGGTTTGGAGATTGCCAAACTTGCATGGTGAGTTTCCTGTGGTAGATTCTAAGTACTAGTCATAGGCAGAAGGACACCTATTGGCTTGTGATGAATTGGAAAGTTTTTAAAAAATCTAGTTCTTCCACAGATACTTTGAAAAGCACTAGACTAGTGCTTTCAAAGCGTTATACAAAAAAAGAGAGTTTAATTCCAACTAAGAAAATTCGAGAATGTCTTGTGAAATAAATGATTCCTAAGAGTGGATTGGAATTTGAGGGGTGGAAATCACAACATGAGAAGGGATATGGAGGCCGAAAAGTGCAAGGATGACCTGGGCCACCTCATTCATTATGGCTGGAATATGATATGGGGACAGGGCAAAGGGAGGTAATGAAGGTAAATGTGAAAAGATTGATTGCAGCCAGTTACTAGAGGGCCTCAAATGTCATGAAAAGAAAGTAGAACTTTATTTTTGAGATAATCAGAAGTCTTTTTTTTTTTGAGATGGAGTCTTGCTCTGTTGCCCAGGCTGGAGTGCAGTGGCGTCATCTTGGCACACTGCAACCTCCACCTCCCAGGTTCAAATGATTGTCTTGCCTCAACTCCCAAGTAGCTGGGATTACAGGCATGCACCAACATGCTTGGCTAATTTTTCTTTGTATTTTTAGTAGAGATGGGGTTCTCCATGTTGGCCAGGCTGGTCTAGAACTCCCGATCTCATGATCTGCCCACCTCAGCATCCCAAAGTGCTGGGATTACAGGCTTGAGCCACTGTGCCTGGCCAGATAATCAGAAGTCTTCAATATTTCTAAACATGATCATGACACAAAAGAAGCTCTCTTTTACAAATAATATTGGCTTCATTTGAACTATATGTGATATTTTAAGGAAGGCAGGAAGTTTTAAGTGAGGTAAACAATAACAGTAAAAAGGAATTTCGTTTTCATAAAACCACCTAACAAAATAAATATCTATTAAAATAAAAAATACAAAGAAGAAGGAATTTTATGTAAAAATAATCTTTTTAAGGGTGTCATATGTTACTCACACTTCTAAGTACATTTTTGCAATTTGAAGTTCTCCCCTGCACCATAGCTTAGTAAAATACCACTTCAGAAGATCTAATCATTTATGATTTAAGTGATTTTTAAATACCATTTCTTTAGCTTAGCAGTGACAGATAGAACACATTCTTCCCATTTTCAGAAACTTTGATTCAACTGCAGATTATAAGGGAACATTAAACTAGTATACTATTATAATAAATTACACTAAAATGTCAAACACCATCACCAAAGGACACAAGAGCAGCACTTTTTCTCTCTGTTGTTCTCAGCTTCCTATAAAACTAGAATTGATTTCATTAAATGTACCTCATTTAAGTCTAGTTTAAGTTTGGTGCCAAGGCACCAAAAGGCTCTTAATTCTTGCGGCTGACTGAAATGGAGTCTTTGTGACTTGAAGACGCTCATAAACGTATCTTCTTAAGAAACGGTTGAACCACTAAGTAAGTTTTAAACTTTGAGGGTAAAATTTTTTAAGGCTTTAGCAAATAAAACAAGGCTCTCAAAATGTGTAACTCCCAAAAAAACATATCATCACATTAGAATTTCACATACTTGCCTGAGTAAATATCTAATTATTTCATCTTATAATTCTGGTTTCATAATGTCATCTTTAATTTGGATGTGAGAATTACAGAACTGTAAAGATACCATCCTGTAAAACTGAAAGCTACGCATTTAGAATTGCACACATTTGAGATACAACTACAATACAAGGCTAAAACACAGCAGTGCGAATCACTGATAAGGATGTACCAAAGCAGGGTTCTCAACTGAGAGTGATGTTTGGCCTTACCAGGAGACATTTGGCAATGCCTACAGATGGTTGTCATGGCTGGGGCATCTACTACTGGTACCAGGATACTGCAATACATCCTGTAATGTGCAAGAAAGTCCCTTGCAAAAGAATTATCTGGTTCAACATGACAATAGTGCTATGTTGAGAAAAAGTTGTACTAAAGGATCAGCCTAACAACATGCCCATCATTCCTCCCAGTTCTGAGATTGTTGGCATATGCTGTGGTCTGAATATTTGTGTCTGCCTCCCTCCCCAAATTCGTATGTTGAAGTTCTAACCCCCAAGGTGATTATACTAGAAGGTGGAGATTGAGGCAGGTGATTAGGACATGAAGGCGGATTTAGTGTCCCTATGAAAGAGACCCCAGAGTATTTATTTTCCCCTTCTACCACGGGAGGATACAGCGAGAAGGCACCATCTATGAACTAGGAAATAGGACCTCAACAGACACTGAATGTGCCAGCACCTTGATCTTGGACTTCCCAGCCTCAAGAACTGTGAGAAATAAATTTCTGTTGTTTATAAGCCACCCAGTTTATGGTATTTTGTTACAGCAGCCTAAACAGATTAAAATAACATACACAGAAATAATCACTTTGATTCATACGGTAGAAAAGTCAGAAACAGGGAGGTTCCTGAACTGATCATTATCTTGGCTCCCTTTGATATAATGAACTACTTATATCAAACCCTCTGACTTTCGCAAACAAGACCTGAAGGTAATCTTCACTGGTGCCCTAATGTAATTCCACTGATGTCAGTAATACTCTCTATGTAGCTATGTAAACATTGCATCAAAAAATCTTCCAGCAGACCTTCATAAAAGACAGGCACAGTTGAAAACCTGAAATAAGGTTCCAGGCATGTATTGTTTTCTGTGTTGTAAGTCCCTGATGACTTTAAGAAGCAATATGAAATAACAGCTTTTGAGAATGCGGGAAAGAAATCCCTCTCCTTAAATGTGTATATTGATTCTAAGATGTGAACCTTTTCTAGAGACACTAAATGTGCAAAATGTATAAAGCATATTAAATACATAATAAGATATAATAAGATCTTTTTGCAAGAAGAAATAGAAAGAGGCCAGATGTGGTGGCTCATGTCTGTAACTCCAAAACTTTGGGAGGCCGACACAGAAGAATTGCTTAAGGTCATGAGTTCTAGACTAGCCTGGGCAACACAGTGAGATGCTCTGACTCCACAAAAAATGAAAAAATTAGCTGGGCGTGGTAGTGTGCAATTGTAGTCTCTGCTACTCAGAAGGCTGAGGCAGGAGGATCACTTGAACCCAGGAGGCTGAGGCTTCAGTGAGCCAATATTGCACTCTTGTACTCCAGCCTGGGCAACAGAGTGAGATCCCATTTCAAAAACAAACAAAGAAAATAAAACCAAAGAAATAGAAAGACTCGGAAATGCTCTCCCTCTCAGACCCTTCTCCATTAGTGTTAGACTCGATGAGTTTCATTTAAGTCTTCATCTTGGTCCCTTCCTCCTCCCCTCACCAATCCTGAACAAAGTACAGGGAGGACAATGGGATAATTATTGCCTCAGAAACAAAAACAAACTAACACAAAGCCTGGTTTCTCACATTTTCCTCTCTTGGAATTTCTTCAAAGTCTTTGACTGTGAATTGGGTACTATGAAGGACACCTGTCCTGAGCATCTTCTTAGGACTTCTAGAGCATATGCCTTTATTTAACTAAACAGAAGAAAAGCCACATTTACATACAATGCAATTTATATTTGAAATCATTTTTAAAATTCCATCTAAAGACACATGTTACTTACTTTTAAGCAAAAGCTTAGTATAAAACCTATATATTTGCCTATTGGCATATTATCTGCCTGTTTCACTAGAATTTAACATCCATGGGAACAAGGATTTTGTCTTGGAAATATTGGCTGGGTGAGTAAATGAATATCTTCTCCCTAACAGCAGAGTCATTATACAATTGCAAACTCCTTTTATTTTTACAGAAGACCATAGTGTAATAAATTACTCATGTTGGTTCATTCATTCGTTCTCTACTAAGTCTTTCATGATCTAGCTCCTGCCGCCTCTCTAGCTTTCCCCCATAGGATGCCCACCTTGCTCTCCAGCAACACTACCTCTGGCTCAGCTCTTAGTAAGCTCCATGCTCTCTTCTCTGCCTTGGAACCTCTGCCATGACCATTCTTCTGCCTATCTCCCCAGATTTCTGCAGGAAAGCCTTCCCTGATCCCCGCTGAGACTAGGTATGATGCCTGCATTTTATAGTCTCATGATTCCTTGTTTTTGCTGTTGTTGTTTTCTATCATGGTACTTAACATATTTGTAAAATTTATTTGTGTGATTCTTTGATTAACATTGCTCCCAACCCCATTCTTCTCAGCTGCATGCCTTCCTGTCCCTATTAATATCCCCACCATCTAACACAGTGCCTGTCACATAGCAAGTGCTCAATATATATTTATTGAATGAATAAATGAATTATGTTTCTAGAAACATAATCTGTTACCAAATATGTGAGTCCATATTATACCACATAATTCATCCCTAGGGCTCAGGTTAGTAGGTACTTAATCAACATTTGTTCATTAATTGAAATCATCATTCATCTCCAGTAAACACCATTCCCTTATGTCTATATGACACTAAAAATTTGTTGCAAAATTGCTGGGAAATAAACTACTCTTTATTTTTTTCTACATATAAAAGCAGTCTGTTTTTGTTTTCACCGAATTTATTAGCTGTTTTGGCATTAAGAACATGACTGGATGGAAAATAGTTGGCAGGGAATCAATTACTCGACTGATCAGTATTTGTCTCTGTGGCTATATTTGAAAATATCTGGAAGCATACTTTAATTATCCTCTGAATATTTGGTGTCTCATGCGCTCAGCCTCTGAGATAATCACTCTCCATATTATCCCTAAATGAAAGGTGTCCTGTTGACAAAAATCAGCATTTTTTGACAGAGGGGAATTTGTGGGACATTGAAAATACAGAATAATGAGCTCCCAGACTAAAAGAACTAAAACAGCATTCATTCTTTTAAGAAGGGGAGCAACAAAGTCCTTAGCTTAGAATTTTTTTTTTTTTTTTTTTTTTTTGAGACAGAGTTTTGCTCGTTACCCAGGCTAGAGTGCAATGGCGCGATCTCGGCTCACCAGAACCTCCGCCTCCTGGGTTCAGGCAATTCTCCTGCCTCAACCTCCTGAGTAGCTGGGATTATAGGCATGTGCCACCATGCCCAGCTAATGTTTTGTATTTTAGTAGAGACGGGGTTTCACCATGTTGACCAGGATGGTCTCGATCTCTTGACCTCGTGATCCACCTGCCTCAGCCTCCCAAAGTGCTGTGATTACAGGCTTGAGCCACCGCGTCCGGCCAAAGTCCTTAGCTTAGAAAACTACAGAAAAAATGAAATTCCATGTAACATCCTATAACTGAGAAGCTAGTAACATGGAGTCTTGGGAAGAATAGAGATTTCTTGGGGACCCAGACAAAACAATCCAGGCTTAAGGAGGCTAAAGAGAGATATCCAACCCACAGGAAATCAGTAATAAATGCAATTCTAGAGTCTATTCATGTATCTTGCTTTCAAATAATTTCTTTACATGTATTCTTCCCATCTATGGTTATCTGGACTTCTGCCACTGGGCAGTTTTACTAAATTGTCTGAAATTCTTGAACAAAATCCCAAAAAGCCCAGAAAATTTGGGCAGTTTTGCTAAGTCAGGCCATTCTTATGGAAAGCCCCTGTTAGGAAGTTTAACACCTGTTGAAGAGGTCATTCTCTTCCCTGCGTTGCTCACTACTCTCTCGAGCCCACTGTAGTCAAGCAGAGAATGACTTCTTCACTGCCCCAAGAGCTTTTCTGTCAATTTCTCAACCAAATCATCCTCATTTGGGTCTGGCAGATGCTGCAAACCTGCAGCATGAACTCTCATGGTCTCCCTTTGCTCCATGTGAATGAGAGATCAAGTCAAGCTTATTTGCAGCTCACTCTAGCAAGGAATTGCTTGCCCCTGAGACAATAAACACAGAGAAGGACCCAGATGATGCAGGAGGAACAGAAATGACTAGGAGCTAATAGCATCATATTGATTCACTGCACCTCCATGCCAATGGGAAGTGTTCTTACCTTAATTCCTACTCAAGCTGTACTGTCTTAGGCAAAAACACACATTTTCCTATTATGCTTTAGCTTGATGTCAGAAAGAGCCAAGGAGCTAAAGCAATGGCTACTGCCATGTCTAGGGTTGTGATATCCATAAACAGTTCAAATTAAGAAGAAGGATCATTACTAGTTACAATGCACAACTCTATCCTGGCCTCCAGGAGAAATGCAGTAGGGTTGAGACTTTGTTCTCAAAGCCACGAGGGAAAAAACATTAGATTTTATTGAACATGACTTCAACTATTTTATTATTCTTCTGTAGGACTCATTAGAAGGACTGGCCTACCAAATTTAGAATAAAACATTTTCACTTGGCCAGATGTGGTAGCTCATGCCTGTAATCCCAGCACTTCGGGAGGCTGAGGTAGGCAGATCACCTGAGGTCAGGAGTTCAAGACAAGCCTGGCCTACATGGCGAAATTCCGTCTCTATTAAAAAATACAAAAATTAGCTGTGCATGGTGGCAGGTTCCTGTAATCCCAGTTACTCAGGAGGCTGAGGCAGAAGAATCGCTTGAACCTGGGAGGTGGAGGTTGCAGAGAGCTGAGATCTTGCCATTGTACTCTAGCCTTGGAGATAAGAGCGAAACTCTGCCTCAAAAAAAAAAAAAAAATTCACTTTCACTTTTTTATCACATCTAGGTGAGCCATGTTGCTCAGCTAGTGCTTAATTAAACCATAGAGACTTAATGGGGGAAACGTGGAATGAAAAGAGCTAAGTAAATTCAAGTTTCATTTGATATCAACTTATGTGCCCTGCCCCCATTTATTTTCTCCATTTGTTCTTCATACACAACTGTTTGACCAAGTAAATATCAGACTAATATTCTTCCCTTTTTTCCAAACAGGCACAAAACATATTACTGAGGTCTAAGCCATATGACTTTGCCTGCAATTCTTCACTAGCTCTTATCTGGGGCCATTAGCTTATTTTGAAAAGTTTCCAAGAAATTCAGTAGATTTCCCTTCCTGGAAAGCCAATTTTCCTAACTGTTCAATGAGATGGCTTTTGAGACTCATATCAACAAATTAGGAAAGTAATAATGTTCCTATTCTAACAGGAAATTTACTAGTGCTGGTGCTGCTGCCTTAATTATACTATAATAAAATTTCAAAAGAATCTTTTTTGAATTAGAAAACATCCCATCTACTTGCTGCATAATATCCTCTTCAATTTTCTATACTAAATGAGTCCATTTGGAAAGCAAGGAGGGGTATATATTACCTTTTTTCCAGGAATCAACAAGCCAGGTTTTTATTTCATTACCATATATCCTGTTTTGTTTTGTTTTACTAAATCTCATACACTTAAATAAGGTTTCCATTTAATCAGAGTCACCAGAAAACAGAACAGGAATTTTTTTAAATTAAAACGGGTGCATAGCTTTCTTTTCAGTAACATATACATTCATTAAGAGTTAAAAATGGAAATGGCTACCCCATAACGAAGCTTACTTTTCTACTTAGCAAATACAAATATACAAACACATAGAAACTTACCTAGGATGCATCTTTGCATTTTGAATCATAATTTACACAATTCAACCCTTTCAAGAGACTAAAAAACTAACTCACCGTATACACACACTCAGTGCCTGGGATCACGAGGCCTTCCTAGGTATCACAACAGATTTTAACACCAGGAGCTCAGATGCCCTGCAACTGAGATCACTCATAGTTAGTGAATATTGTACTTGAACATTTGACAGCTCTGTACAAGTTTTGGTGAGACTGTCACTTTTATTTCTTTTGAGGTTGCCTTCACAAACAGGAAACAGGAAATACACCTATAAGAACACTGACATGTGTTAGCCTAATTGGTCTTTGGTTCAGAGTACTCAAGAATGAGTCTTGTAACCCAGGGGTAACAGGCACAGTCCCCAAAGGGCAGGAATAAGCTCTGAGCATCTCATTGCCAACTTCTCTGGACAGATGCTCTGCAGGCAATTATTATAGGGAGAAACAGCCATGCTTAGTAGCATTCAGGCCTTATGGCCTTAATTCAGGAAGGATATGAACTTTAGAATAAACTCACTTAAATATTAATAGATACATATACACATATATTAAATACATTATTTAAATACATAAATTATTTAAAATATAATTTAAAAGAATAATGTTAAAATAATGTAATATATATATAATTTTTCATGGAATATACATATAGAAACTATCACTTAGAAATCTTTTGGTTACAAATAACAGAAAGCCCAGCTCACACTCACTTATACAAATAAATAACAAAATAAGGAAATATTTGGTTCATTGAGCTGGGGAAAAAAACCCAGAAGTAAGATTGGTTTTGGGAAACCAGAAGTTTGTTGTATCATTTGATTCTAGGCAATTCTCTTGATACAGGTATTCTTTGTGAATTGGCTTCACCCTCAGACTGCTCCCCTCCTGGTGCAATAAAAATGGCTGTAGCAGTTCAAGATTACATATTTATCATCCAAGAGGGCAGTGTCAACATCATGGCAGTCCCAGTGAAAGTTGTGAGGTCATTCTGGCGGCCCATTGCTGACTCGGCCACTGTCTTTTGGGATCTCATATGTCAAATGGCTTAAACTAGCCAAGGCTTATCCCTGGAGGTAAAAGCAGGGTCAATCCAAACAAAAATCACACAGAGAGACATTGGGGGTGCTTAGAGGAAAGAGAAAGGGGGGAGGGGATCAACAAATGTTCACCACAACAATGCTTGACAATAATCTAAAGACTGATATTTAAGGACGTGTATCTATAAAAACCCTGGTACTCAGGTTATCTGCAGATGTCCAAAAGAGAATGAGTAGAAGTTCAAAAGATATTAATGACCCAAGGCTCTACATTTAGTTGGACTTTTTTTTTCCTTTTTTTTTTTTTTTTTTGCCAGGGGAGAGGATGAAGACAGTTTCACTCTATCACTCAGGCTGGAGTGCAGTAGAGCAATCACAGTTCAGTGTAACCTCAAACTTCTGGGCTCAGGCAATCGTCCTGCCTCAGCCTCCAGAATAGCTGGGACTACAGGCATGCCCCAATGTGCCTGGCTAACTTTTTAATTTTTTTATAGAGATGAGGGCTCACTATGTTGCCCAGGCTGGTCTTAAATTCCTGACCACAAGTGATACTACCACCTCAGTCTCTCAAAGTGCCGAGATGATAGGCATGAACCACCACATCCAGCCTGAATTTTCTATTAACATTGGATTTGCTCTTTGAGAAAATAGTTCAGAATATTTCCACTATGTTTATTAAATACATTTTACAGTGTGTGAAGCACTTTTACATTTGATCTTCTATTTTGTCATGCAAACAACCCTGTCAGTAGAGGGCAGGCAGCCCCACTGGAAGCTTAGACAGTGGGGCAGACACTGCCAGCTGCCTATCCAATGACAACTGGCAGAATCTTGATTTTGTCCAGGGCAAAAATTGGCCATGTTAAAATTCAGCTAAGAATAATGGGCAAGTACAGCAATTTTGGTTCTGGAGATGCAAACCGAAGTTACCAGGCAGGGCACCTGGAAAAGTGCTTTCAAAGGTCTCTGCCATTCACTTTTTGTTCTTTGCCCTTCCTCTTCATCATGCCTGTAACTCTGATGCAAAGCTGGAGGAAGAGCTAACTCTTGCAGTCATGGTCACAAACATGAAGACAAAAGCCACATGCTGTGAAGGAAGCCTAAACTGAAAGCAGGAGCCATTGCACTGGGCCTGGCTTGCCTGCTCTTGGGCTGTTATATGAGAAAAAGTAAATCCTATTTGATTAAGCCACTGTAGAAGGTTTCTTGTTACAGGCCACTGCACATAATCCTAACTAATACAAAGAGGTTGCTCAACCAGGTGATGACAGATCAAGGCTTAAACACAGGTCTTTCGACTCTCTGTCCAGTGATATTTCCAATAAACTGTATTGCCTCTTCAAAAGCAGAACCCATACTCTGAATACTACACAAACAGGCATTTTAAATGTATGCTTTTTTCCCCTCACTAAATAGCTTATTTAAATGATCTGAGTCATAGCTCAAATGGTGAGAGGGGATTAATTGCTTTTTGTTTGTTTTACTTTTTAACATGTGACACTCAAACATTTGCAAAATTTCTAAAGCAAATGCCTTGGCTACAGCAAGGGAAAGCTAGGTCATTTTACCAAAATTTATTTCAAGGCTACCTAAGGAGGAATAAGCCAGCTTTCCACATCTTGTCGTGGATGAGAGTTTTCTTCCTTGACTTTCTCATCCACTTGGCTATTAAAGATAACAGGGTTCTCATGAAGGATGGAATAACTAAGCCAAAAGTTAGGGAGGAACCATACCCAAAGATTAATTCCAGAGGAATTAAAGATTTCGTTGTAAAAGTTTTAAACTTTTAGAAGAAAATATAGAAAAACATCTTTCTGATCTTAAAATGGGAGAGAAGTTCTTAAGGCACAAAAGTGTTAACCATAAAAGGAAATTGAAGTTGATAAATTTGCAACTATAACATGAAGAGCTCGTGTTCATCAAAAGGTACAACGAAGAAGGAAAAGACACAAACCAATATGTGAGACAAATTTGAAAGAAAGACCAGTATTGAGATTATATAAAAAATATTATATATCAGTCATAAAAAGGCAACACAATAGAAAAAAAAAAAGAGCAGCAGATCTGACAGGTACATCACAGAGAAGAAAAACATGAATGGTGAATGGATGTAGGAAAAGATGAGCAACCACATCTTTAATTAGGAAAATGCAAATTAAACTGATAGTGGGGGTAGAAATTGATGTAACCACTTGGAACAATTTAACCTTATCTTATGAAGCTGAATGCTCTCATAACCTCCATCTGAGCAAATCACTCCTATGTATATTCTCTAGTTCTACGGTTTGAATGACAGTGTCCCTTCCAAAATTTATATTAAAGCTGAATCCCCAATACAACAGTATAGAGAGAGACGGCCTTGAGAATGGTGATTAAGTCATGAGGGTTCCACCCTCACAAATGGGATTAGCATAATTATAAAAGGGCTCCAGGTTGAAGGGAGTGCCCTTGGCCCTCTGCCCTTCTGCCATGTTGAGGACACATTATTTATTCCCTCCAGAGGAGGCAACACTCTTGGAAGCAGAGACTAGGCTTCACGAGACACGGAACTTTCTGCATCTTGATCTTGGACTTCCCAGACTCAAAATGATGAGAGATAAATTTCCATTAGTTATAAGTTACCCAGTCTCAGGTATTTAGTTATGCCAGTACAGACAGAGACATCCAGAGAAACTCTTGCATACTTTCCCAGAAGACATGCACAAACATTGATTTTTTTTCAAAACGGCAAAAAGCTAGATTTAACACAAATGTCCATCAACAGGAGAACAAGGAAATAACTTGAGCGACAGTCATTAAATGGAATATTAGATAACATGGAATATCAATAAACCACAGCAGCATGCAATAGCTTGGGTACACCTTAGAAACATAATGAACGAAAGCAAGCAAGTAACAGCCAACTACATAGAAATGGCACTTTTTTCACATAAAAATAAGTCCAAGAATAGCAAGACCAAACAATATTTTTGTTGAGGCAAACCCACATGTAATTTTTTTAAAGCTCCGTATTATTTTATCACACATGTACATCCATGTTACCACCACTACAATCAAGATACAGAAGTGTTCCATTACCACACAGAACTCCATCCTACTTCCATTTTATAGTTACACCCACCCCATGGGCCCCCCATTCCTCATCCTTGACAATCACTAATCTGTTCTCCATCTTTACGATTTTGTCATTCCTAGAATGTTAATAAATAGAATCATATAGTATGTGACCTTTGGACATTTTTTTTTTTCACTCAGCATAATTTCCTTTAAATTCATCCAAGTTGTTGCATTATCGGTGGTGTTTGTTCCTTTTCATTATTGAGTAGTATTCCATAGTATGAAAGTACTACAGTTTGCTTAACCACTCACCTATTGTAGGACATTTTGTTTGTTTCCAGTGTTGGGCTGGGAGAAAAATAAAGCTGCTAGGAAGAATTATGTACGGGCTTTGTGTAGATAAGTTTTCATTTCTCTGAAATAAGTGTCCAGGAGAGTGATTCTGGGTCACATGGTAAATGTATGTGTAGTTTTAAAGAAACTACTGAACTATTTTCCAGAATGACTCTAGCATTTTAACCTCCAGCAATGTATGGTAATTTCGGTTTTGTTGTTGTTGTTGTTTTTTCTTTTCTTTCTTTTTTTTTTTTTTTTTTTTTTTTGCATTCTCACCAGCATTTGGCATTGATATGGTTTGGCTGTGTCCCCACCCAAATCTCACCTTGAATTGTAGTTCCCATAATTCCCACGAGTCGTAGGAGGGACCAGGTGGAAATACTCAAATCACAGGGGTGGTTCTCCCAACCCGTTCTCATGATAGTGAGTGAGTTATCACAAGATCTGATGGTTTTATCAGGGGCTTCCTCCTTCTTGGGGGACACATTCTTCTCCTCAATATTGCCATGTGAAGAAGGACGTGTTTGCTTTCCCTTCTACCATGATTGTACATTTCCTGAGGCCTCTCCAGTCATGCCGAACTGTGAATCAATTCAGCCTCTTTCCTTTATAAATTGCCCAGTCTCAGGTATGTCTTTATTAGCAGTGTGAGAACAGACTAATACAGGCATTATCACTATTTTTATTTTAACTGTTCTAATAGGTGTGTGGTGCTCTCATCATGGCATTCATTTGCATTTCCCCAGTAGCTAGGGATGCGGAACATCTTTTCATGAGTTTATTTGCTAGCTAAGTATACTTTAGAGTAAGAAATATCTTTTGCCTATTCACTCATTGGATTTTTGGTTTTTTAAAAAATTGTTGAGTTTTGAGTTCTTTAGTCTAATCTAGAGAGGTGTTTTGCAATATTTTCTCCTAGTCTATAGCTTTTTTCATCCTTCTAACAGAGTTCTTCATAGAACAAACATTTTACATTTGGATGAAGTCTAATTTATTTTATTTTTTTTTCTTTTATAGATCATGCTACGATATCATGTTTAGGAACTCTTCAGTAGTCCATAGGTACTGAAGATTTTCTGGTATGTTTTCTTTTAAAAGTTTTCTAGTTTTATGTTTCATTTTAAATGTATGGTTCATTTTGAATTGGTTTTTAGGTTGTGGGGTGATGTATATGTGACTGTTTTCAGGTTCTCTGTTCTGTCCTATGTGTCAATCTCTTTTGCTAATTCCACACAGTCTTGACTATGGTAGCTATACTCATTTTGAAATTAGGTTCAGTGATTTCTCCCTTTCTTTTTTGAAATGATTTTAGACATTCTAGCTGCTTTACTTTTTCATAAAAATTTTAGAATAATCTTGTACATGTCTCCAAAATTCTTGTTGGGATTTTTATAAGAATTTCATTAAACCAGAATCTGAATATCATTTTGGGGAGAGTTGACATCTTTACTAAGTTGACTCTTCCAATCCACAAACACAAATCCAATCTACACTTCTCTATTATTTAGATACTCTTTGATTGATTCTATTGGCATTTTGTAGTTACCAGCATACAAATCCTGTAAATGTTTCATTAGATATACATATATGTATTCCATATGTTTTCAAGAGATTGTAAATGATATTGTATAATTAATTTCAATATTCATGTGTACATTGCTAGTATATAAAAGCATAATTTATTTTTATATGTTTATCTTACATTCTGCAACCTAGCTAAACTCATTTATTAGTTCTAGGAGGATTTTTTTGTAGATTCCATTGAATTTTTCGAGTGGACAATCATGTCACCTGCAAATAGGAATGGTTTTATTTCCTCCTTTCTGATTTGTATGGCTTTTATTTGCTCTTCTTACTTTATTGCACCATGTAGAACTTTCAGAACTATATTGAATAGGAGTGGTGAGAGCAGTCATCCTTACCTGATCTTCTGGAGAAAGAATTCAATGTTTTACCATTAAGAACAATGTTAGCTATTGGTGTTTTTATAGATACTCTTTATTAATTTGAGGAAGATTCCCTCTATTCTTATTTTTCTGAGAGTTTTTGCCATGAATTATTATTTAATTTTGTCATATGGTTTCTGTATATCAATTAGTATGATTGTGATTTTTTCTTTAGGCTGTATATATAGTGAATTACATTGAGGATTTTCAAATATAAAACCATTCTTGCAACCCTAGAATAAACCACCTTTGGTTATGACATATAATTACTTTTATATATTACTGAACACTATTCACTAATGTGTTAAGGATTCTCACATCTATCTTCATAAGAGTAGTTAGTCTCTAGTTTTCTTTTATTGCACTTTTTCTGGTTTTGGTATCAGAATAATACCAGCTTCATAAAATTAATTGGGAAATATTTCCTCATCTTTTATTTTCTAGAAGAGGTTGTAGAGAATTGGTTTTAATTAAATTAATTAAATGTTTTATAGAAGTTTCTAGTGAAATCATCTGGGCCTGAAACTTTGTTTTGGAAGTTTCTAAATTACTAATTCAATTTCCTCAGTTATAAGACTATCAGAATTTTCTTTTTTATATTGTATGAATTGTGGTAGTTTGTGCTTTCTGGAAAATTGCTTCATTTCATGTAAGTTGTCAAACTTATACATGTAGAGTTATTTGTAGTATGTCCTTATTATTCCCGTTGATGTCTGCATGTCTGTAGTGATGTCCCCTTTTTAATTCCAGATATTGGCAATATGTGTCTTCTCTCTTTCTTCTTTGTCAGTGTTACTGGAGGTTTATCAATTTTATTGAGCTCTTCAAAGAAATAGCTTTTTGTTTCATTTTTTTCTTTATTTTTTTCTCTTTGTAGTTTTATTAATTTCTGCTTTTATATTTATTATATTCTTTCTTATGTTTGCTTTGGGTTTATTTGGGTCTTTTTCTAGTTTCTTGAAAAACTGGTTTCTTGAGATAGGAGTTCAGATTATTGATTTGAGGCCTTCCTGTTTTTGAATGCAAGCATTGTATTAGTGCTATAAATTTTCCTCTCAGAACTGCTTTAGCTGAGTTACACAAATTTTGATGTTGTATTTTCATTTTTGTTCACTTTTATGTATTTTTTTAATTTCCTTGAAACTTTTCTTAATCTACAGATTCTACTTGAAATTTTGTTGTTTAGTTCCAACTGTTTGGAGAATTTCCTACCTTCTTTCTGTTAGGGATATCTAGCCAAGGATTTGATTTGATTTGATTTGATTGTAGCCAGGGAATATACTCTGCATAATTTCAATTTCCTTAAACTTGTTGAGGTTTTTTATGATTTATAGTATATTTTGGAATATATTTTGTTAGTCAATTCTTCTGTGGTTGGGTGGATTGTATAAATGTAAATTAAATCCAGTTGATTGATAATGTTGTTGTGACACAATCACAATCTCAGCTCACTGCAACCTCCACCTCCTGGATTCAAGAGATTCTCCTGCCTCAGTCTCCCGAGTAGCTGGGACTACAGGTGTGCGCCACCACGTCCAACTGATTTTTGTATTTTTAGTAGAGACAGGGTTCCACCATGTTGGCCAGGATGGTCTCGGATCTCCTGACTTCGTGATCTGCCCACCTCTGCCTCCCAAAGTGCTCGGATTACAGGTGTGAGCCACAGCGCCTGGCCTACTTTTAGGAACTGCATTTGTACTTTTGTGTTGAAGGAGGGAGTGAGGGGGGGAAAGAGGGCTGTAGGGAAGTTGGAAATGTTGCTGTTCTCTGGAGGTGGAGGTACTGAAGAACTTCTCTAGGCAGACAGCACTCCTCCACCTCCTCCCCGAAATAACTCTCTCTCTCAACCTTCCCAGGCTTCCTCAGCTCTGCAAATGGCTCCCTCCCTGCGCTGCAAAGGCATTCCTGCTCTTACCAGCAGAGAGGAAAAGCGGCTAAGACATTGCAGGCTGTTTTGATCCTCAGTCTCATTGTCTCCCATTTGTGGGATAACCTGGCTGCCTTTGACCTCAGCTTCTAGAAGACAGAAAGGTGACTGGGGTTAGTGTGTGTCTTCTGTGTATCTGTGAGTCCCTGGTATGCCGGGTGTGACATGGCAAAGCCATTAACCCCACATGACGCAATCTGCATGGTGGCCAGAAACTCCAGACTAGGAATTCCACACATTCCCCAAAACGCCCGCTGCTGTACATTCCTGCTGTGCTCCTGCGGGACTAGGGATGAGCATAAATGGCCCTAATCCTTTTGAGGCCAGAGTCTCCTGGTTGAACAAAATAAAGGACAGCAAGCCTGTTCCATTCTGTTTCTGTTATTTTCCCTTCCCTGGTGAGTAATTTGGCTATGCTGTGAATCGATAGTGATCTCTGGAGCTGGAAGAAGACACAAGATGAGGGAAATAAATTGTTTCCAGTTAGATGAATTATAAGCACCTCTGAGCTCTTCATATCTGTTCTGTGCAATCAGCAAAGAAGAAGTATTTTGAGCCTGAGTTTTCCCCTCCTGTCCCCCTAATCCCTCCTTCATAACATGAACTCTCATAGCACAGTCTGACAACAAAAAGAAAGAAAAGGCCTGCCTTCCCTACTCTCAAAATCACCACGTATTTTCCTCTCCCCCTTGCTTCCTTCGTGACTCCGATAAAGAGGAAGCATCCTCCAGGGAAAGGTTAATCCCTCCATTTATATCCTGATCGCCCTTCCAGCATCAACCACATCTCACTCTATCCCTTCACCCCCACCCCTCTTACATCTTCTGGATGCCTTCTCTCTGGGATCCTTCCCCAAAGCTGGAAAATAGCATTGGCCTCTATGTTCCTTCTATTTTAGTACCCTTTACAATTTTCTCTCTCTCCTCTTCTCCATCATGCATCCCAAAAGAGGGGTCTAACTGATTATTTTCATCACTCTTCCTTTATTACTCAACCTATTGCAACCAGGTCTCTATCTGCCTCCTGCAAGGTCCCTACTGATTTCCAGGCTGCCAAATGCAATGGCTTTGACTTTTCTGTTCCACCCTTCGGAAACCCACTCTGCCCTTTGATTCTGTGATAGTACAACATCCTGGTGTTCCTGGGACCTATCTGTCCATTTCTAGACTCTTCCAGTTTCCTCCTCTTTTGCCCATTCCAAAAATGAGAGTAATCCCCACAATCAAAGGTGGCCACATTTAGCAAATAAAGATATAGAAAGTTCAATTAAATTTAAATTACAGATCAATAATGAACAATTTTTATATGGCATGGAACACTCTTATACTAAAACTTTATTCTTTGTTGATCTGAAATTGAGTGTTAACTGAGCTTCCTGTTTTTTTAAATCTGACAATCCTACCGTAGTTGTTTCTTCAGAGCTCATCTCCATTCTCTAACTTCTTCCCTTGTTGATGCTTTCTATGCCCATGGGCCCTATGATTATCTTTTCTCAAATAATTCCCAAATCTTTGTCTCTAGCACCAATCCCCCCCACCCCACCTTTCGTCTGACTGGTGCATTTCTGTTTTCCCCATAGTATTTCTGACCTCCCACTTGCTTTTCTATCTGGACTATTTCTTTTAATACCTTCTCCAGCTTCCCAATCACTTCAACTCCAAATTAGGAGGCCAACATCAGCAAGTAGCTAAACACTTAATTGGTTTTACGGTAATCAACACCCTCAGATGTCTTTTCTTCCATTTTCATGGATGCCACTGACTTGGGGCCTTTGTCATTTCTCTATGTCTACAAATCATCCCACGCTATTTAAATTGCCTTCTGACTAGTCCCCCAACTTCTATTTCCATCCACCCTCCACTCTTCCACACACCACCAGTGAACATCCTAATTAAAGTGCAGATGTGGCCATGCCACTCCCTTGATCAAGGAAGCTTCTGATTGGCTATTGGGTAAAGCTGAAGCTCCTTAGCCAGCATCCAGAGCCTTCAATGAGTCTTCTTTCTCCTCTTCTCTCCCTGTGGTCTCTTCCATCTACCCAAAATTCAAGGAGCATCAGAATATGATTCCAAGGCCTCCCTATCTTTATTTGCTGACACTCAGATGTAGACTACTTTGAAGGTGACTCATACAGTTTCTGCACAAATGGATGCTCCATAAATGCTTGCTGAATTAGTGAAGTAAGTTAGACTGAAATTGACCACATTAACAGAATGAAGTAATTAAATCCATGAATCATTTATGTGATTCATTTATGCAAATGAATGAAGTTTTTTACAAACTCATTGTTTGCTTACCATCAATTATGGGTGACGTCAAGTTCATGCAAGTATCTAATATCTCTATGATGTCAAGTCACGACTGGGCCCTGATGGGACTCTACAGGGCTGGAACAGATACAGACCACACTCACTGCTTCTCCCGATTTACTTTTTGAACTCTAATCCCCTCCCCATTTCCCGCACTTTTTACAGATGATTTTTGTAGACATCCTTGAATTTTTTGATATGTAAATCTCCACACAACTAGAAGTTCTAAACCACTGCCAAAACCATATTCTGATCCAAGAACATCTGAGTGCCTTAATAACCTAAATCAGAAGGGTGCGACCTCTTTCTGCAACAGACCACATGCTAAATATTTTTGGCTTTGCATACCGTATGGTCTCTGGTTGCAACGACTCAACTCTGCCATTGTGGCACAGAAACGACCACGGTTGACACAAAAACAAATGAGCAGGACTGTGTGCCTATAAAACTTTACCTGTAAAACAGCCAGCCAGGATGCCAGCCACCATTTGCTGACCCCAACCTAAACCAAGCTTCTGATGAATGATTTACTTTGTTTTCCTTCCAAACTGTACCTTTCACTGCAGTCACTTGATTGGGAAAAACATCAGAATTTCAGTTGGTATAGTCTTTTCACAAGAATATGCCTAAGCTAAACTCAGGACTGCACAGAGAGTCAGGGAAGAATAAGGAGCGGATATTTGAAGGCCCCTTTGGGACTTTCCTCCCAGCCCAGTGGACATCATCGCAGGGCAAGGGCATGGAGAGGCCAGATAGGTGAGCAGCGCACTTGCCTTCAGCGCAAGATTTAAGGTGGTGCCACAAAAGCATTAATCAACATAAATAATATTTTAATGCAATGTTTTAAAGAAAGTAAAAATGAATGAAGATGTTTATGATGAATAAAAAAATCAACATTTTAAATTAAGACAGGATCACTATTACTGATTTTTTTCCTTTGCCCTGGGTTCCAACGTGACTCTGCACAGCATTGTTACTGATCCTGTCTTTATTTAAAATGTTGCTCTTTTGTCCATCCTGGCTGATTTGCATTCATTTTGATTTTTTTAAAATATTGCGCTAAGTGCTATTTATTTTGATTATGGAGTTTTTCACACCTTCTAATTTTGCACAAAAGCAAATGTCTTACTCACCTTCTCTAGTCTCGTCCCTGCAACACCCTCTGCATTGTCAACATCTATGCTCATTTCAAAGAATTACATGCAGCTATTTCATACTCCCTTTGGACTAGATCTTTCCTCCTACCTACTTTGATACCATTTTCACTTACTTGGATCTACTGCATACACAGGTAAATTTGAAGCGTGTAGACACTCTTACGCTACACTCTCTAGAGTCACTTCTAGAGATACGAATAAGGATATGTTAAACAGAGACAGGAACCCATACTTTATTAAATTCCTCCTAAGTGCCTAGGCGCACTACGCTAAAGGACTTTGTATCCATCATTTCATTTAATTATCATGACAACCCACAGAGAGGACCGGACAGGAGGCAATAGAACATTATTTCCAACCCAGTGCTAGGGAGAAAATGGCAAGTGCTCTACTTTGGAAAGAAATTACATTTCATGCTTCTCCAGGCAACTTCCAAGGAGTCATCAGCCCATCTGAGAAGCACGTCTGGTATTATATCTCTGTAACAAGACGCACAGCAGGCACTTTCAAGCATTTAAAATACTTGAATGTGCAAAGTTTCACAGTTGGTCATAAATTCATAATAGCTACGTGCCTCTTTTATTGGGGAGATGCCATGCCATGCTGGGATTCCACAAGGCATCAGGGCTCCCCCACTCTTTAAAATAGAGCAGCTCGAAAATCTCCTCTGGCAATTTTAACTACACAAGAATAGAAAACACCCCAGGCAGAGTGTGAGAGACCAGTCTTGTAAACAGCAGGACAGCAAGGTGTAAACAAGAATGGAAAGAAGATATACAGCCTTTTAAAAAATCATTGCTTTTGACAAGGACAAGATGGGAATAAATTCAGCCCCAAATAGCATGGAAAAACAAAAGCTCAGAAAAGTGTTAAATCACATGCCAGGTGGCTGCAGGAATTCGCAGTGATCCATTCCAATCTGCCAACCCATCCCTTTTGGCATCCGGCTTGATTTTACACAGATTCTTCTTCCAGTTTTATGTGCTTGGGAGTTTTACGGGGAGGGCGTTGTTTGGTTTTTTTCTCATCAAGCACCAAACCCAGCATTTTCAAGGCTGTTTGAACTTTCCTCAGTCACATATTTTTCCTTCCTCTGACCCCACAAACAATGTTGTTTTGGAGAACCACAAACCACCGTATTAACATTTTTCCTTGGACTGAACCATGTTCTTGCATGCAGTAAAAATATGTTCACATCTCTATACTACATCTTAGTAAATGCATCATATGATTACTGGTGTTAAAAGATAACATACGATAAAACTCCTGCATCTTCTACCCTATCAATCATTCTACCAATTATTAAGCCCTGAGCATGTACTCATACTCATGGCCTGAAGATAACAGGAATGAAATGTCAGATCCCTGCTTTGAGGACCACATAGTCCAATTGAGGAGAGAGACTTAGAAACAAACAGCTACAGTAAGGGAGGAAGCTACCTTTATCCCTCGAGCCGTAGACTGATAATGTGCATGGGTTTATTAAACAAAAATTTAGGGAAGGTCATTATTTTGGATTAGGCTCCTGTACTAGGCCCCAACAGACCAGACCAAATCAAAATGGAGTCACTTGTGCTAAGTGCCACATCATCAAATGGAACTTTGAAATGGGCCAGTTTTCCAAAACTCAAGAGATTCACAGCAACCTATCAGAAGAGGCCCAGTTTACCTGAGCCAGCAGGATAAAGAAATCCTCTCTGTTATAACTCTATAAGGAAAGTATTTTTCAAAGCAGTCTTTGAAATGACTGATCTGCTTTTTATTCCCTGTTTCTACTTTCTTCAGCCTTTTACTGCCTAAAAGCCCCTCTTGTTGAGCCCATCAAAGCACCATTCTATTTTATGGAATGAGATGGTGCCTGAGTCTAAAATCACAAATGAAAGCCAATTCAATTTTACAACTAAATTTGTTATAATTTTGTCTTTTGATAGGTTCCACTCATACTTTTCAGCACTCCTCAGCAGGTTGCTTCCAAGAATTGATCAGAGGATAAAGTACCCACCCTGTGCAAGCACAGATATTGGACAACACTCAGTGCTTCCCATGAGGCAAAGAAATGCCCTCCTGTGAAGCTCTCCAGCCTCCTCCCCCTTCATCACTGCCTTGTTCCACACTCCTGTTCTCAGTCTCAGACTTCCACACTGCCTTCCTTAAGCTTATTGATGGCACAAGCATCATGCTATTTACTACATACCAAGAATTGCGTACAATTCTCTCATGTACTATCTCATATAATATTTCATTGAATTTTCATAACAACATGAGACTAGGCTTTGTTATCCCAGTGTTATTGATAAAGAAAATGAGACTCTGGAATTTTCAGAAACTTGCCCAAGGCTAAACAGCTAGTATAGAAAAACCGAGATGACAACTCAGGATTATGTGATTGGAACAGTACATTCATCTTTCCCCATAGGCATGTTTAGTGTAACTCCCCTGCTACGTTACTTACACCTTAAGAACAGAGATCGACATTTCCGTTTTTTGTTGTTGTTTTTTGAGACAGAGTCTCACTCTGTCACCAGGCTGGAGTGTAGTTGTGCCATCTCAGCTCACTGCAACCTCCACCTCCCAGGTTCAAGCAATCCTCCTGCCTCAGCCTCTGAGTAGCTGGAACTACAGGCACATGCCACCACACCCGGCTAATTTTTGTATTTTTAATAGAGACGGGGTTTTACCATGTTGGCTAGGATGGTCTCAATGTCTTGGCCTCGTGATCTGTCTGCCTCGGCCTCCCAAAGTGCTGGGATTGCAGGCGTGAGCCACAGCACCCAACCGACATTTCCATTTTTTAATAGTTCCCAGACAGGGTAGACTCACAACAAGCAAAGTATGCATCTACCTACATGATGTGTGGTGGATGCCTGTCTTCCCAGACTGCCACAGAAAGCTGGACAAGGAGGGGTAAAAGGTGTCTCCACCATTACCTATCATAGTGCCTGGAATTTCCCCATTGGGAATGCATTACTTTGGGCCTGAAGTCTTCCTAGTCTTCAGGATTGCTCTCTTTGAACATGATCGCCCTAGGAGGGGCAATCCTACACTGATACCTCAGTGAGGATAAAGATGGCAGAGGATGAGACACAGGAGAAATGGCCAGAAAGGAGCCTAGGACCTCTGAGATGGACAAAGTGGTCGTAAGAAGAGGATGGGAGGTTTGAAGACAGCTGTGGAAGTTTTGCTTGGCTGGCCCCATCTCTGTGGCCCTTAGCACAGGGCAGGGCAAATGGGAGGTATGTAATTTTTTTTTTGACTTGAGAAAATAGTGTTTTGATCTGATGTGGGAGGAGGAGGTATGAGGATGGTGGCAGGTAGGCATCAAGTGCTGAGGATGCTAAGTACTGCGATGGCATAAAAGACAAGAAGGCAGGACCTTGCCCTCCAAGAGCTTACAGTGTCTGGAGAGAAAAAGGATCAATAGCAAATAATGGGTAAATAAGACAGGGAATGACCAAACACAGAATACACACGAAATAGGAAATCCCAGAAAAGTAGAGCTCAGAATGAGAGGAGGTAATTTTGGAGACACACAGCCCCAGGAATAGTACCAAATAAAGAGAAATAACAAATGGGTTGGTGAATGCCTGTCTTCCCAGACTGCCACAACCACATATTACCTAGGCACTCCCTAACAAGGAAATCCAATGTGGATTTAATCACCACAATACAAAAATGATTTAGGATGGTCTAGAAACAAAATTGAAAGATGGATATAGTGTACAAAGATACTATTTATAAAATGCATCACTTCAAAATAAACCCAGCTCTTTGGACAAAGAGATATAGTGGTTGTTCCATTCACATAATAGATCCAGAATTTTGGTAAAAGGTGAATGTACCAGATTTACATATTAAGATACATGGCAAATATATCCGATAAAACCACTAGGCAAACCTAATTCCCTAGTGAAGCTCAGTTAAAATCATGAAAAAGAGCTCTGATGACTACCACAGGACAACCACCTTGAAAAATCTTTCCCCTGAATTTAGCCCTGATCAAGAATCACTTCACTCTGTGACCTTCCAGCTAAAGATAAATGCATTTGCTCTGTGCTTTCACTGAATACCTCCTTCACAAACAGGAAAGGTTATTTCTATTTACTCTAATCGACTTCATATTTTTAAAAAAGACCCCTTTATTTAATTCCTACAAAGAAAACAATCCCAAGGAAGAAAGAAGGAAGCAAGTAAGCTCTGACCTTTATCTGCTAAATGAGTTATGCTACCAACAGCTACAGGTGATCACAGTCTCACAGTGCTGAATAACAGTGCTTTGTACCCCTTGCCATAAAAGGAACCAGTAGCTACAGCCTAAGGCTTATTGTGAATGAGTAGAAAAAGAAAAATATAGGTATGTAGAGAATGGAAAAAGAAAGAGGAGAAGAGGGGGAGGAGTTCACAAGAAATCCTTCCTCTTCAGAATTTTTTTTTTTTTTTTGGAGACAGAGTCTTACTCTGTTGCCCAGGCTGGAGTGCAAGAGCATGATCTCTGCTCACTGCAATCTCTGCCTCCCAGGTTCAAGTGATCCTACCACCTCAGCCTCGCTAGTAGCTGGAACTACAGGCATACACCACCATGCCACGCTCATTTTTGTATTTTTACTAGAGACATGTTTCACCATGTTGGCTGGACTAGTCTCTGACCACAAGTGATCTGCCACCTCAGCCTCCCAAAGTGCTAGGATTACAGGTATGACCCACCATACCCAGTCCCTCTTGTGAGTTTCTTAGTTAAATTTACTACAATATATATTTCCTTTGCATTTAAACTTGGCTAGTAATGAGCTGTGTTTCCACAGGTTACCTGCTTTCTTCATGGTGGCTACATATCTGAGACATAAATAGCAAAGGTTTCTGGTTCAGCCCCCTAAGAGGTTTGTAGTAATCTCTGTGGATATTCATAGACACAGTGATGACATGATCCAAACCCACAGTTAGGCACACAGTCTAATAAGGGATCTTGTGCTTTAATTCCAGGTGCAAGCAGAAACTTGGCAAATGCACTTCAGATAACTAAATAAAAGGATTTATACAGTTTAATGTTACAAATAACAATCAGGAAAAAAATATATTTTTGAGGTCTTAAAAATCTGGGTGGCAATTACAATGCTGGAGCAAAATGGCCATGCCAGTATTTCTGTAATTCATATTTTATAAGAAAAGGATTCAGAATTCATAAAAAGAAATTAGTGAAAATAAATATTGAACACATTTAAAATATAAAATTTACAAACATCATGTAAAATATAACAAAATAACCTAAACAGCATCATTGTATTATAAGACAGAATTTTATTATTAGCAATATTTAGCAATAATATTAGCAGACAGAATTTTAAAACATAAGCATTAAAAAAACTAAAACTAAACAGTCTCAAAAATGAAAAAACATTAAGTCATGAAAAGTTGAAAATGAGATCATTTTATTTGAACTTTTATAAAATGAGTTATTAAGGTACATAGACATTGTTGCTATGGAGTTGAAAACATATTTTTGTGCAAATTTCCTCACTAAAAAAGAGAAAGTATTAGTCAGGGAAATGATGATATATTTATGAGCTGTCTCCAAATCTTTTACCCTGACTCCTTCATCTTCAGATAATCCTAATTCTCACTTGATAACTGAGGAGTATTTTTTAACTAGTTTGTTGGGAGCAGGAGGTGAAACCTATTTATTTACCTTGAGCTATAGTTTGCTGGAAAGCAAGAAGTAAGCTTTTTGATTTGCCTCTCCTTTAGTTGCTCATCTGTGGTGGAATCCTAAAGCCCAGCCACTTGCATCTGTTTTGTAACTCTCATATTATAGTGGACACACCCTCAGGTGATCCCCACCGAGTCATGTCCTATGTAATCCCCTCTCACTGAGTGCAGAAACAACCTGTGACTTGCTTTTTAGCAAAAGGAATATGGCAAAGCCAGTGCCTTGATTGAACATGTCACTGCCTTGATGTCTTAGCAGTTTGCAAGGGGAGTGTCTCCTGTAGACGCTGAAGACATCAGCTGCCATATTGTGATAAGCCTGTGAGATGCCACATGAGAGGAAGCTGTGGGTGATTCCTAGGACATAAGAGTGACCCAGGTAATGGCCAGAAATAAAGTGGAGACCTCAGTCCTACAATCTCAGTTGGATTCTGCATACAGCGATGTGCACTTAGAAGGAAAAACCCAAGCTCCAGACAAGAACACAGCATAGTCAAGACCTCGATGACACCTTTCCAAGACCCTAAGCAGAGGCCCAAGCTGTACTCAGACTTCCGACCAAAGAAGATGGAGCATAACAAATACACACTGCTTTAAGCCACTATATTTGTGGCAATTTGTTATGTAGCAATACACAACTAACACATATCATAATCCACTTTGAACTCAAATAACAGCCATTCATGAAAAAAAGCTCGGCTTTGCCAGTTGTTATTTTTTTCCTGCTGTTGAGGATAACAGAAATATAGCAGAATGCTTTATACATGTGTATATCTTTATCCAAATCAAAACTTGAATGCAGAATATCATTCTCCATGTGTAAGTCTTGAAACACAAATGGATTGGATTCACATTTTTCAAAATATCAAAATACTCTATTATGGTACTTAAAAATTGGAGGGTATACCTCCAAATCAGTTTTTTGGTTTTTTTTTTTTGCTTTCATTTTTGTTGTTTTTGGTTTTGATGTGTAAACTCAACTGTTTTTTAAATAAATGTTTTATTTTCAAACAGTTTTAAATTTATAGAATTATTATAAAGATAATATAGAAAGTTACTGTATACCCCATGCCCAGTTTTCCCAAATATTAACATCTCACATTAGCATGGTATATTTATCACAGTTAATGAACCAATGTTGATACATTATTGTTAACTAATCTCCATACTTTAGTTAAACTTCTTTAGTTTTTACCTAATGTCCTGTTTTTGGTCCAGGATCCCACATTACATTGAGTCTTCATGTCTCCTTAGACTTCTCTTGATTGTGACTCTCTCTCAGGCTTCACTTGTTTCTGATGACCAGGGGTACTGGTCAGATATTTTGTAGCATGTCCATCTATTAGAATTTGTCTTATGCTTTTCTCATGATTAGACTTAGATCCAGTGTTTTGGGGAGGAAGATCACAAAAGCAAGGTGCCCTTCTCATCACATCATGTCAAGGGTACCTACTACCAATGTGACTTGCCACTGTTGATGTCAACCTTAATCACCTGGCTTGAGATAGTGTTTGCTCAAGTTTCTCCATTGTAAAGTTACTTTTTTCACTCCATTTCTTTAGTACACTCTTTGGAAGAAAGTCATTCTGTGCAGCCCCCATGAAGGGTTATGCTTTACCTCCTGAAAGGCAGAGTATCTTACATACAGTATTTGGAATTCTTCCACATGAGAGATTTGTCCATTCTCTTCATTTATTTATTCAATAATGTATTTACATCAGTATAGATATGTATTCTGTACTTTAGGTGATATCCTAATTCTAACTTTCTTTCTTTGCTCGAATTTTCCATTTTTGGATACTGAAAGTACTTTTGATTGGCTTCTGTATTATTTTCACATAAAAGCATCATTGCAGATTTTTATTTTTTGCACTTCTTTACCTTATAGCACTACAAGATACTCCAGGCTCATCTTGGATATTTCCTGCCACATTCTTAAATCAGCCATTTCTCCAAGGAACCCAGTTCCTTTCACTGGAAAATAGTATCAGAAACCAAGATCTAGGAAACAGGTATATTTATTGTTTGCTTCCAGACCAAACCAGTTTTTCAATCTCTAAATATGGGGCCTAGAAATATCCCTATATTCTTAATTTATTTAATTTGACAAACATTTTTTGCAGTAATTACTATGTGCCAGCCAGTTTTAAGCACTTTGAAAATATTAACTCATTTAATCCTTGTAATAATCTCATAACTACAAGATAGGTGGTATTTGGCTCATTTTATAAATGAAAAAACCAGGAAAGAGAGATATTTGGATGTGTTCCCATAGTCACCCCGATAGTAACTGACAGAGCCAGAAACTGAACCCAAGTATCTGGATCCAGATTTGGAGCTAACCACACTGGAGTTAGATTTAGAGCTGAGTCCACATTGCCTCACAGTGGTGAGGACCTTGCAGAGTGGCCACACAAATTGATGAGTTAATTCACCCACACGTTCGTTCTCTAATACAAACCTCTTACGTGCCCATTAGGTGCCAGACTATCTGATATCTGTTAATTGGTGCTTAATGACATTTGAGATACCTCTAGGAATATGATCCAATTTAATATGAAGGAGAAGGCTGTTGTAATGTGCCCCTTGAGAAGACTTTGGCAGCCGCCTAGGATGATAATATCATAAAAACTACTATACTCAGTGGCTGCAAACATACGTTACTATGCTCTAAGTAATATTCAAAGGTGATAAGCAGGCAGTACGTTATTTACTTTGTTTCTATTTATTTATCATTTCCATAAAATTTTTAAAGGGGCTTTAGTATCTTTTATATATACGAAACCATTCATTATGTTACTATTCTTGATAAAACATTTGAGCAGAACTGTCTCTTGTGAAAGCCACCGAACAAAACTGAGATTTCCATTTATAGCTTAAGAAGAAAATTTTAAATGTACTTACTTTATGACTGTCACCAATAAGTGGTTCCAGGAAACCAAAGTTGAGATCGTCTGAAAGAAAACATGCAAAACAGCAATGGTGAATGCAAATACCTTAAAGGAATCTTTGTCCTGAGGTCATTATCCCACCTATTTTAATGGCAGAACACCGGAAGATTTATGTCCCATTGCTTGGTTTACTACTTGTTAATAATGTGTTTTGGAAAAGAGAGTGCAGGTTGGGGTGGAGGTAAGGTTCGGCAAAATGGACTCCCTGAGAAAAGAAAGCAGAGACTGAAACAATGGGGAACCTGGAATGGACTTCTTGTTAATATTTATAAGTCTTTGGAAGACGATATGAGAGTTAAATGAAGGGATACTCAAGAATGTGGGCCTTCATTTTCAGTTTAGAGCAAGCAACAGATGAGCTGCCTTCCAGATGTATCGAAGCTTAGGGATATTCAAAAAATAATTATCTCACCAAATTAAACTTTATAAAGTAAGGTAAAACAAAATATTTTCCAGACAAGCAAGAGCTAAGGGAATTCATTACCACTAGGCCAGCCTTATGAGAGCTCCTTAAGAGTTCTAAACACGGAAACAAAAGAATGATACTTGCTATTACAAAAGCACTCTCAAGTACATAGCCCACAGACTCTATAAAACAACTACACAATAGAAACTATGAAGCAACAAGCTAACAACTTATGACAGGATCAAAAACCTCACATATCAATATTCCTTGAATGCAAATGGTTTAAATGCTCCCACTTAAAAGGCACAGAGTGGCAAGGTGGATAAAGAATGAGACCCAATTGTCTGCTGTCTTCAAGAGACCCATAGGCTCAAAGTAAAAGGTTGGAGAAAGATCTACCATGCAAACAGAAAGACAAAAATATTTAAAAAGCAGGAGTTGCTGTCCTCTTATCAGATCAAACAGATTTTAAACTAACAACGTAAAAAAAAGGACAAAGAAGGGCATTACATAATGATAAAAATTTCAGTTAAACAAGAAGATTTAACTATCCCAAATATATATGCACCCAACATCAGAGCACCCAGATTCATAAAATAAGTACTCCTAGACCTATGAAAAGACTCACACGGCCACACAATAATAGTAGGGGACTTTAACACCCCATTTACAGATCATCAAGGCAGAAAACTAATAAAGGATTTCTGGACTTAATTTTGATACTTGTCCAATGAGAACTAATAGATACCTGTGGAATACTCCATCCATCAAGCATAGAATATACATTCTTCTCATCTGCACATACTCTAAGATCAACCACATGCTCAACTGTAAAGCAAGTCTCAACAGATTTAAAAATATCAAAATCATACCAACCATACTCTCAGACTATAGTGCAATAATAATAGAAATAAACTCCAAGATTTCTCAAAACTGAAAAATTACATGAAAATTAAACAACTTGCTCCTGGATGGCTTTCAGTAAATAACAAAATTAAGGTAGAAATCAAGAAATTCTTTGAAATAATTAAAAACAGGGATGCAACATACCAAAATCTCTGGAATGCTACAAAAGCAGAAGAAATTTATAGAACTAAATGCCTATCTCAAAAATTTAAAAAGATCTCAAATTAGCAATCTAACATCAAACCTAGAGATCTAGAAAAACAAGAACAAAGTAACCCCAAAGCTAGCAGAAGAAAATAAATAAAATCAGAGCAGAAATGAACAAACTCAATTTTGTTCATACAAAGATGAACAAAAATTCATACAAAGAAACAACAAAACTAAAAGTTCTTTGAAAGGATAAGCAAGACTGATAGACCACTAGCTAGATTAACAAAGATAAAAGAGAAGATACAAATAAGCACAATCACAGATGACAAAGGTGACATTACAATGAATTCCAAAGAAATACTAAAGATCCTCAGAGACTATTAGGAGCAATTCTATGCATACAAACTAGAAAATTTAGAGAAAACGGGTAAATTCCCAGAAACACACAACCTCCTAAGGCTGAATTAGAAGGAAATTAAAACCCTTAACAGACCAACATCAAGTTCTGAACTTGAAGCAGTAATTTAAAAAACCTATCAATCGCCAAAAGCTCAGGACTAGATGGATTCACAGCCAAATTCTACCGAGATGTACAAAGAAGAGCTGGTACCAATTTTATTGAAACTACTCCAAAAAAATTGAAGAGAAAGAACTCCTCCCTAACTCATTCTACAAAGCTAGCATCACTCTGATATCAAAACCTGGCAAAAACACGGCAAAAAACTACAGGCTAATATATCTGATAAACACAGATGTAGAAATCCTCAACAAAATACTAGCAGACTAAATCCAACAGCACACCAAAAAGTTAATTCACCATGATCAAGCAGGCTTTATTCCTAGGGTGCAAGGTTGGTTCAACATATGCAAATCAATAAATTGGATTTACCACAAAAACAGAATTAAAAGCAAAAACCATAGAATCATCTTAATAAAAACAGAAAAAGTTTTTCATGAAATCCAACATCTCTTCATGATAAAAACCCTCCAGAAACTGGGCATCAAAAGAATGTACCTCAAAATATTAAGAGCCATCTACGATAAATCCACAGCCAATATCATACTTAAGGGGCAAAAACTGGAAGCCTTACCCTTGAGCATTGGAAAAAGACAAGTATGCCCACTCTCACCATTCCTATTCAATCTATTAATAGTACTAGAAGTCCTAGCCAGAGCAATCAGGCAAGAAAAAGAACTAAACGGCATCCAAATAGGAAAAGAAAAAAAATCAAACTATCCCTCTTCACAAACAATATGATTCTATACCTAGGAAACCCTAAAAACTCTGTCCAAAGGCTCCTGCAACTGATAAACTTCTTCAGTAAAGTTTCAGAATACAAAATCAATGTACAAAAATCAGTCACATTTCTATACACTAACAATGTTCAAGCTGAGCACCAAATCAAGACACAATCCCATTTACAATAGACAGACACACACACAATACCTAGGAAAACATCTAACCAAGGAAAGATCTCTACAAGGAAAACTACAAGACATTGTCAAATATATCAAAGATGACACAAACAAATGTTAGAACATTCCATGCTCATGGATTAAAAGGATCAATATTATTAAAATGGCCATATTACCTAAAGGAACCTAAAGATTCAATGCTGTTCCTATCAAACTACCAACAACATTTTTCACCGAACTAGAAAAGAAATTCATATAGAATCAAATTATATACTTCTAAAATTTATATAGAACCAAAAAATAACCCAAATAGCCAAAGCAATCCTAAGCAAAAAGAACAAAGCTGGAGGCATCACATTATCTGACTTCAAACTGTACTACATGGCTACAGTCACCAAAACAGCATGGTACTGGTGCAAAAACAGACACATAGACTAATGGAACAGAATAGAGAACCCAGAAATAAAGCTACACACCTACAGCCATTTGATCTTCAACAAAGTCAACAAAAATAAGCAACAGGGAAAGGAATTCCTACTCAATAAATGTTGCTGGGATAGCTGGCTAGCCACATGCAAAAGAATGAAATTGTACCCCTACCTTTCATCATATAAAAAATTAACTCAAGATGGATTAAAGATTTAGATGTAAAACCTAAAACTATAAGAATCCTAGAAGAAAACCTAGAAAACACCATTCTGGACATCAGCCTTGGAAAAGAATTTATGACTAGGCCCTCAAAAGCAATAGCAACAAAAACAAAAACTGACAAACGAGACCTAATTAAACTGAAGAGCTTCTGCGCAGCAAATGAAACTATCAACAGAGTAAACCGACAATCTGCAGAATGGAAGCAAATATTTGCAAACTATACATCCAACAAAGGTCTAATATCCAGAATCTATAAGGAGCTTAAATTCAGCAAGCATAAAACATGAACAGACACATCCCCCAAAAAACCACAAGCAGTCAACAAACATGCAAAAATACTTCAAATCAGCAATTATCAGAGAAATGCAAATCAAAATCACAATGGGATACCATCTCACGTCAGTCAGAATGGCTATTACTAAAAAGTCAAAAAAACAACAGATGCTGGTGAGGCTACAAAGAAAAGGGAATCCTTACACACTGTTGGTAGGAATATAGATTAGTTCAATCCCTGTAGAAAAGCAGTTTGAGGCTGGGCATGGTGGCTCATGCCTGTTAGTCCCAGCACTTTGGGAGGCCAAGGTGGGTGGATCACGAGGTCAGGAGATCAAGACCAGCTTGGTCAACATGGTGAAACCCCATCTCTACTAAAAATACAAAAATTAGCTGGGCATGGTGGCATGTGCCTGTAGTCCCAGCTATTCAGGAGGCTGAGGCAGGAGAATCTCTTGAACCCGGGAGGCAGAAGTTGCAGTGAGCAGAGATCATGCCACTAAACTCCAGCCTGGTGACAGAGTGAGACTCTGTCTCAAAAAAAAAAAAACCATATATATATATATATATATATACACACACACACACACACACACACACACTACATATATATGTAGTATATATATTTATATATGTATATATATTTATATATAGTATATATATTTCTACATGTAGTATAGATATTTATTTGGGTGTATACATATATATATGTATATATGTATGTGTGTGTATATATATATAGCACACATATATACCATGAAATACCGTGTAGTTATAAAAAAGAATGAATTCACGTTCCTTGCAGCAACATGGATACAGCTGGAGGCCATTAACTTAAGTGAATTAACACAGGAGCAGAAAACCAAGTATCACATGTTCTCACTTATAAGTGAGAGCTAAACATTGGTATACATGGACATAAAAATGGGAAAAACAGACACTGGGGACTACTAGAGGAGAGAGGGAGAAATGCAGGGAGAGTCGAAGGATTAACCATTGGGTCCTGTGTTCAGTACCTGGGTGACAGAATCATTGAAACCCCAAACCTTAGCATCATGCAATATACCAGGTAACAACCTGCACATATACCCACAGAATCTAAAATAAAAGTTGAAAAAAAAAAGGAACTAGCAGACACAGTCCCTGTAATGTGACAACAGGAAATTACAATAAAATGGGTCAATAAATAGGAATATTATATTGGTTAGATTTGTAGGCCAAGAGCTTATCAAAAGAACAGAATGATTAGTCAGCCTGTGAAAGGACTAACTTAGCATGTCTGATTGAGAAAGCTTCAAGGAAGTGGGTGTGATCCCATTACTAATGGGCACAAGGAAGGAGTAGTCTCTCAGATTTTGTGTCTGACATATAAGTGCATTTAAGTAGCTCTGAGAGTGCCAGTCTAGACAATCTAATTAGTCTGTCAAGTGTAGTTTCAATGCCATTAAGAGGACCAAAGCCCTCTTCGGAAATCTTTAAAAAAAAAAATCTCAAATTATCTTGTGGAATTTGTAAATATCAATCATTTTTATAAGGAATACCAATAAATGTGCAATTGTTTAGATTTCTAAAATCTTTTTTTATTAAAAAAGTAATTGTAACAATCCAGAAGAAAAGGTATCCCAACTGGCATGTCAGGAAAACATTAGAAAAACATATAACTACCAATTTCTGTGTATTTGGTGATGTACCAATAATTACAAAATGCATTTCAGTCAATACACCAAGGACTCATATTCCTCTAAGCACATAATGGAGAATGTAATATTGTTAAAGCAGAAATCAGGATTTTACCAAAGAGTTAATAAAGGTGTCCCTTTGAACATAGACTAGAAGTGGTATATTTCAGTGGTAAGGACTTCATGCAAGTTATCGAACCTTGGAATGTTCCACAAATGATAGCTATTACTTTATTTTTAGTTCTAACAATCTAAGAATCCTGATCTAAGACAGATTCTTAATTTTATTCTTAGTCATAATAACCTGTACATTTTAATAACATAGATACTATAGAAGATGTTTGGCTTAACAAAATGTAATTTTTCCAAGTATGATGTTTTTAACTAAAAAAAAAACTGTGAAATAATTTTTATGTGTTTTCCTTCATTTCAAAGTTATATTGTTGACATCCAAACATAATACAACTTGAAAAGTGACATTCTAAAAGTTTTTATTGCTAGGATGTAGAAACATGTCAAAGTGAATTTAAAGCGTTTTATGATTTAAATAACTCAATTTTAGACTGTGAGATTTTACTGAAAACAAACACTGTTTCTGTTAATGATGCTGCTTCATGAAAAAAAAGTGCTTGGTTAAATGACAAGGTAAATAATTGAGTAGTGACTAGAGCTGACTTATGATAGAACCCTGACAGCTTTCTGTGGCATCAGAATGGACTGCCCATTTAAAGACCAAGCTAGTTGGTGATGTATAAGACAACTGGGTGAGTCCAAAAGAAGAATTCTATCTATCTTCTATGTTACTGGACACATTTCATTGACCTGCTCACAGAAGCACATTGAAACACACCCTATCTTATCTATTTGTTCCCAGTAATTAATGAGAAAATAGTGAAGGTGGGATTGGAAGAGCATGAACATGTAGGAACACAAGGATTATAATCAACAGAGTATTATATATTTCATTCTTTACATAACAGCTGTTTTCGTTAAAAGAGATATGTAAAGAAAAATTCTACAGATTGCTGCATGGCTTGAATTTTTGCGTCTTTACAAAATTTGTGTTGAATCACAATCTCTCTAGTACAATACAGTAGTGCCCCATTATCCACAGGGAATATACATTCCAAGAACCCCAAGTGGATGCTAAAACTTCAAATAGTACTGAATCTGATATATTTTCTATATATACACTACTGTTTTCTTCTATACGTGCATATCTATAATAAAGTTTAATTTAGAAATTACCCACAGTAAGAGATTAACCATAATCAATAATAAAAGAGTAATTATAACAATATACTGTATTAAAAATGATGTGAATGTAGTCTCTCTCTCTCTCTTTCTCAAAATATCTTATTGTATTGTACCTAGGAAAGTGAGACTCTGGGCAAGAGGGGGCTACTGTAAGTATTAAAGGGGGGCTTTAAGAAGATGATTAGATCATGAGGGCTCCTCCCTCATGAATGGAATTATGGCTCCTATGAAAGAGGCTTCACACAGCATTTGGCCTTTTTGGCCCTTTCATCCCTTTCTCCAAGTCAGGACACAAGAACAAGCACCATGTTGGAAGCAGACAGCAGCTCTCACCAGACACATTTGCTGACACCTTGATCTTGGACTTCCCAGCCTCCAGAACTGCAAGAAATACATTTCTGTTCTTTATAAATAATCCAGTTGCAAGTATTTTGCTATAGCAGCATGAAAAGACCAAGACAACTACAAATTTATCTTGCTAACCTAAATTCTCGCTCCTGGAGGCAAGGAGGTAAAATAGAGCACAGAAATGGAAGTCTGGAATCTAACCCCACCTTGGCCACTTATTAGCAGATAAGTGACCTGGGAGCAGTCACTCACTGTCACTAGCTCTCTATACACCGAAAATAATGTGTAATTGCTATAAAGTCCCTTCCAGTTCTGACATCTACGTCAAGTTGGTTCTAACTTTTCCTTTAAGATCTCTATCAAGAAATTTATGGCTTATGAATAAACAAATAAACATAGCTGGCCAAATTTGCTTTCTCAGTATCCTGGAGTACATCCTTCTGTAATAGTGATAATGCTTATAATACTTTACATATTTTGGTTTGTACAAATTTCAAGGTCTTTTTTTAAGGGACTTCGTACTCAATTAAATTTTTAAAAGTAAATTCTTTCTCCTATATTTCGTGCTGGGGTTCCATTTGCTTTATTAAATGTATTGACTAGCATCCCATTTTGTCCTGTGTTTCGAATAGAATATGTAACATGGAATATTTGAGCTTGACTATTTTAAAGACTTTATTAACAAATTTATCAGGGCTGATACTGTTATTGAAAGATAGCTTCTGTTTTTATTTCAACTTTTATTATAGATTAAAGGATAGATGTGCAGATCAGGATTAAAGAATACAGGTGCAGATTTGCTACATGGGTAACTGTGCATGCTCAGGCTTGGAGTCCCAACAATCGCATCACCCATGCCATAAGCTGAGTACCCAATAGGTGGTTCTTCAGCCTATGCCTCCCAACCTCCTTCCCCATCCATTGACCCCCAGGGTCTATTGTTCCCATCTTTATCATCATGTGTGTTCTTGCATCCTTAGAGATAGAAAACTGAGAACATTTAGATAAAAATGGCTTTGAGAAGTTTTAATGTTATATAAAGATACTATATAGTCACCAATACCATTTAGCCACTATTTCTAGTCATCCTATCAGTCAGCCATATTATCCATTCATGCTAATGGTGAATGAAATGGTTTCTGGTCTGTCAGCACTGGTATGTAATCTTTCACTCAAAACACGCATTTTCACTGAGCAGTACAGTATATTCTAACAAGTGCTTGTAAATAGGGTCAACAGCATTTTACATTTAGTTTTAATTTGATTTAACAAGTTTGGCAATTTACAGTTCAGAATCCAACCCTAACTTTCCTCAGGAAGTGGAACAGACTTAGTATTCATTCATCTGGAAAAAAATCTACCATGCTCCAAATCATAACTAAACTGGAAACAGATGATACTCATCCTCTCAGGGGTATTTAGCATAAGCAAAATATACGCACAACACAGCTGACCATTTATAAACACAGCAACCATCGGGACCAGAGAGCTGTGTCAATGGCCATGCATTTATTGGTCTGCAGTGAAAAACCAGAGATCCTGCTAAGATGGAGGCCTTTCTGAACAGCATACAATCCACATTGCGCCATTTTACACAAATGTCTAAAAAAATTTTTAAAGCATTCCATTGTCTTGTTGTCTACTCTTAGACTGAGTCCTTAAATGAGGACGCATCTAGTTCTTTCCATTTTCATAAACAGAGACATTAAACATACATTTAAGAGGATTCAGGCTTCCTTTAAAGGACCCTTGTTATTGCCGCTCTCCTGAGATTCCTTCAGATGCTGATTCATTTCGATGTTGGTTCTGTGACTTCAGTTGTGAGGGATGAATATTTTCCTCATTTATATCTTAGAGTTGGTCTTAAATTCAGAAAGCATGTATGACAAAAGAAAAAAAAAAAAAAAGAAACCAACTTCATTCCAGAGAAGAGATTGGCTAAATGAGGGTTAAGTCAATCAGTCAGCTAAAAACATAGAGCGTCCAAAAGGGCAGAGTCCAGGCATAATTCTCCCTTCTGTATATGTCACCTGCAATGCTCCCCTTGGAAGACTGGCTGGGAGCTTCACATGCAGAAAACTACAGACATCGGATAGCCATACTATAAGGGGTATATTCATCCACTCATTCAACAAACATTTATTCTGTATCCACCAAGATGCAGGGGTAGGGCACCTTAAGGTGCTCACTCCAGAAGGCAGAAGCCAGACAAGTAAGAATAAAGTAATAAAAATGTGGTCAGTTGAAAGACAGATGCATATAAACATGAATCGCCAATGTGAGCAATATCCCCTGCACTCTACCTTTGTTCCCTTTCTCAGTAGCACTTGGTTCACTAGCACCATTGCCACTTCATGTTATGTATTTATTTATTTATGGCTGTCTCACAGATTCTTCTCTCTCTCTGTCTCTGTCTCTTTCTCTCTCTCTCTCTCTCTCCTTCCTTCCTTCCTTCTTTCCATCCATCCATCTGCCTGTCTGTCTGTCTTTCTGAGATGGAGTCTCGCTCAGCTGCTCAGGATAAAGTACAGTGGCACAATCTCGGCTCACTGCAACCACTGTCTCCTGGGTTCAAGCAAGTTTTTGGTCTCAGCCTCCCAAGTATCTGGGATTACAGACACCTGCCACCATGCCTGGCTAATTTTTGTATTTTAGTAGAGATGGGGTTTCACCATGTTGGCCAGGCTGGTCTCGAACTCCTGACCTCAGGTGATCCACTCGCCTCAGCCTCCCAAAGTGCTAGGATTACAGGCATGAGCCACTGTGCCCGGCCTATTTATATGTCAAATAGATACATAACATCAAGTGGCAATGGTGTCAAAGACATGTCCTTAAGGGCATGGGATTTCTTTGGTTCACTGAGTTAAACCAGCTCCCAGAACAGAATCCCATATCTAATAGGTATTCAATAAATATGCTCCTATAAAAGCTTCACGCAGCATTTGACTAAATAAATGCAAAATAAATGTATAAGTGAATCAACATGATAGAGGTTTCAAAAGAAGGAATGATTGATTGTCCGGAAAGACAGGAGGAAATGATGCTGCGCTATGATTCAATGTTGCTAAGTAAGAACCTGAAAAATCAGGCAAGAGAAGTTTGCTGGGCAGAGACTCGGGAGCCCCTTGCAATGGGTCTATGGAATCCAGGCAGTTGTGTCTACCCAGTGTCCTGTCCTTGTGGCACTGTCTCCCCAGTTCCATGTAGCTTTGGTAGGGCAACCAATCCTAGACTTCGACTCTGACCACAGGGGAGAGCCCAAACCCACCGTAATCTGTCTGATTCTCCCCCCTGGGCATTTAAAACTGCAGCCAACAAGAAAAAGAGCACCGGCAGCAGGGCCATCAGCAGCGGCAGAGCCTAGGAAAGACAGCTCATGCATTCCTGCTTCTGGGACCCCCAGTTCCCCTGGTTCTCATCTTTCCCGAGGCCTGTTTGGTCAACTCTTCCCTCAGTTCTTTACGCTATTAATAGCCATCCAATAAACTTTTCTTTTCTGGCTCCAGTAGTCTCAGTTTATTTCTGTTGATTACACGCTAAGCTTTCTACAACCACAGGGGCTGATTAGAGGACAATTGTGGCTTGGAAGGACTCAGTAATGAATTTTTGACACTAACCATGCACAGGTACTGAGCTAAGCTCTTTATATGAATTATCCAATTTAATCTTCAGACCATCTCTATTAGTGACTGTTTCCATTTTAAATAAGTTTAAAAATTTAACTTCTTTAACTTAAAGAAGTTAAATAACATGTGCAAGCTGACAATCTACCAGGTGGCAGAGCCAGTGTTCAGCTTCCAAGACCACAGTCTTAGCAAATTCCCCCCACTGTTCTCCCACTTAAGTTCACTGAACTCCTGGGAAATGCAAGTGTTAGCACATCATAAACAACTAGAAATGCCACTTGTATCATGGCCAAGTAGGGTTACGGTTAGGGATGAGGGGGTGGTGGGTCTCCCTCCCTAGGGAATGAGTAGAGTTATGGGAAGTGGCACTAATTTCTGTGGCCATTTTCCAGGAATGCCCTTCTCACGTTCTGCATGGTGTTATGGGTTATTACCTTTTGTTCCTATACCATACAAAGAAATTACAACAGTCAGTGTCCTATTGAGAAGAACTAAAACAGGTGCCTGAAACAAGTGGCCCCAAAGCCTCTCTTTGATTAACAGACCCTGGCCCTGTTCTCCCGTGGCTGCCTCCTTCACTCTGAGTATTGTTGGATTGCAGTCACTGCCCACCAGGGACCAGATCCCAGCAAGTTCATTTACCCACTAGCATGATCCTCACCTTGCCATCGTCTGTCACCCACCCTCACGCCTCCTCCCACCTCATTTTACCTCTTTACCAGTTTATTATTATCAGTCATTCAGAAAACATCTGAGGGCCTGAAATGTGTCAGGATCTGTGCTAGGCACTAGGAGTGTACCACCAACAGACGAGCCAAGTCCCTGCTCTGGTGAAGCGTACAGTCTAGATGGGGGGTGGGGGTGGACAGGTGGAGTATGAGTAAACGCATCCATACAACAAGGCTGCACTGTTGTCAGGGAGCTTCGGCACAGAAGTCAGACCTGAGATGCAGCATAGCAGAGAAGGGTCTGCGTGAGATGAAGGTGTCTGAGCAAGGGTCTGCTGAGTGGAAGAGTGAAGGCTAAGAAGGTGCCAACCTTGCCAAGAGCCAGGGAAGGGCTATCCAAGCAGAGGGAATGGCCCATGCAAAGGCCCAGAGATGGAAATGGGTATGGCATGGTCCGACCTCCAAGCAGTGGGACAGAAGAAAGTGGCATAAGATGAGGCCCACTGAGGCAAGAAGTGGAAATTCAGGCAAGAGAAGATTGCTGGGCAGGGCCTCCCAAGCCCTTTGCAATGGGTCTGTGGAATCCAGGCAGTTGTGTCTACCCAGCGTCCTGTCCTTGTGGAACTGTCCTCCCAGCTCCATGTGGCTTTGATGGGGTAATCAATCCCAGACTTCGACTCCCCACCCAAACCCAAGCCAAAGTCAGGGCCCGGGTGGAGTACAGATTTTATTCTCAGTGTAACCTGTTCTCCTATTACTCTCAGGGAAAAAAAATATTTTTTAAAAACTAAAAATAACAGAAGAGAAAATATTTTAACAAATATTTTCACATCTATTTAATCCCTAGATGACTGATGAAGTGCTAAACTCTTACAACACTGGAAATCTGTCAGGACCGTAATTTGAATGACAAGCCAGGAACTAACTGAAAAATGATCTTGCAAAAAGCAAGCAAAAACTCACACAGCAACTGTTTTATGAGTCCCTAACAGAACTTGATTAATAAATGGACAATCTCTCAAAGATCCCGTGATGTAGAGATTATTATTCTCATCTTCTAAGAAAATGAAGTTTGAAAGGCTCCCACAGCTAATCCTATAGGAGAACTAGGATTTACAGCCAGGCTTGTCCCAGTCGAAATTTAGTTTTAACTATTATGCTGTACTTTCCCCTAATTCCATTAATTTAGTACAATACCATCTTGTTTGACTAATACTACTGAAAAATAATGTATGCTACAGAAGCAAGCCTCCTGGACCACAGAGATCCTGTTAAAATGAAACCTTTAAAACAAATACCTCTTTGGATGAGAATTTTTCAAATTTTTGCCTTTTTTTTTCTTTTTCTTTGAGATGGAGTCTCGCTCTTGTTGCCCAGGCTGGAGTGCAATGGCGCAATCTTGGCTCACTGCAATCTCTGCCTCCTGGGTTCAAGTGATTCTCCTGTCTCAGCTTCCCAAGTAGCTGCAATTACAGGTGCCCACCACCACACCTGGCTAATTTTTGTATTTTTAGTAGAGATGGGGTTTCACCAGTTTGGCCAGGCTGGTCTCAAACTCCTGATCTCAGGTGATCCACCCACCTCAGCCTCCCAAAGCACTTGGATTACAGGCTTTTATACACCAACTCCACACATTAACCATTACGAAATCAGAGATTTCATGATGCTGCCCTCAGGTACTTTGAAGGGCAAACACTTGCTTCTAAACCAAATGGGCTCAGGTTATGGATGCTTTTTTTTACGTTTTCTATGTTTCATTTTTTTCCCTTTCTCTTCACTAACTTTCAGGAGCTTTTTGTTCTTTATTGATCTCCTGTTTAGTCACTTTCAGGACTTCTTGCAACTTTCAGTGTGGTCGCCTCTTGCAACTTTTCCCTAAACATTAATGCGCTAGTTCTTATTTACCTTACATTGAGAAACCTGATGATTTTGCATTTTTAGTAAAAGATGAATAAAGAGAAGCTGAGTCAACAGTCTTAGATACAAAGACACTGTGCTGTGAAATATACTGTGTACTGGGAGGACTGACTTGAAAGGGAGGCACGTGCAGGGTGTTGGGAAGGTGGGGGGCAAGCCTGAAAGGTGGGGGGAGGTCAGATCAAGTAGGAGACAGTGTTATCCAGAAGGCCTTCCATGTGGGCAGCTCAGAACTCAGCACACACTCTTTTATGGGTATTCCCATTTTATGTGGTGGTCGGGCTGTCAAATCATTCTGTAAAATTTTGTTTAATCCATTATAAACATGAAATGTTTTCTCCTCGATTCTGTGAGAATGTGAATAGGAGCAAGAAATCAAGAACCCAGGTGAATACTGAAAAGTTCTAGACCCTAAAGAAGAGGAAGAAGAAGAAGGAGAAGGAGGAGGAGGAGGAGGAGGAGAAGAAGAAGAAGGGAGGGAGGAAAGGGTGCTTCCATGGGGATGAGAAGGCAGATCCAGGTTTGTGGGCTCTGAGCTTATACAAATACAGGCCCCTTTATTAAAAATGCAAATTATGGCCTGTAATCCCAGTACTTTGGGATGCCTAGGTAGGCAGATCACTTGAAGTCAAGTGTTTAAGACCAGCCTGGCCAACATGGTAAAAGCCCATCTCCACTAAAAATACAAAAATACAACTGCCCCACCCATTGTGGTGACAGGTGCCTATAATTACAGCTGCTTGGGATGCCAAGGCAGGAGAATCACTTGAGCCTGGGAGACGGAGGATGCAGTGAGCCAAGATCACACCACTGTACTCTAGCCTGGGCAACTGAGCGAGACTCTGTCTCAAAAAAATAAATAAATAAAAATTATGGTTACAAAATTAGATACAAATATGAATATCCTTTAGAATGAGAAAATAACAAAAATTACAAATTTTAAAAACTAAAGAACAGCTTAGCATCACAAAAATCCAGAAAAGTGACATTTTTATTAATTAACTACCAGATGCATGTATACATGGAAGTAACTGTAAATTGCATAATTATATCTCATTAAATACAAACGAAATGCATCCCCAATTCAGTTTTCCTTTAGTCTGATTCCCAAAATGCCCCTGGCTACTCAAACACCATCTCCCTGCTGATTAATGTGACAGAGGGTAAGGGTAAGTCCTATGGAAAGGGACAATGGTCTTAATCAATCATAGGCAAAATCTCTTTATTTAAAAAATTTTACAAAAACGTGACTATGTGAGCTCAATGCCAGGGCGCCTTGAGCTCCTGAGCTCACAGTGCTTCTGGCCCAGCACTTTCTTCTCCTCCAGCTCCACTGCTACAGGGTCCTCTTCCTCCCTCACCACCCTAAATGGCAAGCAGGAGAGGGCCTGTGCTCCCAGTTTAATAAATGAGGAGAGCTCACATCTCCTGTTCCACAGAACCAACCAACACAGAGCGCACACACTGGAAACTGCAGCAGAATGAGTGAGCAACATTCATCCCACTGGAATTGTATGGAGTCTTGGCTCTAAAATACTTCCCAGAGATAGTGATCCAGAGAGCAGTATCCAAACCAGTCCCTTGCCAGCGTGAAGTGAGTGTGTGAAAGTTGTGGGGGAGTGTGTCCCTCTGCAGCAGGACATCAAGTGCCTGGGTCATTTCCTTGACCTTTTCTATTCCAGGGAAGTAGCAACACTGCTAGTCTGTGATTTGTTATTTGTTTCTATGGCAAGGCTTAGGCGATTCCTTTTTTAGGGGGGGTTGCTAGTGATTTTGCTTTCTGAACTAGGAGCTCCTTGTCAGTGCCATATAAGCAGAGGCGAAAGCTGTGTCACCAGCACCACTGTCCTTTTAATAAAACTACTCTCATGTATGGGTGTAGTCCTGCCCCAGTGGCCCTGCAAAGCACACTACACACATTATCTCCTTGATTTCACGAAGCAGTGCTAAAACGGAGATACCGTTGTTTTCATTTTACATATTGAAAAACAGTCTTGGCTGGGGAGCAGCTGTATTAATGGGGTGTGACCTCATATCTGTCTCACTCACAGCCCAGGCCCTTAGGAGCACCTGTCATTTTTCCCTTCAGAAGCAGGTGGCCATCATAGGCCACCGTTACCATACTATCTGCCATTAGAGAAGTGATTTACTTGGTAGCCCTCACCTTGAGGTTTGTAAGATACATCCCACCTACCTCCTCTGTTTTCAGCGGCAGTTAGAAGGCAGATTGAGGTGAATGCAGACTTCTCTGGGGCTGACCATGCCCTGTCAGTTGCATCCTGGGCATGATCTGTCTTTCTGCCTCCAGGCCCCCTCCCCTGCCACAGGGACTCACAGTCCACAGACACAGCCAGGCAGCGGAGGAGAAAACCCCCTGAGGACAGTCCACAGCCAATGGTGAGTGGGAACTGATCGGTAAATACCCACCTCCTGACCCCCAGACACACCTCTGGGAGATACTCTGCATGTCCCCCAAAAGAATCACAACCCCATTTGCCTACCCAAATTATTAAAAATCCACTTCCAGGGGAAACCAAACTAAGCCATCTGTCAATAACTCTTTCCATTCCACCTGCCTTGTTCAGCAGCGCTTCTGCTTCAGGCTGTGTGTCTTTTATATGGCCAAGGCAAGCTGTGCAAATAAAGGACTTTCTTCCCATTTTTTCCCCTTAGCCAATTATTTCCCTTAGCACAGCTTTCTTTAAAGAAAACAATGCAAGAGAGAAAAAAAAAAAGGAAGGTCTAAACCTTCTTCTCTTCCTTTGCTCGGAGTCCTCAAGCCCAGCCGCCTCATGTCACCATTAAAAGGAGAGCTCATTAGAGGTACTGAGCACTGAACAAAGCCCCCTACTTTGTTAAGGTGGGGAGCAGACCCCTGAGCACACTGTAATAAAACGAACTTAAATGATGATCATCTAACAAGTTAGTTAGCTAGAGAATATTATTTTGCTGTCAAGTATTTAGGCATAAATTCCAGGCAGTTCAGATAAATGACTCTGAAGTTTGTTACTTTTACACACACATAAAACAAAATTTAGAATTTTTTTACCCTTCACATTTTTCATTTTCTATTACCTAGAAATAGTAACAATTTTTCTTCCTGGATGCACACATATGCACATATACACATACCTGCTAAAAATCAAATATTCTGGATGTCATTTCACTAAAGTGGTTTGCTTGTGTCTCTACCCCAACCAAGGATCACTGTCTACCCTGACCTAGGATCACTGTTGTAGGCTGAATAATGGCCTCTCAAATATGTCCATGTCCTAGTCCCCATCATCTGTAAATGTCACTTTGTATGAGAAAAGGGACACTACAGATGTGATTAAGGATGTTGAGCAGGAGAGATTACCTGAGAGTGCCCACTGTGATCACCATGTTACCAAGTCAGGAGCAATCAGAGTCAGGGGAGAAAGCACTGTCATGATGGAAGCAGAGGTCAGAGGAATGCAGCCCGGAGCTGAGGAATGCCGGCAGCCTCTAGAAGCTGATAAAGGCAAGGAAATGGATTCTCGCCGCAGAACTTCCAAAGAAACCAGCCATTCCACCTTCACTTTAGCCCAGTAAAACTGATGTCAGACTTCTGACCTCCAGAATTGAAGAGAGTAAGTCTGTGCTGTTTGAAGCCTCTAAGTTAGTGGTGATTTGTTATGGCAGCAATAGGAAACTGATACAACTACCTCTCACCCTGCAACGGCCTTTGCATGCTGAACTCACCTCCACCCCACTTGGCCCCCACAACCTACACATTATATTCAAATGAGGGATTCGGGACCACCTCGGTTTCACCAGTCCTAAAGGACATGTCTTGGGTGTTGGAGGCCTCGAGGCAGCAGAATCTCTGTACCATGAAGACAAGAAATGCTTGCAAGCAAGGGGTAGGATATGCAAGAATAATCTGGAGTTCAGGACAGCGGTAGGGCTACAGAAAAGGATTTTGAATCATTAGCACATAAGTGATAGTTGAAGTCAACCCACAGAGAGACTTCGTAAATATATGATAGTGACTTGGATAGAGCTAGGAAATGGATCAAGAGGATCTGTTATGCAAATGACTTGTATATCAGAGATACCACAGAAAGTTAACAGAAAGTGTGATCCAGAGCATAATTTTTAAAACTTTTTCTTGAGCTGAAATACAATGTCAGTTAGATGATGAAGAGGATTATATATCATTCAGAGGAAAGCAAGCCTCATAGAGTTCTAGAGTTCTGTACTCCATGCAGAGATACAAAAATAGTCATGGTTTCTCTCCTTAAGATTGCAGATAATTTGTATTACAATGTAATGTGTGACATGATAATGGTGTCTACCAGTGTACTTGAGGGGTACAATGGAGGAAGACAGTCCAACCTAAGCACTGAAGAAAACCTTCCCAGAGGGAGTAACAGCTAAATGGGTTTTGAAAAATGAGTGGGGAGAGCAAGAAAGGGGAGAATTCCAGGCACAGAAAACAGCACAAAGTCAGAGGGGCTAGTGAGTGGATAAGCTTCCCCAGGAAGATCGTGCATAGTGAGAAGAATGGAGAAATAAAAACAGAGGCTGGGTGCGGTGGCTCACGCCTGTAATCCCAGCACTTTGGGAGGCTGAGGTGGGAGGATCACGAGGTTAGGAATTCGAGACCAGCCTGACCAACATGGTGAAACCCCGTCTCTACTAAAAATACAAAAATTAGTGGGCTGTGGTGGCACGTCCCTGTAATCCCAACTATTTAGGAGGTTGAGGAAGGAGAATCATTTGAACGTGTGAGGCAGAGGTTGTAGTGAGCCGAGATCACGCCACCGCACTCCAGCCTGGACGACAGAGCAAGATTCAGTCTCAAAAAAAAAACAGATACCTGGAGGAGAGTAAGGGTTAAAGAAGCAGCAGAAGAAAAGAAAAGAGACCCATAAATTAGTCCAGAAGGAAAAAGAGGAAAGCTTAGAGAAAATGGCACCATGGGATCTAAGAGAGCCAGGAGCTTCAGGAAGGAGGGAGTTCAGTAAGACAAGTACTGAAAGGGACAATAGAAAGCCATGAGTGAATTTCCTTAGAGCGGTTTTATTAGATTATGACAAAAAAAAAAAAAAAAAAAAACCAGATTGCAAAAATCTTAGAACTAAATGGAAGTGAAGACATGGAGACAGTGTGTTGCAAATGCACTTTCAAGTACCTTGGTTGAGAAGGAAATGAGAACCATGCCTACTTGTCAGGTTTTTAAACTTTAAAGACAAAAATAGGCTTTACAAGCTGCCAGTAAAAAGAAGAGATAAGATTTAAATACACAAAGAGAAGATAAGAATCAACCTGGACCGTCCTCCTCAGACTTAGGCAAAACTAAAATAAGTGAAAATATCACCAACGAACAGTGGGGTAAGCTGGCTGGGAAGAAGAAAAACATTTTAAAAGTAAGAGACTATATATAAAAAACTTGTCAAAGAAGTCTCAAATTAAAGATCACAAGAAGAATTAAAGACATCTGAAAGCAGATGCACTAGAGAAAGAAGTGGGAATAGTTCGAAAAATTTAAGACAAAGGAGTAGACTCTACATCAAAAAGGCAAAATTAATAATAAGACAAAATGTGAAAATTACAAGGCAAAAAAATAAATATGGGTAAGGTATTTCAGACAATTAATATATAATGATGAAGTAGGAAACAGAGGAATAGGTACTCCAAAAACCCAGTTTCCACAGTTAATCCCAAATTTAGCAAACAATTCCTAAGCACTGACCTGAAAGACAAGATTTTATTTACTTCATAAGGAAACTTGATAGCAATAAACACGAAAATGAAAGTTGACTTTAAGCCGGATGTTAAAATATTCTTTTTATAAAATGAAGCGGTCAGATAAGATTTTGATAGCTCTAGCATAAAACTAAGGGGTACACAGTTTACAACAGAAAACAAGTGGTTAAAATGGTAAAGGAAAAAAAAGAACAAAAAGGGGATAATCCGTGGTGTCAAATGCTGTTGAAAAGTACAGCAGTATGATATCTGAGAAGATCACTGGAGTTTGGCAATGTCAAGGTCAATGGGGGCCTTGATAAAGTCTTTGGTGGAGCAGTGGGGAGGTAATTCTGAGTGGAGTGGGTTGCAGAGAGAAAGGGGGGTGAGGAAGTGGATATGATGAGTCCAGACAACTCTTTTGCCGTTAATGGGAATAGAGAAATTGAGCTATAGCTTATAGAATCAAGATTTTTTTTTTTAAAGAATGGAAGACATCATGCAATGTAAGATGATGGAAATGATGCAGGGAAGACAGAGAAATCAGTGAAGCAGTGGTGACTGGCAGCCAATTGCAGAAGCCGAGTCCTAAGTAAGAGAGCAGACGAGATGCAGGGCATATGAGAAGTGCCAGTTTTAGTAAAATCAGTGATGATTCATCTCAGTTAATAGGAGGGAAGAGTGCACAGATCCAGATGCAGGGAGGTGAATAGATTTTGCAGCAGGAATCTGTGGAAGTTCTTTGATTGCTTCATCTCTGTGAAGAGGGCAGGGCCATCAGCTGAGAGTCAGGAGAGGGTTGGTTTGAGGTTTGGGAGAGAAGAAGGGTACACCAATTGTCTACAAGAATGAGGGGAAATTGACCAAGGAGATTTAGCAGGATTCTAGCATGGCATTTTTTACCTGACTTTTGCAGTCATGAATTTTCAGTAAGACTAGTCAGCAAGCTGCATATTTTTCTCCAACCACATTCAGTCTCTCTTAGATTTAATTATGGTTAGGACTTGTCAGGTGAGGAAGGAAGGTATTGAAGGCGTGTGTAATGCAGGAACTACTAGAATGGAACCATGAAGAGAAATGGGGAAATGAAGAAAGAAACAGTTCAAGAGATGGCAAGGTCAATGGATCAAAGGTCCTAGAAGGCAAAAATGTTGCAGTGGAGTTATTTAGAAATTTAGAAGGTAATAATCAGAAAGTAGAATGCCAGCAACAAATTATAGAAGGTATATGGTTATCAGAAAGAGAAAAGTTAGAGTAGAGGTTCTTAACCCCATTAGACTTGCTAATGTATCAGAATACCCAGATCTTTCCCAAAACAAACTGAGTCAAAATCTCTGATGGTGAGGTCTGCGCATCAATATGTTTCATCTGTGTTTGTTTGTATACCGGTGCCCTAGGAGATTCTGATATGCAGTCAACTTTGAGAACCACTGGTCTAGGGTAGGTTTATATTTAAAAATCTACCATGATACAGTGTTTTAAGCTCAGATTAATATGTGATCAGTTAAAACCCAACTCTCTTCCACATGACCTCCTGCAGGACCTTGTCTCTTGTATCCTATCTGGGAAACTGAGTTTTAAAATCTAATAAATGTAGGCATTTTATTTTTCCTCTTAATTCCTTCAATCTTACTGATGTAATGTTTGGCTTACTGGGATAATTTTAAATTTTGTTTCATGATATTAGCTACATCTTCCAACTTCTGCCATCCACAGAGATGATTAGCAAGCCTTCTATGTTTTCCTGCAAATGAATAAACCATCAAATGAGCCTTTCCAAGAGGAACCTAACAAAGAAGTGATGCTTTAAAACAGACGTCTTTCCAAGGATCCAGTGCTCTTGAGGTCATACCTTTTTTTTTAACTTTTATTTTAGGTTTGGGGGTACATGTGAAGATTTGTTATATAGGTAAACCCATGTCATGGGGGTTTGTTGTGCAGATTATTTCATTAGCCAGGTACTAAGCCCAGTACCCAAGAGTTATTTTTTCTCCTCTTCTCCCTCCTCCCACCTTTCAGCCTCAAGTAGACCCCAGTGTCTGCTGTTCCCTTCCTTGTGTTCATGAGTTCTCATCATTCAGCTCCCGCTTGCTTATAAGTGAAAATGTGGTATTTATTTTTCTGTTACTGCATTAGTTTGCTAAGGATAACAGCCTCCAGCTCCATCCATGTTCCTGCAAAAAACATGACTTTGTTCTTTTTTAATACATTTTTCATGGTGTATATGTAGCACATTTTCTTTATCCAGTCGGTCATTGATGGGCATTTAGGTTGACTCCATGTCTTTGCTATTGCAAATGGTGCTGGAATGAAATTCATGGGGGTCACACCTTTTGACCAGCCAAGAATTTTCTCATTTCTTATTCATTCCACAAATATTTGAGGATTTCTGGCTATGGGCTAGGTCCTGTAAGAAGTCATGGGATGCAAGTGTGATCAAGACAGGCAGGGTTTCTGCCCTCATGGAGCTTACATTCTTGTAAAGAGAAAAATAATCAATAAATAAACAAATGAATCAGCAAAATAATTAGATTTGTGGTGGGTGATAAAGGAAAACAAACAGAATGTTGTCCTGGAGAATACTGAGAAAGATAACTGAAAGCTATGGTCCCCCAAGCCACATACTAGCCCCAAATTCTCAGTTGTCCATAAGGTCATTATGAAAGACTTAGAAAAGATGTTTCTGAAATCCATAGATTCCAAGTCTAATGCATGCTCCTGCTCTAAACATGATGTGCCATGACTTGTTCTTTATGAACCTCTACTGCTTCTCCCTGACTCTTTCCAAAAATTCCAAGAAACCTTCTGCTTAATAATGTATCCTAAAATTTATTGAACTCAGTAAGCAACTATTTCAAGAATTCCTCATTTTCTCATTTTGACATAAGAATATTTGGCTCATTAGACTTCTGGCTGTAATGATAAATCTACTATTTATTTTATATTATACATACACACACACACACACACACACACACACACACACACATTTGAAAACTCATTTTATATGCCATATTGCACTTAACCTTTATAATACTCTTATGAAGTACATACTCTTATGCCCACTTAAAAGTGGTGAGGCCACAGCTCAGAGGTTTGGAAGTCCTCCAAGGTTACATAATACTTCAGTGGAGTTGTGGAGATTTGAAGCCAGACAGTCTGATTCAGAGCCAGAGCTCTTAATAATTATATTCTACAGAGTCTAGTAACAGTCTTATTCTCCAAGATAGCCAGATATAGTTTTCAGGTCACATGTATTTGGATAATAATGCAAAGAAAGATCAAAGTTGTAGCATCAGGATAGGAAAGATAATCTAACTCAGTCTTGTTATTTCTAATTATTTCTTAATAATGCAACAAAGAAATAATGGTAAAAACTTGTAAATGGCAATAGAAAGATGCAACAAATAATTGCATCCAAAAAATGTTTTAATAATGATAATTACCTATCCTCAAGCCTGAAGCTAAGGTCAGACCCTCCACCTGTACTGAGCACAGGGACATGACCCCACATATCCCTGATAATTACAAAGTGATCACCAGCATCTGTCTGGTGTTGCCAAAGGGCTTACTATCCTCGTATTCACAATTGAATTACAATTAATTAACAATTAACTCTTGCCTCATCTGTATCATTCAAAGGATGGTATATAGTCTGCAATAGATGTCATTATTAAACGCCTTATTAGGTCTGAGATCTATCAGTGCTTGGATCTGATTGGAATTTCCATATAGAGGGAGGAAGCACATTTTCACTATTAGGGAAGGCAAGATTTATCCCTGTACCCTGAGGCCAGAAGAAAAATTCTACTTTAGTCAACGAGTGCCCACAGTCCTTGGTGTCTTTCAATAAATGTCCAATAAATTAATGAAGTGATAGAAAACAGTAACTGCAGTGATAGTATAAATTAGTACAAATGAATGGAAATCTTTCCCTCAGCTTTGGTGACCAATGAACAGCACTTTACCTCTATTCAATGTTCCATTTTTTCAATGCTAGGGAAATTCACAGATTCAGATTCATTGAATGAAAAGCATATCTTAATTGATAAGATGTCTGAAATATAGACTAGTTTTAATGAGGCACACCTTTCTAAATAACACAGAAACCAATTGTACATGAAACAGTGGCAAGCATTATTAAGTAGGTTGTCTCCCCAATCCTTTCAATGACTCAGATAATAATTGTTTTTGATTAATTCTTTCTCTTTATCTGCAAATTGGAGTTTCTAAAAGCTTTAAGTAGCTTAACTTTTCTTCTTATCTCCATTCTGGTTGACAGAAAAAATTGCTTGACTAATCCTTTCTTACCAGTAAAAAAAAAAATAAATAAACTTCAGCTCAACCCTATTCAAACAGCTACAAATTCTGATGTAATTAATGAAACTATAATAATTAAATTCAGTGTACTTATCAACAGATTACATAACTATCACATTGCATTTATGAACCTGGCAGAGAGAAATGAGCATTGTGGAATGCCTACCATTGGTGAGGTATTTTCCGCCTGATAATGTCTTTTGATCCCCCTAACAATTCCATGAGGCCCCTCCTGTTAAGAGATTCCGAGAAATTAAATAATGGTCTCAAGATCAGACAGCTGGTAAGTGGCCATGGATAGTACGCCAGTCTTCCTTTAAAGCCCGTGGTGCTTTTCTCATCACATTATAAAAGATCAAAATCTCTGAGAGCCAACTCAGAGCATAAGAGATGCTTTTAAGAGAGTGGCAATTAGCCTGCCTTTATTGCTATTTTTTTTTAATCACATATATTCTTTTTAAGGTTAAAGTTGTATTCTTTGAACATTTGTCCACATCTTGATCATAGCAGATTTTGTTCCATTTGCAATTTTAAGGGGACGAGTACCTAGAAGAATGTTCTGGATGTGGCATGTAGAAATAAATCTCAAGTACTTTTAGAAAAGTATTTATTAGGGCAAAGATCCAAGGAAAATTGATTCCCTTCATTGGCAATAGGAAGAAATTGGGTTAAATATTAATGAAAATTTACTGACAAAAAGAGGGATAAACACTGAAGTGAACCAGGAAAATTTAGTGACACTCTGTGTGGACATATATAACAATCAGTAATACATCATCCGTCAGAGGAAATGTATATGGAAGCAAAAGAGGAGTCCATTTCAGATAGCCTCAACATGTCCCCATCAACTGATAACACCAACAGGTAAATTAAAAATATACCAAACAGCACTAGATATTTGAATTTGGTTCAAGCTCCCACCTCTGTGTAATCTTTAGTGTGAGGGTTTTTTCTCCCACTAAGCCTAAACAAACAGCAGCTGGAACAGCAGGTTTTGGGAAACTCAGAGGGCAAACACAGTACAATGAACACAGCTGTTAAATCAACAGACAATCTAAACCCAGAAGGAGATAAGCTCTAGGTTTCAACAAGGACATTATAAAGCATCACAACATATTGGATAAACTGTACAGAGCCTAATTGGTCAGCCAAAGAATTAAAAAAATAAAACAAAACAAAAAAAAGCAGAACAAAACTGAGTGGTTTCTAAGCTAAAGGTGTATCACACAGAACAACTAAATCTGCCCTTGCTACAGAAGATTTAGATGGCTCCACAGGCTTCCAAACAGGACCTTGAGTTAACAGAACCCACCATCAAAGCTATAAAATAATTTTAAGATAAAATTAAGAATGTTTATTAAAAGGATTTTTTTAAAGAAGATGGTAAATACCAACTTTTCACCAAGAAACGAAACCAACACAGCTACGATTTTAATCTAGCCTGAAATAAAAAATGCAATGGAGAAATTCCATCACATAAATTTCCCTCTGTAGTCTAGGCTATACGACATTTTAAACCTCAAAAGTAGTCTATGTTTCTCTATCATACACCAGCAGTCCTCAACCTTTTTTGGCATCAGGCACTGGTTTCCTGGAAGACAATTCTTCCATGGACTAGGGCACAGGTACATGGTTTCAGGATAAAACTGTTCCACCTCAGATAATCAGATCATCAAGCATTAGATTCTCATAAGGAGCATGCAACCTAGATCCCGCGCATGCACAGTTCACAATAGGGTTCACGGTCCTATGAGAATCCAAGACCACTGCTGATCTGACAGGAGGCGAGCTCACGCAGTAACACTGGTTCGCCTGCTGCTCATCTCCTGCTGGGCAACCCAGTTCCCAGCAGGCCATGGACCAGTACCACTACCAGCCTGAGACCCCTGATCATACCTCTAATAGTATTTTTCATACTGAATTATCATTGTTTGGATTCTGTTTTCTACATAAGACTGTGATTAGATCTCTTTGCAGGCAAGAATACATAATTAGTAAATATTTGATATTTGTTAAAATGAAAAGTTTAACTTTGAATCAGAAATCTAACATAACATTCATTCATTCACTAGATATATATACGCAAGTGTTTGTGATTCTTTCCATGCATAACATAAACTTACAAACAAGATTCCATAAATAACTTATGCGTATGTTTCCAACTAATATGACAAACAAGGGCTCATATTGGGTATTTTTTAGTACATTTGTCATATATAGGCACCTGCAAAAATGTTTATGGGGGAGTGGGAATGACAGGCTGACATGGGGTATTAACTAAAAGCACCATCAGCCTTAACTACAGCAACTTCAAAAATAAGATTGTTTGATATCAGCTCTTTTACAGTCAATATCTCACAAGCACAAGCCAAATAACTTCAAATTAGAAAAAGGTATATGTCTGGTTGCATAAGGAAAACCAAAAACAGTAAGTGGTAAATTATTATTTATTTTCTTTTTCTGTTTTCCCCAGGATTTCAGTTAACCATTGCCTGAATGAGTCATCTTTTTTCAGAGCAAACAGTCCTTCATGGTGGTAGAATTCCATTTGGAATCAAGGGTATGAAACCTACATTTGAATCCAAGCAAACTTTATTTAAAGTGAAGTGAAAAAGAGAGAATCCAAGTCTCACTTAACAGCATTCATTTCCAACACTGTATATAGCTTATCTAAAGAATAGGTGACACCCACTCTCGGAACTGGAATTCATGTTCTGACTGCATTTGGAAAACCATATGAGACAATGAGGAGAGGCAGATGCATTGGAAGAGTCTTAACCCATCTGCTGCTGGCCTCTCACTGCAGGAGGAACTTCACGGACGAGCTATCCAACACCAATCTTGAGGCCAAAAACCTTTCTGTGCTATGGCAACTTTTCATTTTAACAAATATCAAATATTTACTAATTATCTATTCTTGCCTGCAAAGAGATCTAATCACAGTCTTATTTAGAAAACAGAATCCAAACAATGATAATTCTGTATGAAAAATACTATTAGAGGTATGATCAATATACTAGGAGAATACAGAGGAAGCACAACCACTCTCTGGCACGTTGGGCAATAACAAATAAAATGCAACAGAACAGAAAAACTACCCCAATTACATAGGAAGCGAGTTTGGGGCAGGCATGATCCCAAATGCTTACGCACTTTACTTAACTAATTCTTACAACTCAGTGAGATAGAGAATAATAAACTATAGTATTCATTAATTTACCTAATCCTCAAAACAAATTTGTATACATCTTACTACCCCTGTTTTATAAATGGGCAAACTGAGGCCTTGAGAGGTTCATTAGCTTTCTCAAGGTCACATAGCAAGTAGGTGGTTGAGCCAGCATTTGAAACCTAACAATCTGGCTGTAACATTCGCCTGCTTACCTACTGTAACACACAGCTTCATCCAACTACCATCTCATATTTACAGATGAAGAAATTAAGACCTAGCTGCTGAGTGGTGGACTAGATATGGCATGCAAGTGGCTGACGGCAGAGCCTCCTTCCCTAAACACTACCTCATGAGAAGGGGCATTTGAGCTGGGACTGGAAAGATGAAAATTTTGCAAGACAAAGGCAAAGGGGAAGTGTGTTCTGGAGGGGAAAGCAAAAGGCGTGGACAGAGAAGCGAACATTGTGGGGGGTTATGGTACTGAGACATGGCTTGCAATGGCTCAGTAAGTACTCTGGGGTTGCCCCACTGACTACTCTTGAAGAAGGTGGCACAAAAGAGACTCCCCATCCAGGGAGAACAGGCACTCACAGAGAAAAGCATCCCTGCCACCCACCAAGGCTGCCATCCTAGAACTTTACCAAGAACCAGGTGCTATGATTTTTTTTAATCCAACTTTTAACACAATATAAAATGCCAGAAAACAATCCGTTCCTATTTGCAGGAGGTTTTACAGGGCTGATTAGGACTAAAAAGGCATCATTCTCCATTCCTCTTATCAGGAACCACATTGACAGAAGTGTTTACTTTTTATGAATATAAATGGCTATGGCTATTGTGATTAGAGGCAGAAGAAAATCAGCTCATGAACCAGACCCCAAACACAACATCCAGGGCAGGACATATATCCCAGTTAATCCTGGAGCAGGGGAGAGAGCTGAAGACGTATCACGTTAGAAGACCCACCAGTGCTGGGCACATTTGGTGTATCTAACTGACAGGCGCAACTTGTCCTGCATTACTCTAATAGTGAATATTAGCTAGTCCCTTCCAGCAGCCTAGTATAGATATTATTATTCTTCATATGGGAGGATGGTCATCACTGAAGTGGAAGTGAGGATGACAATGTACAAGACAAGCCATGCAAGGTGGCTTCCAATCAGACTGTTTCTTCTGAGGAGTTAGTCACCCATCACTCATTTTGAGACAGTCTTTATCACGAGCAAGTCCAGCCTGCTTTGTTGCTAACCAGACCAGAGACAGGTACCTGACCCCAGGGTAGTTTTTTGTAGCCTGTCCAATACCAGAGGGTAACACCATCAGACTTTCTCTGGAAGAGTTTGAATGCAAGACATATAAAGAACAGTAAAAGAGAGAGTGGCACACATCTACAACCGTCTGATCTTTGACAAACCTGACAAAAATAAGCAATGGGGAAAGGATTCCCTGTTTAATAAATGGTGTTGAGTAAACTGGCTAACCATGTGCAGAAAAAAGAAACTGGACCCCTTCCTGACACCTTACACTAAAATGAACTCCAAATGGATTAAAGACTTAAACATAAGACCTAACACCATAAAAACCCTAGAAGAAAACCTAGTCAAAACCATTCAGGACATAGGCATAGACAAGAGCTTCATGGCTAAAACACCAAAAGCATTGGCAACCAAAAGCCAAAATAGGCAAATGGGACCTAATTAAACTCCAGAGCTTCTGTACAGCAAAAGAAACAATCATCAGAGTGAGACAGCAACCAACAGAATGGAAAAACATTTTTACAATCTACCCATCTGACAAAGAAAAAAACAAACCCATCCAAAAGTGGGTGAAGGATATGAACAGATACCTTTCAAAAGAAAACATATATGGGGCAACAAACATATGAAAAAATGCTCATCATCACCGATTATTAGGGAAATGCAAATCAAAACCACATTGAGATACCATCTCACACCAGTTAGAATGGCGATCATTAAAAAATCTGGAGACAACAGATGCTGGAGAGGATGTGGACAAATAGGAACACTTTTACACTGTTGGTGGGAGTGTAAACTAGTTCAACTATTGTGGAAGACAGTGTGGCACTTCCTCAAGGACCCAGAAATAGAAATTCCATTTGACCCAGCAATCTCATTACTGGGTATATACCCAAAGGATTATAAATCATTCGATTATAAAGACACATGCACACGTATGTTCCTAGTGGCACTGTTTACAATAGCAAAGACCTGGGACCAACACAAATGCCCATCGACAATAGACTGGACAGGGAAAATGTGGCACATATACACCATGGAATACTGTGCAGCCATAAAAAATGATGAGTTTATGTCCTTTGTAGGGACATGGGTGAATCTGGAAACCATCATTCTCAGCAAACTGATACAAGAACAGAAAATCAAACACTGCATGTTCTCACTCACAAGTGGGTGTTGAACAATGAGAACACATGGACACAAGGAGGGGAGCATCACACACTGGCATCTGTTGGGGGAGTCAAGGGAGGGGCTGCAGGGGGGGAGGTGGAGGAGGGATAACATGGGGAGAAATGCCAGATATAGGAGACAGGGGGATGGAGGCAGCAAACCACATTGCCATGCGTGTACCTATGCGACAATCCTGCATGATCGGCACATGTACCACAGAACCTAAAGTATAATTAAAAAAAAAAAAAAAACAGAGAGATGCTATAAACTGAAGTCCAGGAACAGCAGGCACCTGTTTGACTGGAGTATGGGTGCGCAGCATGAACTTGATCACAAGCGCCTCTCTCTGCAAAGAAAAAAATCACTAACAGTAATGGCACACGCTGGTTTTTCTCCTGCCCTCCAGTGCCCCAGAAGGCTGACCTCTATGCCCTATATCTGTATCACTTGAGATTCCTTTTCCCATTGGGCAGTGCCAATTGGAGACCATCCAAGAGATGAAAGAACAGGAGAGTCTGTAATATTTCTTCCTCTTACCCCTTTGCCTGACACTGAGCTTCCAGCGTGACTACAGCCATCTTTAACTATGGCTCCTGTCCATAGCCCTGTCCACACCTCCATTCTCCCAGGCTCCAGCTTTTCCTGTCAGGCCCGAGAGTAGCAACAGCTTCTCACTATTGCTAGTCCCTGAGTGCTTCAGCAACCCATCTGGTTCCCCTGCTCTTGCCCACACCTCTATAAATAATCCCTTCATTAAATGATCTTTCAAATCCCAGCCTGTAGCTTTTCCTTTCAGCTGGGGCTGATGTGTGACAGAATACAAAATAGAGAGCAACTGACATAAATCAGTGGAATGACAGCTAGCCTATAAGAGCAATGTTCGTGTCCTATGTGACATCTGTTAAGAGGCCTTATTCTTCCTTGTTCCTCTGTTACAATAAATCAGTAACCTGAGTAGGACTCTGTGGGGAGCCTCAGGAATGTATGCAAAAAGCCAGGGAGCCACCCGCATGACTTTCCTCATTATGGTATCCACTCAACCAGCCATTTTCAAACAAGCATATATGGAGCCCCTACTATGTGCCAGACATAATGCTAGGCTCTGGGGATAGAGGATCAAAAAAGACACAGTCCCTGCCCTCATGACCTTATAATGGTGGGTGGAGATGAAGGTAGGGGATGAGAAGAGGCAGGGGCTAAAATGGGGAATAGAGCAGAAAGTAAACAAATAATGCAAGCAAGCTTATAATCACAAACCAGGACAAGTTATTTAAAGGAAAATAGAAACAAGGTAAAAGAATAATAGAAAATCTCATGTAGAACTTCATCTCTAGTTAATGACTGGAGTTGCTATCGGCCAGACTCTCCATCTTATGGATGAAGCGATTGATATAGAGGAAATTAAACCACAGTGAGTACAGAAAAGAGAGTGAGATAAGCTGTTTAGGTAAAAATGCTTGGGCTGGCACTGTGACCCATGTCACCTCCAACAATGCATCTTCTACGGAAGACAGACAATGCTTGGTTTTGATAGATGTGTCATGCGGAAGACAAGTTGTATCATGGCCAAGTTTAGTCCAGACATTGTCCTCAATCCCTGTTTTCAAAGGTTCCTAAGTTTCTAGAAAACCCATCTTCTGCCATGCAAGAATTTTCGTGTTTGAAGAGTTGTTAAACGAGGCTAAACGGTGTGCCAGTCATGTCCTTTGTTCAATTTAGAAAAAGGTTCTCACATGGACACAGGGAGGGGAGCACTACATACTGTGGTCAGTTGGGGGGAAAGAGGGGAGGGACGGTGGGGCGGGGAGCTGGGGAGAGATAGCAAGGGGCGAGATGCCAGATGTAGGTGATGGGGAGGAAGGCAGCAAATCACACTGCCACGTGTGTGCCTATGCAACAATCTTGCATGTTCTTCACATGTACCCCAAAACCTAAAATGCAATAAAATAAATGGAAAAAAAAAAGGTTCTCAATGCTCTCCTTTTTCTGCAGGCACAAAGCATTTAGAAGCACACTCCAGAAGCCCTCCTACCTTATCTACTAATGTCTCCTCATCATATCATCGCCTCCCTAGGAGTACAAGCAATCCCAGTTAATAGGCATCAATTTCTGAAAAAGAGATGGAGGAAAATCTGCCTTTTACTTTCTTCTGGTATCCAATGTCTTTAATAAAGAACAGCTTTGTCTTAAGTTTGCCATTTCACTAAGTGATCTATGAAAAAACGCGGTTGGATTTTTGGGGGTTTTACTTTGAAAGTGAGGTAATTTACAATGTTTGATATTTGTATATAACATTATTTTAATATTCTATAAATGATTACTGAACTCCTGTTATGTGTCAGACTTTGTGCTAATCTCAGGGGATAGATGAGCTAGAACTACATGGAGCTTGCCTTTCAGGGATTTACAGGGCAGCCAGAGAGACAGACAAGTAAGAAAGCAATTGCAATAAATTACAGTAAGTGTCACAAGAGGTTACAACTGAGTCTTCAAAAAGTTTATGTAAAAATGCATATCATTTTCAAATCTATGCATGGAGCCCAATTTTTTTGCTCCAAAATAACCTCATACTAACTTGTTACAACACATCAGAACAGAATCCAGTTTGAGTCCTAAAGAGGGTAAGACATCATTTTCAATTGAACCCTATCAGAGCAACAGGAATTCTACTAAAATTGCTGCAAGAACAAACATCAAATTTATGATGAAGCTTGGGTGGAGGAATGATGAAATCATTGCTGCTTTATGGAAAGTTTATGAGGGCAATGTCTCAAAGAAACCAGCAGTTTACAAATGAATAATGCATTTTAAGAAGAAATGAAATAATGTTGAAAACAAAGCCTGCAGTGGAGACCATCCAGATCAATTAGTGAAAAAAAATTAATCTTGTTGGTGCACTAATTGAAGAGGACTGATAATTAATGACTCAAACAATAGCCAACACCATAGACATCTCAACTGGTTCAGCTTACACAATTCTGATTAAAAGTTAAAGTTGAACAAATTTTCCACTCAGTGGGTGCCGACACTATTGCACCCAGGTGAGCTGCAGACAACAGCAGGGCTTTCAGTGGAAATTGTAAACAAGTGTGATCAAGATCTTGAAGTATTTTCCTCAAAGACTTCTAACAGGAGATGGAACATGGCTTCACCAGCACAATCCTAAAGACAAAGCACAATCAAAGCAATGGTTACCGAGATGTGGAAGTGGTCCAGTCAAAACAAAAGTGACTGACCAAGAGCAAAAGTCATGGCAACAGTGTTTTGGGGATGCTTGAGGAATTTTGCTTGTTGACTTTCTGAAGGGCCAAAGAATGATAACATCTGCTTATTATGAGAGTGTTCTGAGAAAGTTAGCCAAAGCTTTGGCAAAAATATGCCTGGGAAAATTTCACCAGAGAGTCCTCCACCATGACAACGTTCCTGCTCATTCTTCTCATCAAATAAGGGGAATTCTGTGAGAGTTTTCATGTTAAATCATTAGGTATTCACCTTATATTCATGATCTGGCTCCTTCTGACTTCTTTTTGTTCCCTAATTTTAAAAAATTATTAAAGGGACCCCATTTTTCTTCAGTTAATAAAGTAAAAGAGACTGCATTGACATGGTTAAATTCCCAGGACCCTCAGTTCTTTAGGGATGGACTAAATAGCTGATACCATCACTTACAAAGTTGTATTGACATTGATGAAGCTTATGTTGAGAAATCAAGTTTATATTTTTTATTTTTCTCTTTTAATTCCATTTTCCATGAACTTTCTGAAGCCGTCTCATATAAAGCACTTAACACAAGGCTAGAAAAGTTGAGGAAGACTTCCCAGAAAGGTTTTTACTTCCAGTTAATGCCTGAGGGATGAGTAGGAGCTAGACATAAAAGTGTAGTGGGTGACGGATTAAAACTGTTCTAGGCAAAAGCAACAGCTTCATGTGCAGGTTCCAAAGTGAGAGAGGTGCATAGCGATTCTGAAGGAAGTTTACCATGGCTGTAGAAAAAGATGTAAGACAAACCGTGTTGAAATCGGAGGTTAAAGCAGAAGGATGTGGCCAGGTTATGGCCAGTCTTGGAAGCCAAGTCAAGGAAGTTGCTATTATCTAAGGGCATTAGGAGTCCTTGAAAAGTTCTAAGCAGGAAAATGTGTGTGTTGAAAAAGTCCTATTGACTGCAGTGTGGGATAACTACCGAAGGATTGCAGGACTAGAGGCAGGGAAACTCTTTGGGGAAGATGTTGCAATAATTTCGATAAGAGATGATCCTAGCCTGGACTAGGGTCTTGGCCCAAGATATAAAAGAAACAGACAATGTTGAGCTATTTAGGTGACTGAGTTGACAGGACTGGATGGAAATAGGAGGTGAAGAAGGAGACCCAAGGATGATCGCAGGACTCTTCCTACCTACCTAGATGAAGAGTGCTGAGAGACTGAGGAACAGGCTTAGTGGATTGGAAGAAAAATCAGGAGTAAAACTTTAGATATGAGGAGCCAGAGGTGATTTTAATGTATCCAAGGCAAGACACTTAGTAAGCAGTTAAATAATCCCTCTGGGCGCCAGGAGACAGACCAGGGTTAGACACAGACATGAAAGCCATTAGCATATAGTTGGTAATTAAAACCACAGATAGGTAGCTACTGCTCAGGGAGAGAGTACTGAGATGACAATAAAGCCTAAGCAAGAACTCAGAAGACTAAGATTTTGTGTTCCACCAATTTAAGGCATACATTTTCCTGCTTAGAACTCTTCAGGGACTCCTAATGACCTTAGATAATGGCCAACTTCCTTGACTTGGCTTCCAAGACTGGCCATAACCTGGCCACATCCTTCTGCTTTAACCTAAGATTTCAACACAGTTTGTCTTACATCTTTTTCTACAGCCATGGTAAACTTCTTTCAGAATCTCTATGCACTTCTTTTTCACTTCAGGACCAAAGGAAGAAGAGCCTAGAAAGGAACAGTTGAAAAGAATAGGAAATATACATGGCGGCCATTCCACAACCTCAGAGTGCAGGGCAGTGGTCACCCTGAAGACCCTCGGGCCAGGCTGCCTATGGGGAGGTATTAGCTCCACTAGTAAGCGAGATGAGCTTCAGCAACTTACTTATCTTCCTGGGCCCCAGTTTCCCTCATTTTAAAATGGTGATAATAAGATCTGTAGAACCTGCTTCATAGAGAGGTTCTGAGGTTCAGATGACTTACTATGCATACAGTGCTCACAATAGGGTGTGGCATGTACCAAGAGCCCATCAGGTGCTTCCTGCTAAATGTATCTTACGGTAAGCATCTTATAGAGTTCATTTACTTTGCCAGGAGTCATGTGTTCCAAGGAGTAAAAAGTGCATAAAAGTGAACTGCTTATTATCTATCACCTTGTATAAGCTACTTATATTCATAACTATCCCCAAATAAGACTTGTATTTGAATAGAACTTTTATTTAGCAAAGAGCTTTCATTGCTCCTTTAAATTACCCCCACAACCCTGTGAGCAAAGACAGTTGTTTTCTCATCCAAGAGATCAAGAAAATTACCCAAGGTCATGCAGAATTTAAGACGCAGACTCAGGATTTGAAGCCTAGTTATCTGGTTGAAGATTCAGCAGTCATCATAGGTCAGTCTCTCTTCTTTCTCTGCTTGGAAATACATTTGTGGGTCCTTGTCCCCATAGCATTCCAAAAATGTTTCCATTCATTTTGGAGATGGCTTTAACCTGCAAAACTCCTGTTATGCTAGCAGTATAGACCTGGTACTGTTAGAGAGGCTGTGAGTCAAATGACATCAGGACACAAATGTCATTACTGTGGTAGTGCTCTTTAACTTAGCCTCCCCCACTGTCATATGGTAAGCTCCAACGGTCAATCCACATTTGAAAGACACTAAACAGCTGATTAAACTGTAAATTACAGAGTATTCTAATGGCCTGATAGAAAATAAATGAAGGCCATCCAAATCGATCAAGTAGTTATGTTTTGTATTCTTTTGCAGTTTAACTTAGGAAAAGAAAATCCAGCAACTGAATGATCCTTATGCCAGGTTGAGACAAAAAAAAAAAAATCAGATGATATTATGTATTCAAAACTCTGAAGAGATTGTTGGTTTCTTAAAATGTGTGTTTGTGGACACAACATTGAGTCAGAAAGGGTTATTCTGCAGCTGACATTGTGTTCCAACAACCATCCAGACTGAGAGGTGAGTCACCACCCTTCAGGCACTTCATCAAAGTTCTTCCACTTGGTTGTCACTGGGGAACAAGGGGCTCTGAGCAGCACGTAATTAAAGCCGGAGCAGTGGAAAGGGAAAGGCGGCTGATCATTAAGGTGTCAAGAAACAGCCAGGTTGGCAGGGTGATGGATTGAAAACATGCATTTAGCTTTGTTCTCTCCCCAAACCCCACAAAAATGACAGTAAAAGGATTTTATTGCAGACATAAACTCACAAGGACAAAGAAAATGTGAAAAGAGACAACAGTAATGAAATTTTGGAGGGTGGAAAGCAGATGGGCAAGTGGTGACTGACTCAACAAACCTGAAAATATGAATCCTAAGGCAGGAGCCAGAAAGCCAAGAAGCAACCAGATTTACGTTGCATAATCCCCAAATGGCTCAGGAATTAGCAGGACCAGGCATTTCTAAAAGTAGGAAATGTGAAAAGACACAACAGCAATGAAATTTTGTTGGGGCCAAAAGTAAGAATTCATTGGAAGTCTTCTTAAGAGACCATCAGACCTTCAGATGACCTTCCTATACGGCGGTGTAAGTGTAACAGATTGCAGCATTATCTTTCCATTTCGTCAGCCCTCCCTCTGCTGTGTGATTTTGCAGCCACTCCCACTAAAAGCAGAACGTATACCTGTGCCTCACTGAGTTAGGCTTGGCTAAGAGACTTCCCTTGACCCATGGAATGTGGGGAGAAATATAGTGAACAAAGTCTGAGCTTGGGCTATAAAAGACATTGTGTCCCTCCACTTGTTCCTGTTGAAGGTCTGATATTGCAGTAGAAGAGAATTCCAGAGTAGCCTGTCGGTCTAAGAAAAATGAGCCACATGGAACAGACCTGATTTAGGGCCACAGCCTGAATCCAAGCCCAACCAAGCTCAGATGACCTGCAGTCCCATGAGCTAGAAACAAGCTCTTATACCTATAATAGGCCACCAATATTTTGAGGTTATTTGTTCCACAGCAGAGTTGACTCAGATGGTAATAGGTATCTAGAAGTACTGAACACTACAGTGTGTAGTTTTTATTACAGCAGCATTCCACTTCTAGGTACTCAACTTCTTCTTACGCTTTGGTTTTGGAAGCCTCAGGCACTAAGGCAAAGCCATGCAGGCAATGACAACCAGATATGTCTCTGCCAGCCCTCCCTCCGGGAGAACCGTTTCCAAGGTTGGTCTTGGCTTCGGGAATAGGTCATAAGTGGAAATATATTATAACTATAACATGTTGCAATATATATGGTTTCAGAGGCTAGGAAAAATGATGAGGAAAATATTACAGGAGACTAGAAAAATGGCGCCCCATATTTTTTTAATGGCAAAATGTTTGGTATGATTGCTACCTACAGTAACTTGGAAGATTGAAAATATACCTAATGAACTCAAAGCCTTCAGCAGGGAGGTGTCCAGGCAGCATACTGACAGAGGAAACTGGAGCATCTTCAGCAATCTTAGACTGAAGACAGTAAGGAGCTGGCCAAGACAGGAGAATTTAGAGGAGAGGCCATGCTCCACAAACGTAGGGGAGGAAGCACACGAGAGGCTGGCTAAGGCTGAGTGAGCCCAGACTCCCTGCTCAAGCCTGCCTCCACTGGGGCTTGATCTGGAGGCACCTGGGTTTGAAGAGGCACCCGTGCCCGCCATCAGCCATGACCGGAGCCTTCTGGAACCGGTGATTCCTGAAAAACTTCATGTGTGTATATTTTAACATTCTGCCCAGTCCCTGGTACTCAGCAAATGTTTCTTGAACAAATAAATAAATGATCTTAAGTCATTTAACCCCCTTACTTCAGTTTCTTGGGTCTCGTTCAGTGAGAAGTTTCCATGATGGATTTCCATCCTGATTCTCAAGCTATAGAGAGACCTGAGAACTTCTGTGGTCTGTTTGTCTCACTTCAGACTGTCCCTCAGGCATCCACAGGTAGGACCTGTAACCAGCACCCTCCATGCTGAGCCCCTGGTCCTCTCCAGAGCATGGAGTCCAATATCAGCCCAGGCACAGCCATGAGTGGACTAAGCAAGAGGGAGGAGGGGGTCATTTGACTTAAGTACTGTTTAAACACCTTATTTCTTGATAACTTTTTCATCATCTCAAAAAAAGGAGCAAGTTCTTCCTAGGGCAGTGTTAGACCCAAGCTCCTCTTAGATTCCCTGGAAGATGCCTGGCAGGAGGGCAAGTGGGAACCAGCTGCTGAGTGTATCTGGAGGAAGCCCCAGACAGCTGCCCTCCTTGTCCTCTGTTCCTGAGGAAACTGAGAGTGCTGGGTCTTGTCCACACAACGAATGCAATTACGGGGCTCCAAGTCTGTCCCATGAAACCACTGACCACTCATATCTTCTTCCTCAGTTCCCTCTCACACCAGACCTGCTGAAATCTACCAGCCTTCCAAACTGCCTCTCCTCGACCAATCTCTGATGTCTCTTACTGACTCCAGTATCTCCTCTTCCTGTGGCCTCATCTGCTATCCATCCTTGGCTGGCAAAACCCCACTTCCTCTTACCCCCTGGTTTCGGGGTCTGCAGGCACTGGGCAAAGTCACTTAGGCAATACCCACCAGACACATCTCAGCCCTCCTTCTGGGAGAATCATTCCCAGTGTTGACACCTCCAGGCCTGCTGGCCCTTCCTCATCTCTGGTCATAGCTGAGAGCACCTGTGTTGTCAGCAGCCTCTTGATGGGGGATTTCCATCAGCAATCAAAGCCTACAGGGCCTGAAGGCAAACTTCACACCTAGCATACCCTGGCTAAGGAGAAAGATGGGAACACAGTAGGAAAGATTAGAATGTTGTGATGGTGAGAGGGGCCGTACATGTGGATGCCACTGCATGGTTCCCTGGGGCTAATCTTTTCCACAGTGCTAAGGAAGCACAAGAGGTCCACACCACGTGAAGATGAGAGAGAACTCCCTGCCCAGCTTGCCGACAGCCTGCATGGCCGCAAATGCAGCTAAGAGCTAGCTGTCAGAGGCAACAGCAAGACTTTGTATTTTTTTTTTAAGAAATAACACCTTCTGTTTCCCAGTGTTTCCTTCTATCTTCCTCCTTTCCCCCATCCCCACAGGCTTTGAGGAGTTTGGATGGCTGCACATCCCAGATCTCTGGTAGCCAGCCCAGATTTCTTGCAGGAACACTTCTGCCACTGGCCCAAGAGCAGAGGAGCTGCCAGGACAATCACATTCACATTTGGGAGAATGACAGCAGCTCTTCCAACCTGGGGCAGATAGGGCAGTGGCTCATACCCTGTCACCAGATGAAGACTAGCCACTGCTGATGGCGGCTTCTCAACCTAACAGTCTCCCATTGCTGGTGCTTCCCAACTTGAAAAATATTGTAGGAGACACAAGGTTGCCACAGTCCCTCAGAGGTCTTCATGATGTGAATCAAGCGAGGGTCAGCTGATGGCTGTTAGGACCTGACCTTATGCCAACCATCTTTATCAATAGCTCTCTTGCCTCTAATCTGGAGAGACATCAAAGTCAGGGAAAAATCTACCTTGCACTCAATGGCGTATAAAACAAAGATGACATGCAATTATCAAACTGCCCTTCCCAAGAGCCAAGGAGATCTTCTTGCAAGAATCAGGGTTTAAAATGAAGGATCAGAGATCTCAAAGTGGTCCTACAATAACACAGTTTAAAGAGAACCAGGGCTCAGCCAATCCTCACTAATGGCAGGCACTTGATAAACGCACACTGCATTCAGTGAGATGGAAGGAGAGTAACATAGGCCGAGATGCTGTTATAAAATGACTGTGGATTTTAGAGGGTACAGTCATCTCTGTCATACAGAATTGCAACTGCCTCATCTTTTGTTGAATGCAGTAAATTATCAAACCTGAGGGGGTGATGGGGATTCCCAAATTTGCAGTCAGTTGGTCAACAGTACAGGTGGCCTGGGAATCCCAGAGCTTGTGGCTAGTGTCCAAAATAAGAGAAGTCCTGTAGAGGATAGAGCCCTTGACCTAACTCCAGGTAGTCAGCAACAGAATTGCCCCGCAACTCCAAAAGACTCTGTAGACACTATGGTGAGAAAGACAGACACAGTCCTGGCCTTCTAAGGGCTTAGCATCCAGCCAACGTGGCAGACAGACACTCACTAGCAAGTACTGTGGGAGCTGCATTTGAAGCGCATTCCTGGGCATGGGGGTTCCTGTGGCAGAAGGAGCCTCAGCACTTAGGGACCTCAGGAACAAGCCTGTCTCTTACTCATCCACATTTTGGATGGCAATTCATGATGGTGACTTGGACATCAACAGAATATGACAGGACTTTGTTCAGGCCAGAACATTTTTACCTTTGAAAATTCCTCAGGCTGGGTGCAGTGGCTCATGCCTGTAATCCCAGCACTTTGGGAAGCCAAGGTGGGCAGATAACAAGGTCAAGAGGTCAAGACCACCCTGGCCAACATGGTGAAATCCCATCTCTACTAAAACTACAAAAAGTTAGCCAGGCATGGTGGCACATTCCTGTAGTCCCAGCTACTCAGGAGGGTGAGGAAGGAGTATTGTTTGAACCTAGGAGGCGGAGGTAGAGGTAGCAGTGAGCCGAGATCGTGCCACTGCACTCCAGCCTGGGTGACAGAGCGAGACTCTGTCTCAAAAAAAAAAAAAAAAAAAGGAAAAGAAAATTGCCCAGTGAGTGACCCCTTCTCACTTTCCCAGGTGGGTCATGCCACACGGAAAGCAGAAGTATTCCCCACCCTGAGCCTGAGGCCCTCATGTCCCCAGATCTCAACCGGCTTCGTGCTTTCTGCCCTTCTTTCCCTTCTGAACCTACCCCTCATGCTTCTCCCCTCTTCCTCATTCATTCTCTCTCTGTCCCTCATCAAAGAAAATACTCTTACCATGGGGAGAAATAACCATCGTCCTCCTTCAATTGAAAGGATGACTGCATTGTTCTGTAATAAAAAGCAAGAGCAACTTGGTCATGGGGACAAAAAAGGAGAGAGAAGAGAGGACAAAGGGAGGAGAGGAGAGAATTGAGGCCAGAGTTCTCCTTCCACAGCACTCCAGGCAGGCCCTACAAAATGATCCAGTTAGCACTCAAGACAAAACTGGCTCATCATTCCTGGCAGTGTAAATAGACTAGTAGACTACAACTTATGTTAAAGATAATATAGAAATAAGAATCATCATTATCATCATAAGAAATGCCATGTATGATTCTAGAATCAACATATTTTTATGAACGAGTGTTACAGAAAAGTTAACTCTTGCTCTAGTAAATAGCAGAGCTGGGATGAGGAGTCTTGTCTCTGTGATAGTTGATCTATGGCTTCCCCAAGTCCTTGATCCTCTCTGAGCCTCAGTTCTTTATCTGCAAAATGGAGCTCCGGCCCATTCTGGCACACAAACAGCCTATAAGAGAGCCAGGATTTAGCCCAGATCATGTTGCTCAGAACCCAGAGAAGATCTTTACTCCCTCCCACAGCTCCTCCTCCCCTCTTCAGATCACGGCTGTCTTGCCAAGTGAAAAAATGGCAGAAGCAATGAATAAGGTGGACCGCAAAGAATAACCTTAAAGAGAAAGTGTCATCAAATGCCTCACAGTCATTAATTAAATGAGAATATAGGGATAGAACAGTAAGTCCCTAGACCTAGTTTTATATTTGAAGAGGGAGGAAGACATTGGCCAAAGGGAAACGCCTTCCAGAGAGTCCACTAACTGTTCTCTTCTGTAGAGAGGGCAAATGTGAACACATGTAAGCTCACTAAAAGTAGACTTACTGGGCTTATCTTGGGGCCTAGAAGAGGCAAAAGCTGATGCCCAAGGACATGACCCTTCTGAGAAAGTAAAAGTCATGGATCATTAATAATTAGGAAGGTGAGACATCTGGGGTCTAAAATTTGACTTTTACTCATTTGTTCATTTTGCAAATATAGACAGTAAGTTAAGGACTCTAGGAAATACAGTGTTTAACAACATAACAGACTCTGTCCTTCAGTGACTTGGGCTCACATATTTATACAAGTTTCTAGTAAAACATAAATTAGTACTTTAAAAACAAGATAATTCTTCATCTATTTTCAGTTTAATTAAATACAATAAGGAGGGGAGAAATGCCCAAACACAGAGGTAGCAAAATCAAAACTCAGTGTTTTCAAACATAATTGATCTTAAAAATAGTTATAGAAGGTATTGAGACAATTGACAAAATTTATATCTAGACTGTAGCTTAGATATTAGTATTGTAGTATGTAATTTCCTAAATGAAAGGAATATGCTCAATTTTAGGAAATACACACTCAGGTATGCAAGGGTAATGGGATGTGATATCTTCAACTTGCTCCCCAATAGTTTAGAAAAAAACATACAGAGAAAGAAAGAAATAGAAAATGATGGAAAGTAAACAAGCAAAAATGTGAACCTATGGAGAATCTAGGTAAGGGAATTAGAATAAATGTTGGTACTATTCTTGATGTTTTTCTGTAAGTTTGAAATTATAATTTAAAAGTACCCCCAAACTCTCATGATTGATATGATGAATAAATCATGAATGTTAAAGGAACATCGTTTATCCACCCCCAAAGAGACTTCATTTGGCCAGCACGGAATCTGAATCATGGTTTTCCTTTCTTCTGCAGCCAAAACACAAGAAAATCTCAAGATGGTTGCATGCCAAGCATGGAAAGGTAACATGTTTTAGAATTTGAGGCCAAAGACTATGTTTAAATGAAACAACTCAAACCAATTTCTCGAAGTTTACCCAAACACAGCTGGCAGAAAGAGGCACCTAATCAGAGTGAGACTGTCCAAGTCACCGTAATCACTAATCCCCACTGTCCCTAAGCCACAAATGCTACTACAAACACAAATGCTACTATAAACACTGAAGGCAAGTGCTTTGAAATTTTATAGCAATATAGGCACACATATGTATCTACATACATTCTGAGGAAGGAAGGGGATGGGGGAGAAAGACAAAGAGGGAAGGAGGGAGGGAGGGAGGGAACGAACATCTACTATGGACCATTAAATAACGGATGATAGTTAAGAAATGATATGGACAACCAGGTAAAAGTCCTCTACATAACCTCACAAAACTGAGTAAAAATGATTGAAAAAAGAACACCCTTCATAAGGCTGAAATTCCTTTTACCTAGCCCACACCACTGTGCTCAGCTGGAGGGATATAATCATGTAATGGTTGCACTTCACTTTCATTCTCAAAATGCATTGTACCCAAAGTTTACTCTGCAATTTAATACAATATAGAGATAGCAATTAGGGAAAAGTTACATTCTGAAAATGCCATATTTAAATGAAACTTTAATTACCCCTCCCAAAGAAATAAATGACAACAGGAAAGGTTTCTTCCTTAATGGAGCTCAGATCCTGTCATTAACCCACTGGGATGCTTGAAAGTAATTTTGATTCCTGCATTGTTGAGTGGGATCCAGTTCTGGCATACCATAAATTCTAATTAAACAAAAAGGGAAAAACTTTAAAAGTGAACGGTGCAATCAATTATAAATATTCTATTTAGACAGAGTAATGTTAGCATAACAAATGAACTTTAAAAAGGAAAAGGGAAAATAATTATTAAACAGATGGGTTGTGAAAAGTTGGGGTTTTTTTAAAGTGCAAAACCTTAATCTGAAGCCAAGCAGAGATGAAGATAAACAAGAAGTTGCCCTCCACAGCCAAAGAGCATAATACCCAGGAAATCAAATGAAATCAGTCTAAAATACTGACTGCAGTTAACATGAACTTAGAACATCCTGATGCCAAATGAAACATTTGAGCAAGTTTCCTATTTTTAGGGCTTTGTATCTTGGTAGTTGTATAATGATTCAGGATGTGTCTTGGCAAACTCGCTGGCAGCCTGGAGGATATTTGTTTTCCTACCAAAAATAGTTGGAGTCTCTTAAAATGTGAAATGGACACAAAGTGAATAGAGCACTTGAGGAATCTGGCTCAACCACTGAATCAGAAGAGATTAGTCAGGAGCTCAGGGCTAAGGCCTGACACCTTGTCTGGTTATACAAGAGGCTGAAGGAACACGAGGACGGCAAGTAAAAGATGAAACAGTGCTTTGTCTATTGTGTGAGACACGTTATGCAGATCTCCTAAGAAAAACTGGGAGATTCCAGAGCTGAGACCCTACCAAGCTATTAGAATGCAGCCCCCAGGCTGCAGTGTCATAGATTAAGGTACCCCACAGCAGAGGTTCCCTACTTGGGAACTAGTAAATTCCTCCCACCACCATAAAAGATGTGCACTTCTACTCCAAAAACACTCTTCTCTTTATCTTATGAGACCTCAGCATGACCCAAACTATGTTACTTCTGTGTCAGTGTAGCTGAGGGTTCAAACTCCGTTGGTATGCCTACCTGGGGCATCTTTCACCATGCAGGGCCTCAGTCCTCTCACCTATAAAATGAGAGGGTGGAATGAGTAATCACTGAGGTCCTTTTCATCTAGAAATGGAATTATAATGAGCAATTCTAAATTCAGAGAAATTAACTTTTGGACCTCCATAGTCTTAGCTGTGGGCACTCGTAATCAACATGTTTTTGTCTGGCCAAATCACACAATTAAGTCTAGTTGGCCAAGGATGGACCAACAGGCTTCCTAATGGCTTTTAGGAAATTCTATAACCCTGTTGCTGTAATCTCATAATGCTTGTAGGAATTTACTTGTACAGCATAATTGGTCACATAAGCTGAAGCTTCCTTATTATATCACTGACATAGGGAGGAATCGAGCCCAAGGAGGAAAATTCTTGGAGCTCTTTCAAGGGAGCTGTTATTAAAGGACTGAGGGGGCTACATTGCATAGATGTTTTCCCTGCTTAAGAAATAATAGGAACAATAGCTAAGAAATGTTGACTGTTTGCCATATGCCAGAACCTGTTCTAGGGCCTTTGTGTGATTATCTCACTATAATCTCCTAAAAAATGGGTCATTATCCCTCAACTGCTCTAGCAGAAGAAGAAACGGAGGACAAGGAGGCTAAATAACTCACCCAAGGACATTCAGAAATAGGATTTGAACCTGGGACCTGGTTTCAGAGCTAGCATGCTTCACAAGGTTTCAGTATAAATACAATTGCACAGTATATGAATGATGCTAATTCCTTGAACTTCTAGCTCACTTTTATTTTATATTTTAAATGTATTATTTGGAAGCAACTCCTAATATTCAGAAAAGTTACAGAAACAGTAGATTTGAGCATTAGAAAGTAAGTTGCTGGCATTTTTCATCATCCCATGAATGCTTTGCTGTAGTAATCCTATAGCCACAACATGAACCTCGAAATTGTGAAACAAAATATCGAATCATTATTACTATCTCATCTTCAGACCCCGTTTAGGTTCATTAATTAGTCCCAACAATGTCTTTTCTAGCAAAAGGAGCCAGTTCTGAATCACTGGTTGCCTTGAATTGTCATGGCTATTGAGCTTCCTTCAATCTGCAACAGATTCTTGATCTTGACATTCATGAACTTAGCATTTTTGAAGATAACAAGCTAGTTATTTTTTTAAATGGCCCTAAATTTTGGTTTTTCTGATGTATTCCCACAATTAGTTCCAGGTTATGCGTCTTTGGTGGGAATATCACAGGAGTGATGCTGTGTTCTTCTTTCTGGACTTTGCAGGTGGCACATAATCTCAATTTGTCCCATTCCTGGTGATGTTAGCTGGAGAAACCTGGCAAACACACCAGAGTACTCATTTTTCTTTTTTAATTTGAAGATATTTCATAAGAAGGTACTTTAAGACTGCATAAATATCCCAGTACTCAAAAAAACTTTCCAGTTATTTATTTGCTAATTAATTTATATTAATGTGAACTCAGATTCCTGTCTTATTCACTGAGTTATAATCTGTTATCACTTTTCTTGATGTTCAAATTATTCCAGATTTGGCCAGTGGGAGGCCCATCCAGCAGGCTTCTATGTCCCTCAGAAACATCCCCATTATTCTCCGAGTCTTACTTTTTGGCACAACATGTTGTTGCAGCCTCAACTTGTACTTTTCCTGCCCTAGTTCTGAAATCTGTAATTTCTCCAAAGAGCCCTGGTTTCTCTTAGTGGAAAATGGTATTTAGGAACCAATATCTGGGCAGTAGGTGTGCTCATAGAGATTGCTCACTGCTGCTGATCCCTGCCCATCCTCCCTGCTGTAGACACCTTTTCACCCCCTCAGGCTTGGATACCTTCAGATTTTGCAGACACCTCCTCATCCCACTTGAGCTCCAATGTCCTTCTCAAACCACCAAAGCATCCCTCTTCTATTCCACAATACCCAGGCCCATGAACAGTGAGTGAACACCTACTTTCTTCAGCCCTATCTAAAGGGGCTTTTGTACTGAAATATTCCAGAGGGGCAGAAGAAGAAGATTGAGCCTACCTTTAGATGACACCATTTGCTAAGTCTTTCAGGCTCACTGGAAGGGACACTAAAGGGCTCCCACATCATTTGTTTCTACCTTCTATGCATTTTCTGAGATGAGCTAGTACCTACCATACCATTCTGTTGCATCAGCCTCGCCAGTGTCCAAAAGATAATGGCAGCACCAGTCAGAGAAAAAACTCATTGAAGTAGCTGCTAGAGGACTTTTAAGTGTCAGAACCAACCCAAGGAAAAAATAAGTTCCTTTGGTAGAACAGGATGCAGTGAAGAATAGAGTAGAATGTAGCGAAGCACACTGCCCCGTCCTATTTTTCAGGAAAAAAAAATTAGATCGAAAACTTCAAATCAAAAATTTTATTTAACATACAGTATGACTGTTTTACAAGTAGGAATAGTGTGGCTAGAGGAGATGAAAACTGATATCAGAAAAAATGGAAACAGCTCAGCTTGGGATCTGGAGTTATTTGAGTCAGAGCTGGTGACACCTGTGCCACTTAACAGCTGGATGACTTTAAGCAAGTCACAGAACCTCCGTGAACTTGGACTTCTCACTTGTAAAATGAGGAAGTAACAGAAAAGGAACAATAATAGCCATGAATTGGATCATTGGCTCCTTTGCTTTTAAAACCCCCCAGAGGCTTTCCACTCCCTCAGCAATTTACTTTGGCGTTGAGGACCCTTTACTTCACTTTTACCCTCACTCATATAGTCCGATCACCCTGAATGATACCATTCTTTGAATATTCCAAGCTCCTTCCCCTCCTTGGGGCTTTGCATTTGCTGTTTCTTCTGCCTGAAACACTCTTCATGTTACTTAGGTCTCTACCCTAATGTCACCTACTAAATTTGAAGCCATTCTCTTCCTCCTCAGGTACCCATCATCATCTTAAACAGCCTGTTTCATTTTCACCATAGCACTCAACACTTTCTAAAGGATCACAGTTTGGCGTAATCATTGTCTACTGTTCCCATTAGAAAGAACGTAAGTGTCGTAACTCTGGTTGTATCCCTAGCACCTTGGACAGTGGCTGGCACATGGTAGGTGTGTAATAAATATGTATGGTATAAACGAATAAATGAATGGTAGCTATTATAGATGGTTTGATGAGAGTTAAATGAGATAATATAAGTAAAATATTTAGCACAGAACCTGGTAAATAATAAGTCAATAATATAGTGGTATAATAAAAAATATCAGGGAGCCTGAATTCTAGCCTTGGCTCTGTTTCCGGCAAGCAGGATAACTTTGGGCAAGCCATAACATTCTCTAAGCTTTAGTTTTCTCATCTGTAAATCCTGCAATGTAAATTTGAGTATTTCTCAGGTCGTTTCCAGGATTAAAGTTCAATCATTTTTTCTATCTCATGGTCAAAGTTTCCAGTCCTGTCTAATGATAAATTAGTCCTCTGTTGGTAAAAACTGAACTACTGTTGCCTACACAGTATCTCTGAAAGGCTGATTGTGGTACTGCTGGGGTATTTTGGATCCAGTGTCTATTTGATAACTATACTTTTATTTTTAATTGATGGGGTCTCACTATGTTGTCCAGGCTGGTCTTAAAGTCCTGGCCTCTAGATATCCTCCTGCCTCAGCCTCCCAAGTAGCTGGGATTACAGGTATAAGCCACTGTGTCTAGCATGCTTATTATGCTTTTAATTCAAATTTACAAAGGAGTTTCTAGCCAACTCTGCAGGCTCCCTGCATTTCCACTCTACCTCAACTTTCTCCGCTACTCTAATTTCCAAAGGAAAAAACAGAGGCTGGCTTTAGTTTTACAGTCATTTGGCTTGGGCCATAGTGAAATATTTATCAAAACAGAATCCAGAGAAACCTCAGAAAGAACAGTAAAATTTGGCGTTCTACCCAGATATATTTAGTGAAATTTCAAAACCCTAGATGAAAATCTACAGTCCAAGAGACATCAGTTTATCCCAAAAGAGAGTTCCTAAAAACACTATTAAAGCAAAGGACCAAATGTGGCTTATTCATTTTGTTATTTCAAAATAAAATGCAGAAGTCTATACCTTACTACTAAAAAACCCAAAGTAATCTCCCCAGTGACACCAAACTCAGTGACTTGGCAATTATTCACCCTTGAAAAATGACTCCTGGGTGACAAGTCTGAAAACAATGCCATGTGTCTTATAGACAAAGCTGTGTCGTGGCACAGTCTGCCAAACTCCAGTTGGCAGTCTGTAATTCATCTCTTTACCTTGATAGTAAATATGATGTACCTACAATAGAAACAAACACAAAAGAAGGATAAACGTCCCTTCCATTCAGTTTGCTCTCACTTCTTTATTTGCTTGTGCCAGTCAAGCCAATCTGGTTGCTGGCCTACGTAGGACCTAGCTTCAATCAAATTAGTTTTAATGCTTCTGACAGCCTGCTTCCTTTATCCTTTTCTCCTGCAACAGGTTACAAAATTAGTGCCTGAAAGAGGTTTGGATCCTTGCAATTCAAAGTCCCTAGACCAGTAGCAATGGCATCACCTGGGATCTTGCTGGACACGCAAAATCTCAGATACCTCTCCAGGTTTACGAAATCAGAATCTGCATTTATAGGATCCCTAGGTAACTGACATGCACACTAAAGTTTGAGAAGCACTAAGTTAGAGTTAAGCCTTTGAAGTACTTGAAATTAAATAAACTTAGTCCATATTAATTTGGAATAAAGGAGAATAGATTATTAAGTTTGTTTCTCATAAAGCAATAACTTATAATTGACCCCATGGGGGTTTTGTGATATTATTTTGGTCCTATAATTTATTTTTTCTTTTTATTTACTAGGATTTCTCATACTTCTGTGGCAGGTTAAAAACAACAACAACAACAAAAGATGTATTGCAAAACACCTGCGATGTAGTAGTAAATTGGCTTTACAAAAGGGAAGAGCCCTGATTCATACTTTTTGCCAATTTCCATGGTGTAAATACTCCTTCACAGTCCATTTCTGGCTGCCAACAGTTTAATAGCTGACATAAAAAATTCCTGAAAATTTAACAATTGGCTTTTATAAACTCTTATGAAGTACTCCAACACACCACTGAAAGGCCCTCAAAAAGGAAACCTCTTTTCAGTCAAGCCTCTTCCAAATGAAATGACACCAAGCTAGACTTTCTAAACATGCTTTTCATTATGCCATACCTCTGCTCCAGAACCTAAGAGACTATTAACTACTGAGCACACATATCTAACCTCCTTTTCCTGTTTTCTTAAGACTCCCTCTCATCTCATTGCACCTCACTTATCCCACTTCATTGTCTAGATCTCCTTAACATGGCACTAGGCTTCTCACTTCTGTTTCCTGCAACCTGTCAACTCTTGAGGGCATGACCAAGCAGGCATGTGACTCCAGTTGTTGCTGGCATCACTTCCCACAATGAGGGACAGAACTGCTGCCGGATAGAACTGGCACTGCAAATGGGGCACTGCAAATGGCAGATGAAGGGATGGAAAGAACCTAGGCGTTGATAATATATTAGAGTTTCTGGACCTACCTTTCCTGAAACTTGCCCTTCTTATGAACTTTCTGTTATATGAGCCAATAAATATCCAAGTATCATACCTGCAACTGAAAAACAAACCTGATAACAGTGGATCTAAAAGGTAAGTTCCTTATTGGCACAACAAGCTACTGTGAATTCAAATGAGGGCATCACAAACACAGCCTATCAGCCCCACAATCTCAGGAAGAGAGAAACCATCTGGAAAGATATCACTAAGAAGTCAATCATGATAACAGTGTCATACAGTAGTTCACAGTCTCATTGAATCTTAGATATGGAAAGGAAATGGTCTCCACAANAAAAAAAAAAAAAAAAAAAAAAAAAAAAAAAAAAAAAAAAAAAAAAAAAAAAAAAAAAAAAAAAAAAAAAAACCATGACAGGAAATAACCAGTTTCTTATAATGAAAGGAACATCATGTCTTTCCAAGGCAGTATGACCTATTATTTTAAATTATTTGTAATGAGCTAAAATAAGCTTTTCTTTAATTTTGAATCACTAGTTGTAATGATCTTCTCTTAAACCGTGCATTAAAAAATCTTGAGATATATGAAAATATTGATCATGGTTCTCTTCAAACTATCTTATTCTCAAGTTTCCAGGCTGCTGATCGCCTCTCACCTATGAATAGAAGGACAGAACTCAGTGGCATGCCTCTAGACATATCCCCCAACTTTGACATCAGCTTATATTAATCTACTTTCTTTGCATACAATGATATAATCTATTACAAATCTAAAGTTTCTCTGACTTGACCACAAGAATACAGTATTAGTTAAGGTAACACCAATTTCCATAACCAATAACCCTCTGAATTTCATTGGTGTAATCCAATAGAAGTTTTTATTTCTCCCTTGCATAGATTCAAAGGCAAGGTTCTGATTGGTGATGACTCAGGGTCCCAGTAGCCTTCCATCGTGTGGCTCCACCACTCCACTGCTGGGCTTCCAAAGCCACCAAAGAAACAGTATGAGGACAGCACCTGGTGAAAGGTATGGTTTGGGCCAAGTTTGGAGCTGGTGCACATGACTTCTGCTCATACAGTCATTTTATGTGCCATAACCCAGAGACTTAGCTGTGTAACCAGAAGGAAGAGGATATAAGTTTGATGAAGAGCGAGCCAATCTCTGCCACAAATACCATATTAAAATGTCTAAACAGTTGTCTAAATGTCTAAACATTTACAGAAATCCAAATTATCCACGAGGACAGTCAAGGATTTGCCTAATTTTGAAAGAACAGCGATGTCTCTTTTTCTTTTTCTTTTTTTTCCCTCTGCTGAGAAGCCAGAAGAGGGGAGAAGAATGACGTCTCACAGGAAAATAGGTATGGCAGCACACATATTTCATAAAAATAGAAAATGTTTTGGCACAGAATGGGAAACATGGAAGGAAGAGTGACTCCAAAAGGCTTCTTAAGGAGTGTGTTAGGAATGCCCACTTCTTCTCAAGCATGAGAAAAGAGCAATAGCAGATTGAAAGTAAAAACACTTATTTTTGGAAAAGATTTTCTATTGCCTGAATAATTTGCAAGGAATAGCAATGCTGTGTGGTGTTATTCCCACATTACTCATATTTGTCACTTAATAAAATGAAATAGATCAAAAAGGGTAAACTGATAGGTTTGACGGGGTGAAAAGAAAAGCTTTTGTATGTTAATAAACAGGAGAAAAATTTTAGGAACATTCTTGCTATGATTATGACAAAGAGCTAATATCCCTAAAGTATAAATAACACTTGCAAATAGTGTAATAATAAAAAGTAAATACTCTGATGAAAAAAATAAAGAACATTATTAGACATTTCACAAAATACAAAATATCAGTAAAATAAAATAGTTTAACTCAATGGCAATCAAAACAAAAAAAAGAGAGAAAGAGTAAAGTTACACATTTTCTACAGATCAAGTTGGCAACCCTTTTTTAATAAAATTAGAATACATGTTGGCAAGAATGTGGTAAACTCAACATTCTTATATGGAACTGTGTGACATAGGTATGGAGATGCTTAAATTTGCTCTCCAATCTAAAACTTTCATATTCAAGAGTCTGCCTTAAAGGAATAATCAGAGAAGATCACAGAGATTCAGGTGCAAGTTTGTTCACCATAGAATTCTTTTTAATGATGAAGATAGAAATGCCCATTGTGTCCAACACATTGCTTAATTAAGCCACGGCACATTTATACAAGCGAACGCAGCCATTAAAAGTCATGTTTTTGAAAAATAATAATGAAATAATGTTATATGGGGGAAAAATTAGGACATAAAATAATTTATTCATGATGCTAATTTTAGAACATTACGTGTGTGTTCAGTAGTATATAACGTATCTATGATAAAAAGCAGTTGGACTGCTTGATGAAGGGAAAGAACTAGAGCTTTCAAAACAGCTGCCAAAAATGTTTGGAACAAACTAAATTCAAATTATTTTCATTTTTTACCTATCTGTTGGTGATAACATAGTGCTTCATATGCTCTTAAAATTTTAGCAGCTGATTTGTGAACAGTGTTACAAACCACAGTGAAAGCTGCTAAGGAAGTGTGCTGGACTCCCATTTTTCTAGGAGGAAAGCAAACAGCATCGAGGAATTCAAAGGAATGTTTAAAATCCAAGGATTTTTATTAGGAAAGACAATTGCATCTTCACCACATTTTGATGTAAAAACAATATGACTCCAAGATCAATTCCTCATTTGGTAATAAAAATGCCTTTCTTCCTGAGAAACCCTGGTCTGGAAGGGACGGGAATCTTAGGGGCCCCTATTCAATCCAAGTAGTCAGACGTGGCTACTGTCTCTTTGAAGAGGAGGAGGAAGACAGTTGAATCAACTGGTTAAGTGTCCCATGCTCTGCCACTGAGACACCCACAGTGGTGCTGCTAAAAACACAGTCCTCCAGTGCCAGGGCCTGCCAACTAGCAGGCATCCCAGAACACAAGGGCCTAACGGGTTATCAGTGCCAACAAGAGTCCTAGGAACCGAGGCCCCACACTGCTACCAGCAAGGCAGCAGAGGGTGAGGATTCTTTTCTCCCAGCCTCACTTTCTTGGACTCTCTAACCCAAAGTAGGCCTGCATTCCCAGCATTAGAGCTGCTTGTTGACACAGCTCTTGAAATTCACACACATGCACGCACGCATGCACACACTCACCCTCAGAGTCATTTCAGGCCAGATGTTCTGCCAAGGCAGGTTAGACAGAGAAGTTTCAGTATCACCAACCTCCCTTCTGACAACTCCAGTGTTGTGTGACACCCAGATCCCTAGCCATAGGAACAAGTCAGAGCCTCAGAGGAAAATAGAATATGATGGGTTTCTCCTTAAGAGGTGTTAGGCAAATCAGCTCATCACTTTCAGCTTCGTTTAGTAGTAAGTTTTGGAGAACATATGACCAATGTTACCCACCTACGGACCTCCAGGTTTCTCCACGCCCCAAACTCTGGAGTAGGTAGGTATTGGCTTTATATCTACATAGCTAAAAGAGGCTACTCAAGTGGGTCTTCCCAGAATAAAGAAGTTTTGCTCCAAGATGAGGAAATCACAAAAGCTGGAAACAAATGGCCAACTTTAAAGGACAGTTTTTCTTAAAAGAAAAAATAATAATAATAGATTTAACTTCCACTTCATGTAGCCCCTTGTACCTTAAAGCAATTTTTCTGGATCAAACAAGGAGATCAATACATAATTTTTGTGACAAATAGATTTTTCTAGGCTGGAGTTTAATCTAGGACTAAGCCATGGTAAACAAAAAGTCATGAACTCATTTGTTTGTGGTCAGGGGTTGACACCAAGGTACTGCCTAAAGTGCTCTGCTGTCAGAGCTCAGTTTTTTTATCCCTAAGATGGGTCACAATGCCCCCTGGCTCATAGGATGCTGTGAAAAATCCATGCTATAATGCCTGCACTTTTATGGCCCAGTACCTGGCACAGGGAAAGGGCTTGTAGTTTCTTTCTCCACTCCCTGTGCCTGCCATCTAGCCACGCTTTCCCCAAAACCTTCCACATCACTCATTAAAAAAAAAATGCTGGTCCAAATGGCATATGCCTTCTTCACATTGTGTTCTTCAAATTCTATCGTAAAATTTTTTTCCCTCCAAGTAAAATCTCAGCAAAAATCCTGAAAGAGCTTGCCTGAAGCCCCATTGCCTGGTGAAAAATACCAGCTAGCAAAATGCAATCCAAGCATCCCTGAGGACCCTAGTTGCTTGAGAATCCAGTCCTGAATGAGTTGTGATTAGATTCTACTGTGTTCACAGGAGGAGAAGCAGGTTGGAGCTTTCATTGGTGCAGCCTTAAACCACCTTGGAATTTGGCAACACTAGCAGTCTCTGCAAGTGAGGAAAGCCCCCAGGGCAGAGCCGAGCACACCACCTGTCTCCATTAAATCTGGTGATATACATAACCATTTGTTCCTTACAGTTCTCAGCACAAAGCTACAGTTATTTTTAATTTTAAAAAATATGGTACCATCCAAATGATGTCTCCATTTTTATCTAAGCCAAGCTCTGCAGGCCCCTTCTCACATTAAGGGGAGAGATCTCCTGCCTGTATTAGCTGGTGGATATACTACTCTGAATGAATTGAGAAATCTGAGTGGGTTTCTATTATTCAAGATTCCATTCTCCTGTTTCTGAACAGCCTTCAATCTATTCCCCGCACACTTCAAAATGATGATGCGGTTACTTCAACATAATTTTTAGCTTTTCAAAGCCCTTCAACATTTATTTATTTGGCTAGTAGAAATTTTTTAAAAGACACAGATTGGGGGAAAGCATTAATTAATTATCACATCTTTTAATGAAGACATAAGTAAAACACAGGTCTCTTCTGATTTTCAGACAGGGCCAATGGCTAGGAGCCCAGGGTGGCTTCTGCCTGGCACAAAAGACACACCTCAGAAGGACTTTTTAATTTCTTCCAGCATGAAACTTCATCTTGGTAACTACTACCAGATAACGGATGACATTTCATTACATTTTGTGATACATCTAGAATTTTCCATGTTGACTCATATGAAATGACTGATGTTTGGCTGTTTTTGACTTATAAAAACAATTTCATATGATTTGACCTAATACTTTACAACTTTCATCCCCCTGTAGACTAGATAGGCCCAAGCTCTTACATTGATTTCAGGTCTGAAAAATGTAGAAAGTAGAAATAAATCTAACAGAGAGAGAGTGTGTGTGTGTGCACGCACACGTGTTTACAGACAATAGCGCGTACATCATTTAGCTTAGCCACCTAGGTACAATCCTCAAAGTGCTCTCAGAGAAATACTACAGACAATAATAATAATGATGAGAAGGAGATGAAAGATGAGGAAAAGCAGCTCTATAAATATTAAGTAACTTACCTGTAACTTGATTCTTACTGGCTTTATTTTTCCACTCACTGATTTATCTCTGTAGTAACTTAGCTATCACAGATCGTTTCTCAGACCAAGTCCCTACTTATTTCAGTTTCTACTCTGCAGAGTATTAGAAGGCAGGGAATAACCTCTTTGATGCCTTGTACTTTTTAATAAGGAGATGATGGAGATTTTGTTCATGTATTTAAATTGCTTCTACTGGTTTCTACTTTTTCTTCCAACCTCTTTTCACCCACAATGATCCTTTAATTGCATTGTGTATTATTGCATCGTAATAGTGCTATAATAACAAATTCCTTTCTTTCAAATTTTCCATCAATGGTACTGCCTGCCCCCTTCTGGGGGCCAGATTTCTACCATTGAGAGAATCTGAACTTTTTGCAGAATTTTTGTGGCCCCAACCAGAAAATCACTATCTATTCCCAAAATTGTTTTGGCTGTATAGGATAACTATATTCTAGCAGTGAATTACTTTATACAGTTGTTAAGTTTCAGGGCTCAAAGCCTAACATGGTTTAACAGAAACTAGGCTGCTCCTAAGACGGCATATGGCAGAATTCTGCTTCTATCATTGTTGTAATTGGATTAATTTTTTTAATTCAGAAGAACCCCATAAACCCACTAAGTTGCATCAACTGTGTTTGCTACAAAGCTGTTCAAATCTGCCCCCTCACCCAATGCCAAAAGTCATTCCCTTGAAGTCTTCTAAAGATATTGCCACAGTTTAAATATGGTTTTCCCCTCCAATACTTATGCTGAAATTTGATTGCTGTTGTGGCCATGTTGCAAGTTAAGGCCTAATGGGAGGTGTCTGGGTCATGGAGACAGATCACTTATGAGTATGTTAATGCCATCTTTGAGGAGGGAGTTCATTCTCGAAAGACTGGATTAGCTGTTATAAAGTGAGGTCCCTCCCTGTATTTGCCTCTTTGTCTTTCTGCTTCTCTGCCATGTCTTGATGCAGGACATGGCCCTCACCAGAAGCCAAGCAAATACTGGGGCCATGGCCTGGGACTCTCCAGACATCAGAACCATGAGCCAAATAAACTTATTTTCTTTATCAATTATCCATCCTCGGGAACTCTGTTATAGCCACACAGAATGGACCAAGACAGATACGAAGCATGAGGTGTCAGTATGTATTGTGGTCTTCAGCTTGATGACTCCTGTCTGCAGCATCACTCCTTCCCTCAGACAATAAAGGTTAGGTGATTGATATAGTTTGGCTCTGTGTCCCCATCCAAAGCTCATCGCAAATTGTAATTCCCATAATCCCCATGTGTCAAGGGCAGGACGTGGTAGGAGGTGATTGGATCATGGGGGCAGTTTCCACTATTCTGTTCTCATGATAGTGAGTGAATTCTCAGGAGATATGATGGTTTTATAAGGGGCTCTTCCCACTTTACTCAATTGCCCTCTCTTGTCTGCCACATGTAAGATGTGCCATTGCTTCTCTCTCACCTTCTGCCATGATTGTAAGTTTCCTGAGGCCTCCCCAGCAATGTGAAACTGTGAGTCAATTAAACCTCTTTCTTTTATAAATTTATAGTCTCAGATATGTCTTTATAGCTGTGTGAGAACAGACTAACACAGTGATGGTCCCAAGTGGTGCCAAATGGATGCATAGTGGGCATGAACACAAAGGCGTGCCCTCTGTTGATGGCTGAAATGGCTTAATAAAAGACCCTGAGACCCCAGAAGGACTGACCGACCTCTTGACTCTATTTTTCTTTACCTGGCTGCCCACTTAAACCCAATTATGCTCCTTCTTCCCTTCATCTTATAGCTGCCACATATGAGAAAGCTGGAAAAGACATAAGAAAATATGTAATGGCTTGCAGAAAGCCATGCCATCTTCTGTAGCTGGGAGGTTGGGCTCTTAGATCATCTTGGGTGGGAAGAGAATTGGACCTGAACAGGCTTTCAGTGTATGATCACAGAATCTCTCACAGGAACCCACTGGTTCACTAGAGGTATGTGAGGAGGAGGAGGATGTTGATGAGGATGAAAACTGACATGCAAATTTAAACTTCTACCTCTAGAAAGCACTAGCAACAAATAAAAGCACATGTCAAGAACATGGAAAAAGTCAAGTACTTCTGATGACATTGCCACCAGGAGGACTGCTGGAAAAACAGTGGGGGGGGGGCAGGGCTTTGAATGGAGCCAAAGCTTTGGGGTCAGGCACAGCTGGACTCTGGTTGGGCCATTCATAGGCTATACTACTATGCACATCTCAGCTTCCTTGCCTCTAACTGGGACAAAAATACTTATTTTAAAATATTGTTGTGGGGATTAAATGAGATAACTCACCAGCTACTCCAGAAAACTGTAACTATTTTTTTCCTTCTCTTCTCCTTATTTTTGTTAGGATGGCCTTGATAAGAATAACATGGCTCAGAATCCGCTTTTCAACCTGAACATAATTTCTGCAGGGACAGTGATATTTGAAAGCTTACCATGAAATCTGCTACTCAGTGAACTCAACTTATTTCTAGAAGGCTCATTACTAAGGGCAATTTTGAGTGTCCTGAGTGCCTGGCACTGGACTGGAAGTTACTTTTTCCCAAATCAAATACATAGTTTAGAAGTAGTTTAATGTCCATTGTGAGGAAAACATATAGTTAATATTGAGATAAAGCCTTGAAAGATGAGCAAACCCTTCTTCTCCATGATGGGCAGTGCTCCAGTTGGTGCAATTCAGCTCTCCTGAGCAAGGCCACACTATTCCCAAGTAGCTGGGACTACAGGCAGGTGCCACCATGCCTGGCTAATTTTTATATTTTTAGTAGAGATGGGGTTTCACCCTATGGTGAAACTACTACTGGATCCGGACTGAGGATCAGCTCACAACAGTCAGTCAGTTTGTTCATTTGCATTGAGAAGAGACAATTGTCACTTTAAGAGCAACTGGATGAGTCAGGGTGGAACAAAGAGCCCCCAAAATGCTCCATGAAAAAATTAATGAGAATGGGGGATATTGAGAGGTGCCCCAAAGCAGGAGTGATATGAGGAAGAGAACGGCAGCAATACGGATGGGGCAGGAGGCCAGGGCCAGCACCTTGACAAGGAGTTTAAACAAGGGGGAAAATTTGCACAAAGAAATTTTCTGTTCCAGGTATGAGAACAGAGGACCACACTTTGTTCAGATTTCCTTAGTGTTTCCCTAATATCCTTTTTCTGTCCCAGGATCCCATCTAGGATACCACATTACATTTCATCACCATATCTCCATAGGCTCCTCTTGGCTGTGACTGTTTCTCAGTCTTGCCTTGCTTTTGATGACCTTGAGAGTTTTGAAAAGTCCTGGTAAGGCATATCATAGGATGGCCCTCTATTCCAAGTTGTCTGATGTTTCTCTCATACTTAGATTGAGGTTAGGGGTTCAGATGAGATAGACTTCAGAAGTAAAGTGCTATTTTCATCACATCATATCAAAGGTGCTATTCCCCAGGATATAGTTTTTTTAAAAGAAAACTAACCCTAAATTATCTACGTGCTACTGTTCCCCAACTGGTATCCACAAATAACTAAGAGCATCCACTGCACACAAATGGCATTTATAAGAATGTTTGGGGTAAACCAAGGAGAAGAAGTTGGTGGTGGGTTCACACAGAGCAGAGAGGGGAAGAGTCACAGATGAGGCATTCTCAGCGTGTGACCAAGAGTTCTGTAGCAACCAAAAATCAGAGCCAGAGTGGACCATGAGACCATAAGCTTCTAAGGTTGCAGAGCACCTAGGACAGAGTTCAAGTCCTTTTTATATATCAAAGAATCAGCTGACCCTAGTCAACATCTGAGTTAGAAATTCTTCTGCACTTCATGTATTTATTGAAGAGCTACCACGAGTCAGGCACTGCACCAAGTGCTGAGAGCTCCCTATCCCCAGCTAAAAGATTACTGCCCCAAACCTCCTTCTACATAGAAATTCTGGAGCTACCCCATGTGACATAGGAGGCAGTATATTATCATAGCCCTTTGAAAAGAAAATGCAAGCACAGAAAGGACAGGCACTTGCTCGAGCATGTGGGATGTCATGTAAGTCAAGTACACAACAGGGATTAGAACAATTCTGATGCTGCCTGCTGAAGCCACTCCATTAAAAAATATATGATAACCTAATGCTTACATGGCTAGCTCAAACACATAAGCTGATATAAGCAAACATGCAATGATACTTTCTGCAATTTTTTGCATGTTCAAAACACCAATAAAAGACAGTAAAACAACTAATGACATGCCAACAAGGGGTAACTGCTATTCCGGGTAGAAAGATCTATGGGAAAACACCTTAGTTAAGCCAGTAAGGACAGGAAATGGGAAAATAGCACCTCTGGCCATAAGCCAGTGCTAATATTTTGAAATGAAACAAAATATGTATCTATGTAAGCATTAAATATAGATACCACACATACTGAATCAATCCAACTGACACATATACACAAAGCCATAGAACATTTGAGCAAGAGAGGACTTTAGGTCATGTCAACCAGAGGTTTTTTCAATGCTTCTTAAATCTTAGAATCTTATGTACAAATGAAATATTATAAAGATAAACATTACATTAGTTGAGTGAATTGGCCCAGTGACCCCTTTGGCTCTAAGGGGATCAAATAACACTCTTTGAAAACGACCTCTCTAATCCAATTTCCTTATTTTACAGGACTATTTGAAAATATGCCAAGAGTAAGAAAAAATTGTGTGTACTGGTGCAGTGAGGGGTATTTTACTCACAGCCTTAAGTTTATTTCTTCATGTTCCAAAAGTTTGCAATAGCTGCAAAGGCAGTGCTTCTCAAACTTCAGTGTGCATAGCAATCACTTAGAGAGCTGTTAAAATATGGCTTTCTAAGCCCCACCCCCAGAGATGCTGATTTAGAATGTTGGGGTGTGGTCACGGATTTGCATGTCTAATAAACTCCCAGGTGCTACTCCTGGGCCTCACCGTGAGTGTCAGTGAGTGTCACCATACTAAAGAAAAGCCTACAGAAACAGTCTTGCTCTACTGGAAAATGGGGCACCAAAAATAACCCTTGTAAGGCTCCTGTGCCCAACACACCACAGTGCTTGCAAATACTAGCATTTGTTCAAATGACCGAATTGGTGAGATCTCTAAGATTTAAGGCTAGCTGCTACCAGTGAGCAGCAACTTGACATTGGCAATATTACTTCTCCTGCTTGGGGCAGTGCCGAGGTTGACCTTCCAAGGTGCTCACGTAAATGTCCTCATTTTAATATGGAGTTTTCAGACTTTCCAGGCTTTCTGTGTCCTCTGGTGGATTTGTGTGGAGAGTATGCAAGCTGTGTTTTCTACCTTCTTTTTTACCTTGTATCTTCTCTTTGTGTTTCGCCTTCACTCTCCAACCTATTTTACCCTGCTCTGGGCCTTGTACAATTGGCCCTCATGGACTAAAGCAATGGTTCCCTTATGCCCTGACTGCTGTACTCATAGAAGGCATTGGCAGGAGGATGGGAGGTAGGAGAAAAGCATGCTAGCTTCCTCCCTGCCAAGATACTGTGGGTTTGCTATGCACCGTTACCATTTTCAAAGCTCCTTTTAGGTGCCCAACTCTTTAGAGCTCTTCTCTGTGGGTTCTGGTAACTCTTCATGCCCTACCTTTCCGGCCTAGAGAGAGTAAAGGCTCTCAGCTGTAGCCAGCCCTGGGTGCTGCACTATCTCTAAATGATTTCTATAAACCCTGCCCTCACTTTCACAAGTCATCCCTCTGTTAAATTCTCCTCAAATTACCCATTAGAGTGCCTGCCACCTCCTGTTGGAACCCTGGCTGGTACACAAGCAATGTCTCTTTGATTGTTCTCCTGAGGGACCTGGGCTTGGGGACCCCCCCCCCACCAATGACCTTCTCTCCCTGTGTTAACTTCAATTTAGCAAAACTCCCCTCCCCTTCCCTCACTCAACACAGGTAAGAAGAGATAAAATAATTTATTTGAACTCAATTCACACTTTTGGAAACTCAAATGTTCATATTTAGGCTAGTTGTAGCATTTGATGGATGCAATAGCTTAAATACTCAAAGCAATATACAAAATAGATTGTACACATAGATTCTTTTAGATTTTATTTGAAGCTTATTCATTTTTTGATCGTTTGTCAAGTATTTTAAAGGCTGATTCTTTCATTAGGAGGATGCCTGTCATTCAATAAATGTCAGCTATTCTTCAACAATATAAACTAAGCTCCTACTATGCATCAGGCACGTGGCCAGACCCAGTGTATACCCAGGTGAACAGTCTGACCCTCTGCCCTCATGGACATTACAGTCCAGCAAAGAAGGGAAGCACTTAAAAATGAACCACAAAATTTATTCTTAAATTATTACTGTGATAAGAGCTATGGAGAAGAAACATGGACACTGTAAGAGCATCCAAGGCAAAGGGGAAGGAGGGGGGAAAGAAGTAGTAGGGGGCTGAGGACAGTACCAGGAAGTCGGGGTGGGCCCCTGACCACACCTAGGAAATAGCAGGCATACACGGAGATACTTCCTCTCACCACGATCTTTTCTGAGCCTTTTCCTGATGGAAATTTAAATTTAAAGAGAAACAAAGACACATTAAAAATGTGAGTTATTTGGCAGAGAAAAATGGTTATTTCTCTTTTCCACCTTTTCATTATCTCTCTCTCAGCAGGTAATGAAAAGATGCATAGGAAAAATAGCCATCTGCCCAGCATAAAACATTACCCAGAATTTTTTTTTACAGTGAAAAAAAAAGAAAAATATTGTGGTTGTTAACACGTGTTTTCGCACTAGGAGAACAAGTCTCTATCTTCTATTTTTGTCCTAAACTATATTTATTCAACATTCACACTCTATGTTTGGATACCTCTGCTGAAAAGCTAAAAGTATTCTAACAGAATTGGGAGACTTTTTTTCCATCCTTTAGGACATTTTTGTTGGAATTGTTATTAGTTTCCCAAAGAAATTTTCTAAGTGCTTGAATTGCTAAAAGGCATTGAAAAATGAAATAATTTTCAAATTAGCTGAATGTTCAAGCAACAAACTTGTTATTAATAGTGGCTTGGCCCCTTAGACACTTTCTGCTCTCACTCTGTTTGAAGCAGACATCCCACTAAAGGACATACAGATGTGAACACTCATGGACAACTCAGTGTTCATCCTTCCAGGTGCACCTGCTCTGCCCTAAGCATTTCTGAGGGCTGCAATCCTTAGACAGCTCCAACTAGACTCTGGAACCAGTACAGACAGGTACCTGCCCTCCCATTTTGGTGACGAATTCCTCCTTTATGACCCACACAGCAATCCCTACGGAGTATAATACACAGGACTTTTCTCCTAGCTTAGCATAGAGCCACTAGGCATATTACTTAACGTTCATGAAGGCTCTGGTACTTCAGATGGTCTTCAATTATTTAAACAAAGTCTAAAAGAGCTCTAGGTAAGTCACGGTAAATAGAGCAGGAAATGAGCAAGCCCAGGGGTTTTGTTTCCTCTCCTCTTCCTTTTCTCCGCCCTCAGTGCTCCCTCACCAACAAGCCCCTTGTCCCCTCTCAGCAGCTTCTTTGTTGGGGTAGTTGTGCCCCATCCATATGGCAACCAGTGACCTAAATACAAATATTGTGCCTGCCCCCACCCCCTGCAAGAAGTGCACATGCCTGCTTGTCATACTAGAAAGGCTGATTTTTCAAGTTCAGAAAATATGATTACTGTACTCATGTATCACAACTACATTTACCTCTTTTTTTCCCCTTTGCTAATTTAAACAGAACCTTTTATCCTTTAGTTAAGCAAATAGCGATTAAGAGCATTTGTATCATAATCAAGGTTGAACTATTTCCACATCCTCCATCCAGGCTCCCAGAGATTATTACCATTGTCACTGACATTACTGACATTGATTAAGAGTCAGGTCCCATCCTAAGCGCTTTACATAATTTGTATTTCATTTTATCTTCCTATTAATTCTGCAAGGTGAAGACTATTATTCTCTGCATTATACCAATGAGGAAACTGATGCCTTAAGACATTGTTACCTGCCCAAGGTCACCTGGGTAATAAATGAAAGACCTGGGAGGTCAGCTCAGATCTGCCTGATTCCACAACCCAGTCTCTATGCCATGACGGTATCTGTCAGAATGGAACTCAGCCCTTCAACTGAAGCATGCATAATGTGTGCAGGTGGTGGTGGTGAGGACGCTGTTTTATAATAGTGTCTAACATGCATGAGAGGGCAGGCGTCCTGCCTGTCTTATTCACTATGGATCCTCAGCACAAGGGCTTGGCACAAAGTAGGGGAACAACAAATGTGTGCTGAGGAGTCGGAGGAAGGAAGCAAGAAATAAAGAAAAGAAGGCAGGCAGGCTCTTTGAAGGAAAACAGTGTTTGGTTAAAAAAAAAAAAAAAAAAAAAAAACAGTGTTGGGTAAAAAGCAGATAGCAATACATGACTGCTGAGGCTTAATTCCTGGATCTGAATGCCATGGTCCTTTAAGAAATAAGGATGCCATTTTTCAGTAGTTCAGAGATATAAAAAAATAATGAACAAGATGGGGAGCAAACTATTAGTCAAATGGTAGACTACTCAGGTCAATCAGATAAGCCCACATACAAACAGGCGAGAAATGCTCAGAGAACCAAACCCCAGAGAAGCAAAAGGCAGTGGGCAGATTTTCATTCCAGAAGATTCCAAGAGTGAGGCTAGGCAGATGGCCACTGGCAAGGGGACACTGGGAGCAACCCCAAGGACTAGTAAGTAACCAGGAGGGGGTCTTTCAGGCAGCAGTCAACCTGGAGAAATTTCCTTGTGCTAAAACCTAACAAGGCTCTTATATAAGGCCAGCCCTTCCCCAAAATATGGAGAAGAATGCACTCTACACCAAGAATGGCTTAGCATTCATTCCACTGTTCATTGCATGTCTTCCTCCCTAGATGCTGGGGACAGAGTAATGAACAAAGACAATGTTCCTACTCTCAGGCAACTGACAACAAATCACCAAATGTGCATGATAAATATCAGGAAATAAGTGCTATGCAGGGAATAAAAATAGGGTTCCATAGCATTCTTGGAGCTTACAGCATAATCAACAGCTAACCATGAGGAATCTCAGAATGGGAAGAAGGATCTGCAGCGAAGTCATGCTACCTGCTTTAAAATAACACAGAATAAAAGCAAGAAGTCAGTCTGAGTTTTCTCAATCTCTTCTTCTTCCTGGAATTTATAGATGTAGTTTTCCTTTCAGAATGCTGAAAGAAGTGTGACTGAGTTAGGCTATAACAGCTCAAATCATTATAAAATAGAGCAGGGGCAGCACATAGAAAAGTGAGTAACTCCCCATCTATAGTGTTAAGGACGGATTCTGCAAGCCTCTGTCCCTCTGGCAGCTAGCCTACTTTCCCAGCCAGTCTAGATGCCCTGGAGACCCTGTAGCTTCAAGAAATGGGGAAAATCAGAAACTCAGCCAGGATAGTACTTTTGTTACATCAGGGTCTGAGGGGTCTCATAAGCTCACTTGCAGGAGGACAGGTGGCGGTGGCCCTGTGAAGGCTTGGCAGCTCTGAAGGGCAAGAACACAGCACTGAACCATAGCCAAAATGGCGAGCAGTGGGGGTGGTGCTGGACCACATCAGCCTTGGCATCCCTGGAAGCCACATAGTAGCCAAGACAACAAAAGACAGTGCCTATAGCACTCAGACAATGGCCTTGCGCTCATCAAAGGGGAAAAGGAGGAACATGTACAACGACAACAAAACCCCACTCCCCATCCTCTCCCTGCCCGCTCACGGGGAAAAGTGGAGGTAGAGCATTAGATGCTATGCCACAGTTATGCCATGTCTTCTGGCACAGGTGGCATTTTACTGAAGAGGAGGAGGGGTGCACAGTGCAAACACTTTTTGGCCCCCATTGAAGAACTATGTCACAGGTAAGCAAGGAGGCCAGATTTATTCTGCGGGTGCTGCAGAGGGGCTGTAGGTTTTTAATAGGGCTGGGATCAGACCATGCTTTGCAAGGGAAGGATGTATTGGTGAAGGGTCCCAAGATACATAGAGAAAACTGAACAAGAAGGCAAAGTATCTGGAAACAATGAAAAATGAGGCATAGCTGAAGGACTGGGGAAGAAAAGAAAACTTAGGGGATACAAAATAGTCCTCCTCACGTATTTCAAGGGCTCATATTTGGAAGAGTGTTTTATATTTCTCTACACGGAAAGAACTCAAATAGAAGCTCAAGGGGGCAGGGATAGATTTCACCTGAAGACTAAACAAAAGTACTTTCTGATGACTAATGCTGTGCAAAAATAGAGCAGGTTACACATGAAAGCAGTGACTCACTGGCGGTATTCATGTACCATCCAGATTGCGTGGCCATGAAGATCCCAGGTCATTTTAAGCCCTATTATTTCTTGCTTTTCTTCTGTCATGCCCAAGGCCCTTCTAAGTCTATCCAAGTCCTACTCCTCCTTACAAATCCAATTCAAGTTCCATCTCCAACTTGCTGCACACCTTTCCACAACCATCTCTCTCTTTTCTGAATAAAGCACGTGTTACCAGTACTATTTATCTGGAAGGTAAGTACGGTTTTGTGGCATCATTTCAACTGAACGGTCATTTAATTCTTGTATATCAATCACTTTTCATGGGTTTTATCTCTGCAATCAGATTAGCTCCTTGAAGAAAATAACCTCCTCTTTTATTTCTCAAACTAGTTTTGCACATAGCAAATGGCCAACCTGTTGTTATATTACCAGGATTCCTTGGTGCCTATTCTGAAAAACTACAGATCTCAGTGTAAATTTCTTATATGCATACCTATAAGAAACCTTGTGGGTTCCTTCAGATGTCCTATCTTGATTATATCATTTCCTGATTATAGCCAGTTATATTTTAGTATTATTGAGCTAAATATTTCTTCCAATTAAAATAGTATTCTTCCACAATGTATTTTTAGAGAAGGGGAAAAAAGATTAAAACTTTTAATTAAAAACATTTTATAACATTTCTTTCCATCACAAAATAAAAGGATGGGTTCAGCAGCAGAATGTCATGAGAAAACCAGCCGCTTATGAAAGGATTAATTTTTCTCATGGTTGAATTAAACAAGTGCAATTAACAGTACTGATTTATTCTCCTGCCCAAGGGTTACCTTTGTGAATATTTGAATTCAAGACCAACGACAAATTAAGGTGACTTTCAAATTAAATGGCCATAAGGAACTTCTCAGCTCCTGTGAATCTTTTTATGGCTACATCTGCTGAACCTGGCTTTTTAAGGAACTATAACCTATTTATGTGAACATTTCTTTTTCTAAAAACAGTCTTCAGTGTACATGAATTCCAAGTATCAACGTGTAGTTCACATTCTTATTTTGGGAGAAAAAGCCAGATTCATTCTGATATGGTGTTGATGTTTTGTCCCCTCCAAATCTCATGTTGAAATATGATCCCCAATGTTGCAAGTGGAGCCTTTTGGGAGGTGTCTGGGTCATGGGGACAGATCCCTCATGAATGGCTTGGTGTCCTCCTTGTGATAATGAGTGAGTTCTCCCTCTGAGTTCATGCGAGATTTGGTTGTTGGAAAAAAGTGTGTCACCTCCCCTGTCTCTTTCTTGCTCCCACTTTCATCATATGATGTGCTTGCTAACCCTCCACTTCCACCATCGTTGTAAGCTTCCTGACGCCTCATCAGAAGCCAAGCAGATGCTGGTGCCATGCTGGGGTACACCTTGCATAACTGTGAGCCAAATAAACCTCTTTTCTTTATCAATTACCCAGTCTCAGGTATTCCCTTACAGCAACACAAAAACAGACTAACACACAATCTAAGCCAAAGAAATTGAAACTACCTTAAAATACTGCTTTTGAGCAGGTGCCATGAGCATGTCATGCACCAAGTCCTTTAGGATATTAGGGATTAAGGCAGACTGGACAGGAAATGCCACAGACCTACCTTGTACATTGAAAGCCACTGTGCAAGCAGTTAGGCTTCTCGTAAAAGGATATAGCCTTGAAAATTCCTATGATTTCTCATACATAAAAAATTCCACGTACCATTGTCACGAAACACGTGTTCTGTGACCTTGAATAAGTTAACATACACTGGAAACAGTGAGGGGTTCAGCAGACACAGGCTCTTCCCTTCCATCTTGGGCAGCTTCAGCACCAAAACGCAGCATGAACCCACGAAGTATGCAGAGTCTAAACAATTCCATTTTTAAAAGAGAAGTAAGCCACAGTGTGCATAGACCCCCAAGTGGCTGCATTCTACCAGATAAGTATACTTCTGAGACACAGGCTGAATGAGTCTCAGAACTGTCCTCCCTTTTGAGCACATTTTTCACCTACCTTTGGGGTTCTGTCCCTCTGCCACTAGGTAGTAAGGGCTGCTGTCACCTAATTAATGGGCATGTTACCTCTTCTTCCCCACCCCTGGCCCATCTCAGGGGCTCTGCTGAGGTCTCATTTTCTGTTGCAGAACTAGGATTTCCTTTTCTTTAGGAAAGGTTAGTTCCAAACACCGTAGCCCTCCCCTGTTCTCTAACTCCAGGACTCCATCCCTATGCCATGGCCTGAAGAATGATACGAAGTCTCAAATTCTCTTTGTCCCAGAGCTAATGACATTTTGGAATGATTTTTATGCAATCTGAATTTTCACCCTTATCTTAGTAGAGAGAGACTTATGTTAAATTTACCCATGCAACTTAGGCCTCCCTGATGAGCTTGTCTTTGTAAAACAAACCCTAACAAACCAAAACTGTAAGGTTGTGTGTATGTGTCGTGATGGACACTTTCCACTGGCTCCTTCAAATCCACACCCTACCCTTCTCAATGCTGCTCTGAGCTCCAGAAGGCTGAATTTTAATGGAACGTAACAATTAGCCTTCTGGCCTTTCAGGGTTTTGGCTGAGGTTTGCCAATGGAAGGCCTTGGCAGGTGATCAGAAAGATAAGGAACTGGTGGGTTTACTCTTCCCACCATCTTCCTGGTGGGTGGTTATGCTCCTCTGTGAAAGACACAGCCCCTGTCCAGTGGCACCTCCCATATAGGAGTTTAGTTCCCTACCCAATCCCCTCCAGGCTTAGAAGTTAGAGTGGCCTCTCAGGGTGCTTCCGTCATCCTTTGTTAGTTTCTTTTAACCATGCCAACACTTTTGTAAATAGGTCTCTCCTGAATCATCTGCTTGAATATGCTATGTTTCCTGCCTGGACCCTGTGACATTATTTTCAGTCTAGCATTCTTCAGAAATGACTCCACCTGAGGTTTCCACAAACCATGAGCACCTAGGGAACAGGATGTTTATAAAAATGGCTCACTCCTTATTACTTGGACAATTCTCTGTTTCTAATTCTTTAACCTTTCTAAATATTATAATACCAAAACATCCTGTATTCAATTAAAATATTATATGCCACAATCCCAGGTACTGCATCCAATGGAAAAAGCTCCTACTTCCAAGACTAATGATACAGGCATAGACTTCTTCCAACATATGGTTTCATTACATAAATAGTCTTGATAAATACCAGTATAACGATATATATCAGTGTGACATCAGATAGTATCACTCATAGAATAAATGGCCTGAGCTTTGAAGATTATATGGCAAAAATCTGCTCTATAAGACAAGTGACTAATAAATGTTGAAGCTCTGAAGCCAAAAGGGTTTGCTTAACCTAGTTCAGTTATTTCTAAATGACTCAAAAACCACTGGGGAGAAACTTGGGAGGCCAAAAAGCACTGAAACATGTTCTTTCCATCAGCGGAGAGGGCTTAGAGGACTCTCCAAACAACATCCCCTCTCCCCCTACATTTGAAACTAAAGACAAGCCAAGAGCTACCAAGTGTAACTTTAGCCACACAGAACTCATTTGAAGAAAACAGTACAGCAACATTCTCTTGATTAAGTTTCCTTTTGAGCAAGATTAAGAGAGTGCCGAAAACTGAGCACTTCACTTTTAAATCACAGAGAATGGTATTTAATGATTGATTCTGTGCCTCTTCAAGAAAACTCTACCCGAGGAGTCCCCACCATCACCTCAGTTCACATCACTGTGACTCAACTTCCCACCTCTGCTGAGAGCTCAGGCACCCCACACACTTTGAGGGCTGGAATACCTCCCATGGACATCAGTCCTTTAAGTAGCCTGTGACAGAGGACACCAGAGTCAGGGACATGGATTTTAAAGAACTATGTAGCTGAAGGGCCTACCCTTATCCCTTAATCAAAGGGTTAGAATTTTCAAAGCACAACCCAAGTCACGCACATAAAGCATATTACAACTCCTGATGTTCACTTTTGGAGCTCAGCCACCATGCTGTATGGAAGCCAACAAACCACGGAGGGGTGCACGTGGACAGGAAGCAGGGCTCCCCTCACGCTGGGTCTTCTAATGACCCCTCAGCTGCAATCTGCTGGCTGCCAGCTATGTAAGTGAGCCATCTTGAAAGTGGGCCCTCCAGCCTCCATTCGACTCATCCCAGCTGATGGCACGCAGAGCAGACCTGAACCTCCCTACCTGGACCAGCTCAGATTAGAGATTTGTGAGGTATGGAAGTGACTGTTGTGTTAAGCCCCTAGACTCAAGGGTGATTTGCTATGCAGACATAAACAGCCCGAACTTTTCCTGGCAATTCCAATATGAAACCTGTTAAATACGTCCTCAGCCAGTGAAAGGATGGAGAAATGAGAGATGAGGCAGATTTTATAGCTTTTATATTTTTTAAAACTGTGAGAAGCTAAATATAACAAAGAAAAGCACTTGTGGTCTTTCACAGTTTGACATTTTGCTCTGTCTTAAGGGCCAGAAAAATTGAAGGAAGAAAGGGGATGAACATTAATGCTGCTGGGACTAGGAAACCAGGCCTGAGTGGGCATTCCAAGCCCTGTCTCTTCACGTTAGCATCCCTCAAACATTTCCTTTTCCTTCCCAAGCTGCTTATATTGGCTGGAAAGACTATTTATACTCAACATTTCTTCTCAAAAGGATCTTCAGATCAAATTTTTTAAACACACATTCAATAACATTCAAGGAGTAAGGGTTGGAACTTGGAAGACTTAGGGACTCTTTCCTTTCAAAACTATTTTGCCCTGCCATACACAGTTTCTCAAATTTGCCATTGGTATATCACTCCCTTGTTCAAAAATAAATGGTTGCTCCTTTTTTTTTTTTTTTTTACTACATTCATTCCAATTTTCTTTTCTTTTTTCTGAAACAGAGTCTTACTCTATTGCCCAGGCTGGAGTGCAGCAGCGCAATCTCGGCTCACTGCAACCTCCAGCTCCCAGGTTCAAGCAATTCTCCTGCCTCAGCCTCCTGAGTAGCTGGGATTACAGGTAGGTGCCACCATGCCTGGCTAATTTTTGCATTTTTAGTAGAGACAGGGTTTCACCATGTTGGCCAGGCTGATTTCGAACTCCTGACCTCAAGTAATCTGCCTGCCTCAGCCTCCCAAATTGCTGGGATTACAGGCATAAGCCACCACGCCCAGCCTACAACATTCCCATTTTCTTTGTCCGCCTTTTATGGTACTATGGCTTCACCTTGAACTGGTTGTGAACATGCCTTGGCTATTCCCATCTATAAGTTTTGATTCATGTCAAGCCATAGGCTGTTACGTATGTCTTTTGTTCAGTCAACCATCTTGCAAAGTCATGTTCAAACCTGATCTCAGTTAAAAAAAAAAAAAAAAATCCCTGCACACCACAACTGCCAGCAATCCCTCTCCCCATTTAAACTCGTACAGCACTCATCACTTGCAGTTCTCATCTGACACTGTGCAGCTTTGCCCATTCTCCAGCATCAAGAGCAGGGCCCTCTCTCATGCATCTTTGCACTCCTCCTCACCCACTCCACACACACCCAGAGCCCAACACAGTATCTTGAATAGTTTATATACTAAGTTATTGCTTATTAGTTAACTGAACTAAATAATTATAGCAAATAACTAACAAAGATTCTCCCAGGAATATTTTTATCTTATCTAGTGCTTAATCTTAAGGTAAGAATTGCTAATTTTGAGTTTCAGCCAGCCAGTTCAGGTTGATATGTAAGAATGTGAAGGGAGTGAGGACTCTCCAGCAGGGAGGCACTGTGGATTCCTGGGAGTCCCCAGAATCACCTGCACAGGACAGACGGATCTTAAAGGCCACCTACATAAAGGTTTATTATATTTATTTACTTATTTATATAAATACATATGTTTATATTTTTATTGCACTTTAGGTTCTAGGATACATGTGCAGATCATGCAGGATGGTTGCACAGGTACATACATGGCAAGATGGTTTGCTGCCTCTATCCCCCTGTCACCTATATCTGGCATTTCTCCCCATATTATCCCTCCCCAACCTCTCCACCCCATGCTGTGCCTCCCTTAGTCCCCCTCAACAGACCCCAGTGTGTGATGTTCCCCTCCCTGTGCCCATGTGTTCTCATTGTTCAACACCCGCCTATGAGTGAGAACATGCAGTGTTTTATTTTCTGTTCTTGTGTCAGTTTGCTGAGAAGGGTGGCTTCCAGATTCATCCATGTCCCTACAAAGGACACAAACTCATCCTTTGTAGGGACATGGATGAACCTGGAAACCATCATTCTCAGCAAACTGAAAGAAGAGCAGAAGATCAAACACCGCATGTTCTCACTCACAGGTGGGTGTTGAACAATGAGAACACAGGGACACAGGGAGGGGAGCACTACACACTGGGGTCAGTTGGGGGGAAATAGGGGAGGGACGGTGG
>NW_016107371.1:1176566-1222927 GCF_001604975.1 Cebus imitator
TTTTCTTCTAGGGTGTTTATGGTGTTAAATCTTATGTTTAAGTCTTTAATCCATCTGGAGTTAATTTTAGTGTAAGGTGTCAGGAAGGGGTCCAGTTTCTGCTTTCTGCACATGGCCAGCCAGTTATCCCAACACCATTTATTAAACAGAGAATCCTTTCCCCATTGCTTGTTTTTGTCAGATTTGTCAAAGATCAGATGGTTGTAGAAAGATTTATCTTAAATTTATTATGTGTGAAGAAAGGTATAGACATTATTTAGTGCAAACCTTCATGTCACAAATGAAGACAGTAAGACTCAGAGGATAATAAACCCCCCAAATCAGCAGAAATGACCGCAACCTCAGATCTCCTCAATCCTATTCCAGCGTTTTTTCCACTATAGAAAACTAGACGGCTATTGCCTTTTCTCAACATGCACTCCTCTTTGAAGAGCAGACTTGCAGCAGCATTTCAAAGCGAATGTTTGATTAATGTTTTTAAAGGCAATTTTTCCTGTGAAGAGTGACCTAAATTGCCAGACATTTTCTTCTTGAACAAAATCAAAAACTTCCTACTATTGTCCTCTGACTGAGAAAAGTGTGTCCATGTATGTAATATGCGACCAATTTTTCCAAAGGAGAAGGGGTATCTTATCTGAGCACTGCATAGTGCATGTCTCTGGGCTGAAAACAATGAACTGGGGCACCTGATTGGCATATCTGAAAGAAAAATATAAATGATAAAAGCTGATGCATGAAAAACAAACCCGAGACATAGGCAGGATGTGTGCATTTACTTGATAAATGGGTAAAAATCAAATTACAAACTCCTTTCTTTCAGAGCTTCAGCACTGCCCCATCAGTAAACTAGCACATCCATTTTACTAGATGAATATTCCAGAGTCTAACATGTATTGCATCTTTCCACTGACCTTGTCAAAGCATGCCTTTTTCATCACAAGAAGTAATAAAGATCCATAGCCTGGATCAATAAGATCTGACATACAGACTGACACAGTAGCACAAAGTCACTTGGAAAAGGAATTTTTTTAATTAAAAGAAATAACTCATAAGAAATGGGTACTCCATAGTGTTTTCATGTTCTTGCTCTACATTTTGACAAAATAAGAAAAATCCAAAAAGTGTTATATATGTAATATATCACAGATTAACACATGCATGTATGTGTGTGTATGTATATAAGCAAGCTGAAGCAGTATGGTACAGTAATTAAGAACCCAGACTCTAGAGCCAGACCACCTAGTGTACATCCCAAGCTCTGTCACTTACTGTATGACATCGAGAAACTTAAAACATTGTCTAGTTCAGTTAGTTCATTTAAAACATGGGGTTGATCATGTTAGTTAATTCATAAGGTTGTTATGAGGATTCAGTGACAATACACATCAAGTGCTTAGAACAGTGCCTGGCCTGACTAACATGCATGTGCTGTTGTTATTATTGCTGTTATCATCTGTGATGGGGACAAAATTATTGACATGTGACTATCCATGGTCTTCCCCCACCCTTGTCTGTTTCTAACGAAGGTATATTCTTGCTTGCCAGGTCGGCTTCAGGATTTTTCCCTTGTTACATGAAGTCTGAGTCTGAGAGTGAGAAAACCCTCCAGAGGACATTTAGACTCTATTTCCCCAGAGAGGTTCTGTACAGCAACAAAGCCCTTCGGGTTGTGTGGGCTTTGGGAAGATGGCTGGATAAATGAACTAGACAGCAGGTGCCAACAGAAAAAAAAAAAACAAAAACAAAAACAGAGAAGCGAATGAGAGGTGAGATAGCAATGGGATGAGAGATGGTGAGGCGTCCAGCAAGTGCAGCGTAAGACATGACTGAAAAGGAGAGGACCAGAGTGTCAAGAATGTCCACTAGATTTCTTTGAGAGAAACAATAAAGACTGAAAATAAATATTTCTAATTGACTTTTATTGTTGGACATTTCCTTGAATTTGGTGCTCTCTTGGGACTGAACCTCATGGGAACCTGGCTTTTGTATGAGCTGTGTGGCAAGTGACAAAGAGGGAGCAACGTGGCGTATACAGTTTCAGATTTATAACAAGAACAGGTGATCACAAAAGCAGTGAATGACAGTGAGTGGGAGCACACAGTTTTCAAAAGGAGCTAAAATAGGCCCTGGATGTATTCACTACAGCCCTTTGAAAAATATTCTAGCAATATGTATCCAGAGCCACAAAAATGTTTCTCACCCTTAATGCACTACCAATTCATCCTAAAGGAATAAAGAAACTTTGTACACAATAAGATGCTCATGGCAACATTACTTATTATAGTTTTTTTAAAAAATTGGAAATAACCAACCAGCCAAATTAGAGCAGATTGATTTAATAGGATGCTATGACTTTGTTTAAAATGATAATGTGGGAACTTGGAAAACAATTTTGTGATATAATATTCAATTATAAAAACCCAGAACACTGATTCTAATCCTGGAGCTGTCCAGATTCAGTTTAAAGGAGACAGGAAATATCCTTTTCTTAGCGCGATGGACTATAGTCCTGTTTGCTGATATTCTTCTGGCTAACTCACTTGCTTCTCCTGGCTTTCTAAACTCCTTTAGTTTCCTCAGAATAAGTGACTTACGGACTAACCCTCATTTGATTAGAACTGCAGTATCTGTAAGTGCCCACTCCACTTTAAAGACATCTGGTCCTAGGCCCTCTCATTCTCCTGGTTCTAGTACAGAAATGACAAGAAAAAGAATTTGCATTTATCTTAAGGTTTCAAAGCTTTTACAATTTCACATTCTCTAATAATTGGGTTCAGAGGGTTAACACAACCTTTCACAACATATTTCTTTAAATAAAAGTCCCAGCACAGCTGGTTCAGTAAGTAGAATGCCTGGATAGTGCTTTTGTTGAGACCCTGCATGATCCTGTCACATCCCCTGTAGAATCCATCTGGTTTTTTATTTAAGAAACTTGCTGAAAAAAGGAGAAATATAACATCTTAACATCATTCATTCATTCACTTATTCATTCCACAAGGAAGCACCAATTATATGCCAGACACTGGTTTTGGTACGAATTATGTCACAGTCTCAACCTTTAAGAATTGCATGGAACAGGTAATTCTGACAAAATGTGATGACAACCTTGAGAGAGAAATTATGAGCAAGACCTAAGAGGTTCAATGACCCCAGCTTTGAGGAAGCCAGGGAGCATTCCACTTAAGTTCAATCCTGATTAATTCAAAGTGATCAGGTGGGAAAATGAAGAATAGGCTCAATTCAGATTCCGTATTCACATTTCTAAGCCAGTGACATGGTTTGGCTGTGTCCCCACCCAAATCTCATCTTGAATTATAGCTCCCACAATTCCCACGTAGGGGGAGATCTGGTGGGAGGTAACTGAATCATGGGGAAGGATCTTTCCCTTGCTGTTCTTGTAATAGTGAATAAGTTTCATGAGATCTGATGGTTTTATAAAGGGGAGTTTCCTGCACAAATGTTCTTCCCTCGTCTGCCACCATGTGAGATGTGTCTGTCACATTCCACCGTGATTATGAGGCTTCTGTGCCACATGAAACTGTGAGTTCATTAAACCTACTTCTTTTGTAAATTGCCCAGTCCAAGGTATATCTCTATCAGCAGCATAAAAACAGACTAATACAGCTACATTCTCTCAGACTCCCACAGCATTAGGGCAAGCAATATTCTCCTAATACAGCCCCCTGACAAAAGTAACTTGTGGAACAAAATCCCCTCAGCAAATAGCAGATGAACTAATACCTAAGTGCCCACTGTGGCTAGGCCCTCGTAGCAACTGGTAATTTTGCCATTTTGATTTGCTTTGTCCTAGACAAAAAAAGTTCTGCTCCGTCTCAGCTAGGCTCTAATTTAGCTCTGTGAATAGCAGTGGAAGAAAGTAATTTATTTGGGTCTTAAGCAGAAAGGAAGATATGTTTTGTTAGGGTGTGGAGGGCATGATGATTCCTCTTTTGACTGCATTGTATCAACAACATCCTATTTTTATATAAAGACTCATCTCCTCCAATTCTGATGGCGCCCTGAGTTGCCTCCATGTGGCAATCAGAGAAACTACACAGCCTTGTCATAACTGCTTTCAATTGTCAGGTGCCCCTAAGCTCTCATGAAAATGCCACCAATGCTATCTGTTCCTATGAGGCTGCTACCCTTAGAGCAGCAAGCAGGATGAGAATCTGAGGGAAAAGGGGTCAGCACTGATCTATCTCTATTGTAATCTCACTATCACAGAGACTTTAACCTTAAAATGAAAAACCTTCTCATTTTGGCCTCCTGAATGAAATCTTGGGAGGAAGAAAACTAATTTTGAAATATTCAGAAGGTTGCAAAAAGTTACGTATAACATAAATGGTACTAATTCATGTGTCTGAGTTCTCCTCCCAGGCAGGTAAGAGCCAAGAAAGTTCAGGAAGGGCATAGAGGGCCAGAGGCTTCTAGTGCCAAAAGAGAAAGGCAATACAGGACCTTGAAGAGAGATAGCAATACAGCTCAGCAAACCATCCTATGCAAAGGGGCTGGCTAGGTCAAGGGAGGACTCAGGTTGAGAGTAGGAGAAAATAGAGAAGAATGGAACAAATCTGTTGGTGCTTTTCCTAGTTGGTCTGTGTTCAAGAGAGGTGCTATGGAGGGTCCAGAACCATTTCAGAAAGTCACTGATCACTAGGCAGGCAAAAAATGGTCTCTTGAAGAGGATGGTCCTCTTGAAAATCCCTCAGAAAGGCATCTCACTGGGGACTTTCCATGTCACTTGTCAACAATTCTAGCACAGCTAGTTTTTTCTTCTGATATTGGAGCAAATCCTTGCTTCTCTGGTTGAGTACCAGCTAAAGTATCTGGCTTCATTTACTGGCTACGTTGTATGAAAAGTGCATTGCTACACGCCATGTGGCACGATGCCTGCATTATGAAAGTCACATGAGAACTGAAGCCATCTGAGTGAAGAACATGGGCTGGTGACACATCCTTCAGTGGAGCCACGTGGATGGGCAGATAGATGTGCTGGTGCTGCTCAAATGTCCGGTGGGCTTGTTCTCACCTCTCTCTCGCCAACCCCCATTTCCTCTTTCCTTTGCCCTAATCACATATAGTTGAACTTGATAAATAAAAGTACATAACCTTTTCCCAAGGTCAAGTGAATTTCTGAATTTCTATTATTAAACTGCAATTATATGTATTATTTTAAAAAGCTCAAAATATAAACTGCTTCTAAGAAATATTAAAATACACAAAGACAAGCCATGCATTATGGGTTAATAAAGAAAGCCAAACTATTAAGGAGAGTGTTCCTCCATTTCACGACTGACAGGTCAACTGTGCTGGTCCATACCACAATAATATGAATGGCTCACACCCCAACTTTGCCACTTACCAGCTGGCTAAACTTGAGCAAAGCCATTAACATCTCTCTGTATGAATTATAAGTGGGAATAATAATGGGTTGTTTTAAGGATTAAAGAGCTAACACATGTGAAGCACTCAGAGCAGTTTCTGGAATGGGGTCGTTGTGCCGCACAATTCCAGAGCAATATTCACATCGTTGTTCATGTGGAAGGCACCCCTGGGAGCTGTGCAGTGCTCAGCCTATGCCCAGGCCTGGAACACAACAGGGGCTCACTCGACATTTACTATTCTTATTCTTTCCTGAGCTCTTACTATGTGCTGAGTAATGTGCTGAGTGATTTTCAAGGATTTTTTTACTTAATCTTTCAAATAACCCTATAAGGTAAATACTCTTATTTCCATATTCAAAATAAAAAAGTAAGGCATAGGAAGTTTAAATAACTTGTCCAAAATAAGCCAAGGAATCAGGATTCAGACACTGGTGGCCTAACTCAACATGGAGACTCTTATTAGCCACACTAGATACCACTGATGGCAGGGGTATGCAAAGGGACAAAGGGACAAATCCTACTTACAGTAAGTTAATCAACTAATACAACTGATCCATAAGCTCACACTACAGGGAACAAAAAAAAAGATAGTAACAAATCATTCCTTTTATTTCCAGAATGTGTAGCCCTGGACTCATTATCTGCTGCCACCATATTTTCCCTGGTGCTACAAAAATTTAGAATGCCATACCCCAAATTAAGAAATATCATCAGTTTTCCAGAGCCATCAAAGACCTTTCTGTGCCCACAGCACCTAACAAGGGCACCTGTCATTAGTTAAATAAGTAAACTACTAGGTTGATAACAGAAGGTTCAACACAAATACATACGCTAATTGGCTGTTGAACCAATGTCCCAGCAATGTGAAGAAGAGCGCCACTGCTCACAGCGGGACCTAGAATTTCAGTCTAGTTTTTGGACTATCTCTTGCTGTCTAAGGAGTAACACTGGGTGGGATACTATTTTACACCAGGAAGTCCCAAGGATGGGAAGCAGGGGCAGGTCTGACACAGAATGGGGAAGGATGGGAAAGGCTCTGACGAGTCCCCTCCTCTTGGTCCTCCTACTACTGCCTCTTCCCACTACTCCAGGCTGCTCCTGCCTCTCTGTACTACTGACTCTCCTTGACATAAGACTGGCCATTGTGTTTGGGACATACTGCACTTTCACAAACTAAAAGGACATAGACTTCTTGAAGTAATGTGACAGAACAAGGTCTGGAATCAAACTGGGTTGAAATCTTGGCTCTACCACCGATCACTGTGTGGTGTGTCAAACCCCTTGGAGTCCTCTGAGCCTCAGTTTCCTCATCTATACAACTAAGACATGAACAGCATCTCCCTTATATAAAAATTGATGTGAACATTAAACGCAAGTCAGCTCCCAGCACTGCATAAATAAAAGCTGCTCTTCCAGACTCTGGACTGATTGAAAAGTAGTGACATTTTCTTTCTCTAACTTATAAGGATGCACACATTAAAATGAGTGTAATGTTCATCAAAGCAATTGCCGTAAGAATATCTCTAGGCAGCATTTTTTCCTAAAGCTTCTTTTCCTTAACACATTTCTAGAACTTCTTCTCCGGAACTGCCTTCAGTATGAGTATCTTTGGTGATCTCTATCCTTAGGGGATGCATTGAGACCAGAGTAACCATTCAGAGCCAAGGGAGGTATTGGGAAGAGAAGCATCCTGTTGACCAAATGCCAGGGGCGTGTGTGAAGTCCCAATCTGGTTCCAACACCTGTCTCCATCTCTACCACTGCCACCCGCAGCTCCTTGATTCTACACACTCAAGCCTCACCCCACCCCTGGCCCAGCAGAGCTTTTCCTGTTCCCAGGGCTCCTCAAGGGCTGCTGTTCCTGAATGAAATGTCACAGCCTTCTCTTCCTGATCCATCCAGAGATATTCTATCTATCTAGCAAGCTCCAGCCCCCATGTCAACCCTTCTGTGAAGCTTCTCCTGTCCATGAGCCACATTAGCACAGTGGTTAAAGATACAGATGTGAAAGTCCAATAAGGGCTGAGGAGAAGCAGCAAAGCAAAGAGGCCATGTGCATGGCCCAGAGAGCCACACCACTGGGGTCTGAATCCTTCCTCTACTACATGGGCATCAGCTTTGTGACTTTAGATCAGTTACTTCATGTCCCCAAGGCTCATTTCTGTTAGTGATGAAATAAAATAGAGTAGTAGCTACTTCAAAGGTCTACTTTGGAGTTTATATAAAGCACCTAGAACAATACCAGGCAAATGTTTGTTTAATAAAGTCCTAAAATCATCTCTTAGCTGGGTGACCTTGAATGAGCCATCTAACTTTTTTGGCATCACGCTTTCTTGACTTTAAAATTTATTTAATTTTTTCCCCATTTATTTATCTTATTGCATTTTAGGTTTTGGGGTACATGTGAAGAACATGCAAGATTGTTGCATAGGTACACACGTGGCAGTGTGATTTGCTGCCTTCCTCCCCATCACCTACATCTGGCATCTCTCCCCTTGCTATCTCTCCCCAGCTCCCTCCCCAGCTCTCCCCACCGTCCCTCCCCTATTTCCCACCAACTGACCCCAGTGTTTAAAAGAAAAATAATACCTACTTTGTAAGATTGCTGAGGATCAGATAAAATAATGTACGTTATTTGAGCAGTACATAATTGTGCAGAGCTTTGCATATGGTAGGATTTCAACAAAGTTTTCGTTTTTTTCTTTTTTAAAAAGTTTGCTTCTTCTGAACTCTCTAACACCTTATTTATATCTCTATTATAGTACATATCAAATTATAACAGCCCAGACTGGGGACTTCCTGAGAACAGGAACTTGTCATTATCCTTCTGATGAAGGGAAAGCCAATTCAGCTGGCAATTAAGATGTGAGGGGATCTGAAAAATCAAACCAAAACTGTAACTTGCAAAATGGATTATGACTCATGACACTGAAAAACTGTTTAAGCCATGACATGCAAAACAAACTAAACTCAGACTCTACACCTGCTCGTTCAGACACATGCTGTATTCAGCCATCCTTGCACTGCTTTAAAGAAACACCTGAGCCTGGGTAATTTATAAGGGAAGAGATTGAATTGGTTCATGGTTCTACAGGCTGTGCAGAAAGCATAGTGGCCTATGCCTCCTAGGAGGCCTCAGGAAGCTTCCAATCATGGTGGAAGCCAAAGGAGGAGCAGGCACATCACAGGGTGAAAACAGGAGCAAGAGAAGGGGGAGGGGCCACACGCTTTTATACAACCAGCTCTCGTGTGAACTCAGAGTAAGAGTTCACTCATCACCAAGAGGATGGCCAAAGCCATTCATGAGGGATCCACCCCCATGGTCCAAACACCTCCCACCAGGCCTCACCTCCAACACTGGGGCTTACATTTACCAAACATGAGATTTGGGTAGGGACAAGCATCCAAACTACATCACGTATGTTCTAAATAAGGCCACAGACAAACTGATCTACCTATAACGCCACACAGTCATCTGTCCTCAAGATACAAGCACTGATTGTTCTAGCAACTTCCTGGTTTACAAGTTCTGACCAATCTCTTCCAACGGCATCCTATGACTAACTTCAGCCCTGAAAACTCTATAAGATATTCTTCCCAAGCTTCCGCCTGTTGAAATGCCCACACCTCTCCATGGTGTGACTGTCTTTTACTGCAGCACAAGGTAATAAACCCAAGCTTGTTTGCCTCTGGTGCATTCCTGCCAGTGTGCTTGGTGGGCTTTCACACATTCTGGCATACCAAGGGCTTGACATGATGCCTAGCACTAAGCAGGCATTCAGTAAATTGTGTCTTAAACAAAAGGATGGACTAATAAGACTCTTTTCACAACTTATGAGTTCTGAAGAGAATTCTAAACAGACCGTTTCAAAAACATTAGGAGTCATATCTAACAGCCTTGAGAAGACTATGTATATAATTTTCCAAGCTGTAGACCTTAATGAGCTATCATCAACTGAAGCTATGTAATCAAGGATGCTGATGAAAAGCCAGTCCTGTTGCTGAGCACTTCTACACATCAAGTACAATTCCTGGCCTACAGGAAATTATAAACTAATCAAGGACACAAGGTGAATAAGCAAGTGGACATGATCTGGGTTCCTACAGTACTAAGCATTGGATCTTGCCCATAGCAGTTGCTCACAAAAAAATGTCTTCATTGGTGACTGACAGGGATTTTACTCTGTAAGTAACAAATGGCTGAGAGTTTTTAAGCAGAGGCAGATCCTGACAAATATGATCTAGGTCTAAGAAGCCTACTGTGGCAAGAGGAAGGGAACACTAAAGAGCAGGCAGACTTGTTGGAGGTCGTCTTGGTAAGTCAGGACAGAAAGAAGGTCCTTGCCTATGAAACTTACAGTGGAAAAGGAAATGTATCTATCTTTCAGAGCTAGGAGAGACAACCATGGCAACTAACTGACCTCCAGGGACTATGGCAGGCAACAGAGTTAAAGACGCATCAATGTTACAACCACAGTGATTTGGAAAATAATCCCGACACAGACAAGAATAGCTGCAAAGGAGATTATCTTTACATCAGTGCTAACCACCATTGTCACCGGCTTCAGGTTCTTAGGTTAAAGCACAAGTGAGCATGGCGTTGCATTCCCCATACCTGCTGGCTGGAACTCTTTGCACAAGTCAGATCAGTAAGAGCAAGAGAGGCCTCGGTATCTGCTTAGAATCACTAACTATGAGCAGCTTACAGATTCCAGCTACTCAAAGTCATGACACTCCTTTCACAAGGCATGATAGAGAAATCTGGCTTTTTAAGCTTTGCTTAAAATTTCAATTAAGCTCATTTAAGTTCTGAGAGTCAAAGACTCTCAAACTTTATTTAAGCCAATTAGCCACTGAAGCAAATAGCTTATGACCACTTTTGGCGTTTTAACTTAACATTTTGTGATATAAAGAGAGCAGCCAATATGACTGAGGACAAAGCCAGGCCAGACATTGTTCCAGGCTAGGGAACAAAGGAAACAGTGTAAATGAATGAACAATGTAAATACATAAATAAAATTTTTAAAGAGCATGCTTCTATTTATTTTTTTCTGAGGCCTTTCAGATGAAGGTAGCTTTGCCCAAGAATCCATCACAAAGAGGAGAAGAAATTAAATAAGACAAAAACAGCACAGCAGATAAGAGACTGAGAAGCTTTCACTGCATTGTGTTTAAAGACTTGATGCCAAGTACTTCGGAGAGGTAGTCCACCGGGAAAAGGAAAATCAAACACGAATGTCTTTTCCCAGGAATGTAATCTTCTGGGCATACCGTTTTATTGCTCACTGAAAACTCCCTCTAAAGAAAACATTTTCAGGTCGCTCCACTGAAACTGCTGCAACTGGTCTATTTTCAGCTCTGTTTCTCTGAGCCTCACAGCAGAAGTTCTTAAATGATCCTGGGACCAGGTTTGGTTAAAGTTGCCAAGAGCATTTAAGATCACTTTGTTGCTTTGCTTTTGTTTTCCAATCATCTACAACTGGGGCTGTGAGAGGCTACAGTGGATGTTTTTCCCAGAAATTGGTCTTTCTACCACTGGGTCATCTAAGTCTATTTTCATTAAATAATTTATGCACAAATAATCAACGAACAACTGGAAATGATTATTTAGTAATTTCATTTAGCTCCAACAGAAATAACTCATTAAGACAATAAGAGCATTCAGGTAATGACAGCCATTTTTAACCATGAAAATGCCATTTGGGGCAACCAGTAACAGCTGTGCGATCCCTCCAGGCCCCTTGAGGTCAAATGCAGACACAACATTCTTTTTTTTTTTTTTTTTTTCCCCTGAGATGGAGTCTCGCTCTGTTGCCCAGGCTGGAGTGCAGTGGCATGATGTTGGCTCACTGCAACCTCCACCTCCCAGGTTCCAGCAATTCTCCTGCCTCAGCCTCCTGAGTAGCTGGGATTACAGATATGTGCCACCACACCCGGCTAATTTTTGTATTTTTAGTATAGACAGGGTTTCACCATGTTGGCCAGGCCAGGCTCCACATTCTTAAAGGTCAACACCTTTCTCTCTACATACTGAGACTAAGAAAACTCAGAGGAACAGGGTCTTTATGCACTAAAACTTAAGAACAGGCTAGGAGAGTAGCAAGTCATTTTAAAACAAAACTGACTCTTTAAAAAGAAAATGGATTGATTACTTGTTAATTTAATGCATCTACTTTTCATTTCCTGAAAACCTAACGTCACAAGAAATAATTTGGGGGCCTTAATTGCAATGGGTCATTTTGCTAGTATTGCCCGTCTCTCCCCAACCCACACTTCCTCTAGCCATATTCCACCTCTCACTGTCCCAGTGTCATCTACACTGCCATGCCCCCAGCTTCTGTTGGGTTTGACGAATGGGAGGAGTGTGATGGGGTGCTGCTTTTCCTACTCTCTTCACTTCACTGCAGTGTCCCACAATGGGCATGTCCCTTCCCAGCTCTGGCTTCTTCTCAGTGGCCCTTCCACCATGATTATAACCCTCGCGAGACTCCATGATTTGCTCCTTTTGTTTCCGGGGCCCAAGGATGGTGATGGCTTCCCACTGCTGCTGGTTTTTGGGAGCCAGATCACCCTCTGTTTATCACTATAATCCTCCCCGGGGGTCTGCAATAGTCCCTTCATTAGACTCTCTTCATTCAATCCCACAGAGGAAAATTCTGTTTCCAGCCAAGACCCCAGTGTAACCACTCTTTAAAATAAAGATAAAGGTGTCCCTTTCCTGCTGAAAATGATGAGCAAACACAAAAGACCCATACCTTTGAAAAATATGCATGAGTAAAATGAACTTCCACTAGCCTTCTCTTTTAGAAAACAATGTATTTAATGTCAAACTTAATGACAAAAAATGCTAAGTATAGCTAATATTCCTCTTTTCTAACTTCTACTCCTGGTTTTAAATGTGGGGAAAAAAATCATACCCACTCACACTCACCATAAAATAAAAAACAAATAACGCCCAAGAAAGTCCAGCTCTAAAGACTAGTGATTCCACGTAAGTCCCATGGATGCGTGAATAATATGAGCTCTTTAGAAGTCATTATACAAAAAACATACTTGCACACGTTTATAGCAGCACAATTCACAATTGCAAAAATATGGAATCAGCCCAAATGCCCACCAATCAATGAGTGGATAAAGAAATTGTGATATGTGTATATATATATACACACACACATATATATATGTATAAATGTATACATATAGATGTATACTACAGAATACTACTCAGCCATTAAAAAGGAATGAACTAATGGCATTCGCAGCAACCTGGATGGAATTGGAGACCATTATCACAAGTAAAGTAACTCAGAAATGGAAAACCAAACATCATATGTTCTCACGCATAAGTGAGAGCTAAGCTATGAGGATGCAAAGGTATAAGAATGATACAATGGACTTTGGGGACTCGGGTGAAAGGGTGGGAGGGGGGTGAGGAATAAAAGACTACACGCTGGGTACAGTGTATACTGTTCGGGTGATGGATGCACCAAAATCTCAGAAATCACCATCAAAGAACTTATTCATGTAATCAAACACTACCTGTTCTCCAAAAACCTACTGAAATAAAAGCAGCTATATATATAGAAAATTTTAAAAATAAAAAATAAAAGTAGACTATTATTCTCTAAAAACAAAATAATAATATAAGCTCTTTTCCATTCAAGCTTATTCCTTTGCAATTACAAAAAAAATTGAAAAACATTTTCTGAATCTTCTTCTTTAGCTCTACATTTAGTTCAGAATTTGATTCACTATACTGCAAAAAGGGCAATCATCTCTCCTTTCAAAAACTGGAGAGTTAATAGAAAAAAAAAAAAAAAAGCACTGTTTTATCCAAACCTTACAAGGTAGTATATGTCACTCTCAAAATTCATTATCAATTCTAAGGCTGTATCTCAGATGGTACTTCTTTTCTTCAGTTTGGATATTTACTTATGTAGCTGGAAGCTATGGTTTTTCATCATATCATAAACTCACTAAAAGGATATTTGTTGAATTTGCAACTGTATAGTTTCCAAGGCTACACGTAATGTTTTTATTGGATCTCTCACTTATTAAAAAAATTAAGCAGTGGACGCCTAATAACATAGTAGCTGTAAATTAATAAACAGAGCACAAGTTTTAATCCAGGCACAATTAACTAGCCAGGCTATCTCTACTGCATTCTACTTTAAAACAATTCTGGTTCTTGTCACTTCAACTCCTCCCTGGATCTAGTCTCCACATCAATTCTCCGCCCTTCTCTCCCTCTCTATGCACAGGAACAATATGGTCCATTCCCTGCCCTCTGCTTCTTGTTGAGTTCCACCAACAGGAGGCACCAGTAGGTGATCTAAGCTAAAGGAGGTAAGTCCAGGGTCTGTCCTGCTCCACTGCTCCTTACTTCAGAGCCCGGTGGTTCTGGCAAATGCTTGTTCTCCAATGGCACATCTCTGACTACTGCTCCCGCTGGGTGGCCCCAACTCTTCTTCCCTCTTCCCAAAGTGAATCAAATCTTTTCACTCTAAATAGTTCCTGGTTGCCTTAACAACCCTTATTTCTTCACTTATTTCTGTCTACACTTCTGTAAATAGTGCTGTGTTCCATTTGTTAACTTCTCTCCAGAGTGTGCCTTATGTGTCCTACTGGATCCCCCAATGATATGGGCACAACTTGGGACAAAGAGCACAAAGCACCACTCAGGCCAGGGAAGGTCCCCCTTCTCAGCACCTGTGAGGTGTGCCCTGGCTTTGGAAGAGCAATGGTGTTCACTTCTGGTGTGTAAGAACCACCTGGAGAGCTTATTAAAAATCAGATTCAAGGAAAGACTAAAAAACTATCACAGATCCAAAGACTCTAAGGAGATACGAGAATTAAATATAATGTGATAGCCTGGATTCAACAGCAAAAGGGCAGTAGTGGAAAAATTGGTGAAATCCGAATAGTCTGTAGCTTAGTTCGTATTATTACACCAATGCTAATTTATTAATTTTGACAAGTTATTTTGGTCTATAAGAAGTTAACAGAAAAAGCTGGGTGAAGGAAATACAGGAACTCTTTGTAGTATATTTGCAACATTTATTGCAACATTTGCAATATTTCTGTAAATATAAAATTATTTCAAAATAAAGTGTTTACTAAGGGAAAAAGAAGAAGATTCTCAGGTGCCCTGAATCCAAATTTCACAGGCTGATACTTAAGTACGTGGCTTGAGGACTGAACCTTGAAAAGTACAGCTGTAAAGGACTTGGAAAATATTAGTTCTGGTAGGGCTAAGGATGGAAACAATTGTTTACTGATACTAAATTATAGCATGATTACTTGACTATTTAAAGAAAAATGCCAAATGAAGCTTTGTCAAAGTTCACCTATTCCAGTTAATTGGAATGATTCATCCCTTGACCAGTTGTTGAATTTAGTTTCATGCATAGAAACACTTGTATGTAGGTGCGGGTAATTATAGAACCAAAGAAAATGAGAGTAGAGTTCTTCTACTTCCTTCTCCCTCTGAGATTAAGGTTTGTTTGCAGTGCATGTCCACACCCTCCCCCAAACTTTAAGTTTCCAAGAAGGTACAGCCAACCAAACAGACTGAGAGTGACTTTCCTCATTGTTTTCATGGTGGGTGTTCTGTTTCTCTGAGGACACTTTGAGCTCCCCGAAGAAAGGAGCTAGATTCTCAGTTTCTTCTGTGCTTTTCTACAGCTCAGTGTCCTTCACCCAGTGCTTCTGGCAAATGGATAACCTATGCTTCCTGGTCTGTGCCCATATTTTGGCCTATTTATTGTAGATATAATTCTTCTGTTCAACATTTTGTCTGCCTTTGGCATGGGTGAGAGGTGGGATAGGCAGAGGTAAAAATGTTGACATTATTATGACTTGTTTCTTAACAATGTTAACTGAGCACCTGTTATGTGCCAGCCGTATTCTAGTCACTGAGGATCCAACGATAAATAAAAGAACCTCCACCTTCAAGGAGCTGAAAGTCAAATCAAGAAGACAGACAAGCAAGTAGACAATTCCCATACAATCTGTGAGCTCTCCGTTCCCATCCTCATACTTGGCCCATCATGAATGAGCAACCCTTAGGGACAGGAACAGGTTCTAGTTCCAGGTCTGCTCCTAGTAAGAACTGATTTTAAAAGAGGCACAAACTCTAAAATAATTAAGAATGTACCACTACAAAATATGCTGCTCTGGCATATTATCTATTCTGAATGAAAGGCCGTTAGGGAAAAAAAAAAAAAAAAAAAGCAGCACGTGCAAGATCACTCTGACCTTCCGTTTCTTAAAAGTAGGAGATAAAATTTCCATGTGGAAAAATGTCCTCCCTGTACCAGAAGGAAAGCAACATTCTTAATATCAAGGAAAAAAAGTTGAGGCCGAGAAAAATCTGTACAAACAAACCTTGATAAACTCACCCGTATTTTCCTAGTAGTTTCTTTACCCAATTAACTACCCTAGACCAAGCCCCTTTGCCTTGACACCGCTTCACAATTTACTACTCTTTGTGCAATTCAATGTAGAAGAAACGGATTCTAACTGCTTCTTTGGGTCTTCATTTCCTTCTAAGGGCCCCCATGCCACATAAAACTTGCATTAAATAAATTTGGGGTTTTCCCGTTTATCTTAAGACCCAGGCCCAGCCACCACCCCTCTCCCCACACACACACACACACACACACACACAAATCCTAAAAGGGAAGAGGAAAAGTTTTGCCTCTCTTACACCTTCAATCCCCTAATTTAAAAAAAAAAAAAAAAAAAAAAGTGAAGGGGGTAATTTTAAAAAATATCTGTCTCTCTGCCTCAGGGCGCTGTTACTCCATTGTGGGTCAAATAACAACGGATATAAAAGTGTTTTGAATACTGCCAAGGGTTATAGAAATGTCAAGCAATAGAAGTTAACTAGAAATGACAAGCAATAGAAATTAACGACTTAGACAGTCCCGGCCTACTAACTCTAAGGCAAAAAGCTGGTGGTCCAATGACTTTTCTATTAAGCACAAATTTCACACAGTAAGATTGTATGAAAAGCAGTCCTTTCAAAGATTTAAGCTCTGTTGCTTTAGAGTTAGCAATTAATGAAAATTAGATTAACATCAAAGAACTGTGTCAGAAGGGGAGAGGTTGCCTGCGCAGAAAGGCAAAAATTGTGTGACTGCTCCTCCTCCTCGCGTTTCTCCTACTGCCCTAGTGCCGCCTTGGCCATGAGGGAGATCGTGCTCACGCAAACCAGACAGTGCGGGAACCAGATCGGTGCAAATTCTGGAAGGTGATCTCTGATGAACATGGCATCGACTCTGCTGGAGCCTAACATGGGGACAGTGACCTGCAGCTGGAGCGCATCAATGTGTACTGCAACGAGGCCAGTGGTGGCAGGTATATGGCCCGTGCTGTGCTCATGGATCTGGAGCCAGACACCATGGACTCCGTGCACTCAGGGCCCTTTCAGCAGATCTTCAGACCAGACAACTTCATCTTTGGTCAGTGTGGGGCCGGGAACAACTGGGCCAAGGGGTACTACATAGAAGGCGCGGAGCTGATGGAGTCAGTGGTTTCCAGCTGACCCACTCCCTGGGTGGGTGAACTGGGTCTGGGATGGGTACCATTCTCATGGGCAAAATTTGGGAGGAGTATCCAGACAGGATCATAAACACATTCAGCATCCCGCCCTCGCCCAAGGTGTCAGACACCATGGTGGAGCCCTACAATGCCACCCGCTCCGTCCACCAGCTCATAGAAAATGCAGACGAGATGTTCTGCATCAATAATGAAGCACTCCATAACATCTGTTCCAGAACCTTAAAACCGACCACACCCACCTACGGTGACCTGAATCACCCGGTGTCTGCTGCCATGAGTGGGGTCACCATGTGCCTGTGCTTCCCGGCCCAGCTGAATGGGAAGCTGGCTGTGAACATGGTTCCATTTCCCTGGCTGCACTTCTTCATGCCTAGCTTTACCCCGCTGACCAGCCAGGGCAGCCAGCAGTACCGGGCCCTGACCGTGGCTGGGTTCACCCAACAGCTGTTTGATGCTAAGAATATGATGGCCACCTATGACCCCTGTCATGGCCGCTACCTAAGGTGGCTGCCATTTTCAGAGGTCCCATGTCCATGAGGGAGGTGAATGAGCGAATGCTCAATATCCAGAACAAGAACAGCAGCTACTTTGCAGAGTGGCTCCCTCACGACATGAAAACAGCCGTCTGTGACACCCCACCCCGGGGGCTAAAAATGTCGGCCACCTACATCGGTAACAACACAGCCATCCAGGAGCTCTTCAAACAGTCTCCGAACAGTTACAGCCATGGTCAGGGGCAAGGCCTTCCTGCACTTGTACACGGGCGAGGGCACGGATGAGATGGAGTTCACCGAGGCTGAGGGCAACCTTAATGACCTGGTATTGGAATACCAGCAATACCAAGACTCCATAACCGAGGAGGAGGTGGTAGCCTAGAAGCTTCCTTTTCTAGGTAAAGGGGGGAAGCAGTGTGGATTCTTTAATGTGTTCTGATAGCCATTGTCACTATACACTTCTTTGAGTCTTTACATCTTCTCCTACTGCATTTTAAAGCATTTTTATAGTAAGTAGTTTGGCCTAATAAAACATTTTTATAAAAAAAAAAAAAAAAAGTGTGTGGAATCTCCAGTAAAGATGAACCTGACTGGGAATCTCTTATTTTTCTGGCTAGGCTTACACCTCGCATGTGTCACAACGTTAACAGCGTAGTTGTTTATATATTTGACCCACCAGTTAAAGAACCTCCTACAGATATTACTCCCACTTTCTTGACAACAGGTGTGCTCAGTACTTTACGCCAAGCTGATTTTGAGGCCCATAACATTCTCAGGGAGTCTGGGTACGCTGGGAAAATCAGCCAGATGCCGGGGATTTTGACACTATTACATTTTGATCAGGACCCACTTCAAAAGCAGCCTTCATGCCAAAGATCTGTGGTTATTCAAACCTTTATTGCTAGTGACTTCATGACTGGTATACCTCCAGCACCTGGCAATGAGATCCCTGTAGAGGTGGTGTTAAAGATGGTCACTGAAATTAAGAAGATTCCTGGTATTTCTCGAATTATATATGACTTAACATCAAAGCCCCACGAATTACTGAGTGGGAGTAATAAACTTCTTGTTCTATTAAAAAATAGAATTAAAAAAATTTTTTGATGACAAAGATTCTTTATTATATGGAGATCCTATTATCTGATCATATTACCTAATAAATTATATATAAATGTTAACTAATAAAAATCATGTTCACCAATACGCCACATGCATGTAGTGTTTTATTCTTTGAAGACGGCTTCTGAAACGTTGTACTAAGTCAAACTGAAAGGTAAAGTTCAAAATGGTTTTTAAAGAGTAAAACATGGTTTTTTTTAGTTATATGAGTTTTATTTTTGCAAATATAGTGAGTGACAGATGGCAATTACAGGAGGCTATTTGAACGAAGGTTGATATGAGCCTTAACAATTTCACCTAGATAAAATATTGATGTCATAACCAAACCATATGGCCCCATTTCATAAAGGGTACTATATTCTATAGACAGTGAAGAGGAGGCCTTTCTACCCCAGCTTACCCTATTCTTGTTATTGTTCAATTTCTACTGAAGCTTGTATAACTAGCTGCCAAAAGGTAAATGCTATTGCCTAGCAGAAGACTGCAATTCTGTTCATACTAGAACCAGCAGGGGGAACTTGACATTAAAAATCTAGGACCAGAATCTAAGGACAGGTCTCTTTAGAAAACTGAGTTGTACAGGGACTTAAGCAAAAACCATCCCAAAGAATTTGAGCTTTAAGGTGATAACATCTTTTCAGAGATCGTAGCACATGAAGAACCCTGGACACGACATAGAATATCAACAGTTAGCAGAAAAAGGTCTTGTGACTAAAGTAGAGAAGACAACAACAACAAAAATTACAAAAGGAAAAAAAGTTCAGAATACAGGAATATTTACAAGATGTTAAAAATTACTAATCTTCAGCCAAAATGAGGCCCCTTCGCACTCCCAGAAGCTTTGCTTTCTTCTCCTTTCATTCTTGCTCACATTTTTTCTGTTGCTCTTCCTTTGTCTGGAGACGGGGTTGTTTGTAAGTTTCCTTGTGGAAGTTAATTCTGTTGACATGTCCATTCAGATCATTATTTTCTTTAGATTGCCCCCATGGTTTTAGCTTTCCTTTGTGTGGTTCATAGTTGAGGGGACGAGACAAACTTCCTTTAAGATCAAACACTGGTCTCTTATTCGAGAATGAAGTCTGCATTGCCTCAGTTGTCAACTTGAATGGGGTAATAACAGCAGCAGAATTCCTCTTGTTGGTCTTTAATTTGTGTCCCGAGCATAGCCTCGCCTTTTGGGGTATTTCCAGACATGGTCACATGTGCAGACCTTCTGGCTGGAGTCTTGGTCAGTGAACACTTATGCTCATTATCTTTAGTAGCAGCTGAAAACCTGACACCTGTTTCAGCTGCAGAGATAGCAGAGCACTTGAGTGACCCCTTCAGACCCAAAGTACTCTGACTTGCAGGGCTATAAGACTGGCCTTGCGAGCGTCATTGGCTGATGGGAGTAGAAGCCACAGAGAGTCTTCCTTTTGGAGGTACTGGAGTCATGACTCCTCCCTTATTGATGGGCTGCTGCTTCAGTTCACCGATGGAATTGTGTTCTTCAAAATGTTTCTTTTCCCTCTTAATATATTGATCAATGGACTCTATTTCCTTAAAATGAGCTTCATGAAGCTTCTTAAAGTTTGGAGTGGTGATTGCAGTTCTTTTATTTTTTCCAGGTTTGGATAACTCATCTGTGTAGAGATATTTCTTTCTTTCTGAAGGTATCTTTGAATCTTTGTTGCCATTTATTCCACATTTTCCTGAGGAAATAGCATTCTCAGCTCCTTGGTGCTCATCTGGAGAAGAAACTTTTGCAGTAGCTCTGAGATCCTGGCTTTCCTGCTTTTCATGATTCTGGAATTCAGTGGGATGACCTATTTTTATCTCTGAATGATCCTGCTGGGAGTCAGGGTCCACACGGACAGTCTTGTGCCTTCTCCTTGTTTTGGTGGCATGGCCAATTGGCTCTCTCTCGGCTTCTTCCTGACTGCTGATCTGTATCTCAGTCTCATCACAAGAGGATGCGGAAGTTTGACTTTCATCCTGATTCTCATTTCCTTTTCTTGCCTCACGATTAATGTGGCCTTTCAAGGCTTTTAACAACTTGTCTGCCCTCAGGTTGGCCCAGAGACCCAGACTCTTGGCTAAGTTCTGCAGGTCTCTCTACTTGAGGGAGTCCAGCTCCTCTAGGGAGGGGACGACCATCGCGATTAGAAATTCCGGCAATACTCAGAGAAGATGGACCACCCTACTCCAGTAGCAGGGCTCAAATCCCTGGTGCCACCTAATTCCCTAATCAAAAAAAAAAAAAAAAAAGTGAAGAGGGGTAATTTTAAAAAATATCTGTCTCTGCCTCACGGTGTTGTTACTCCATTGTGGCTCAAATAACAATGGATATAAAAGTGTTTTGAATACTGCCAAGTGTTACAGAAATGTCAAGCAATAGAAATTAACGACTTAGTCCCTGCCTACTAACTCTAAGGCAAAAAGCTGGTGGTCCAATGACCTTTCTGTTAAGCACAAATTTCACACAATAAGATTGTATGAAAAGCAGTCCTTTCAAAGATTTAAGCTCTGTTGCTTTAGAGTTAGCAATTAATGAAAATTAGATTAACATCAAAGTACTGTGTCAGAAAGGGAGAGGTTGCCTGCGCAGAAAGTGGATCTGCCGTTTTATTCAGGGTAGACCTGTTTTTGCTTCAGTCTCCCTGAATAAGGGTAGTTAGACTCTCCTCTGAGATTTGAAGGGATTTCTTAGCTGGGGTCCTTCATATTTTTATTTTACTTGAAAAGAAGCTTCCAGGTCAGAGATGAAAGAAAAGCTGCTCCAAGTCAGTGCTGGAGCATAAAAACTGGTAAGCAGTTTTCAGCAAATAGCTCATAGAAGATTATGCTTGAGAGAAGTTTTGAAGATCAGATTTGCTGTTTCAGATAAATACAGTTTTTATTCTCAGCCTGCAAGGTAGAAACTGTTCTATTGAAGCAGTTTACCATCTTTCTGTCCAGAAAAATCGATAAGCTTCTAAAGGTTCTCTTTAGATGCCATGGTAACCACATGATTCAGGTCAAGTCTTTCATGTCTGGGATACAGCTTAAAGAATTTTAAAATGCTACCTGAGGAAAAAAAAAGCTCTTATAATAGGCACTGCTGGTATGTTTAAGCTGGACATGAGACACATTCCCTTCAAAAGCACAATTGTAAGGCTCCACTGTGTCCGACGGTACTGGGCAGCACTTGGGTAGCCAACATGAATGTAAGACACTATATCAAGGGACCTACTGTGGGTGTTGTGGAGTCCTGATGAGGTAAGTAAGCAACGATGAGGAAGGGACCCCACGTTGCGGAGGGCTCCACTATGAGGAGAGCAATGACCAATTGTTCTGAGATATAGCTAATCACAAACATGTAGCCCCCCCCCAGCAAGATGCTACAAAACTTCCCTCCAACCTCTGCCTCTTTGTAGACATTCCCTTCTCTGTATGCTGCCTATTGCATCCTTGCGATATATTTTCATACTTTCTCTAATAAATCTGCCTCTTTTTTTTTGGTTTTACCTACAACCGTCTTGGTAAATTCCTTTACCACCCTTGCCACTGGCCCCAAATAGTTGCTACCTCCAACAGGTGTGGCGCCCAGGGACCAACAATTATACAATATCCAAGAATACAGAGTAATTATGACATCATAAAGTCTGAGCTTTTTAAATTTAGCTTTTTAATCCAAATTTTATTCTCTAGTTTTTGCTGTGACTTCAACTGTAAAAGTCTTTCACGAGGATTATATTGGTTAAATATAAACTTGAGAATCAGCTGAGTGTTGAGCAAGGGAACAGTAGCAGGATCAGAAAGTTTAAATTGTTTATGGGGCCTTCAAATGCACTTAGCCTGAAAACCCAGGAAGAGTAAAAGGAGAGCTGTCAGCCCATGGGAAGGAAGAGAAACTTTGGCTTTGCTGGTAAGGCAAATTACTTCCAGCATGTGGGTCTCTCTGAAATCCCCTGGAGATAATAATTTCCCTTTACTTGAAAGTAATGAACAATTATCAGGTGATGGGGACTTCTTCTTCGTCATCATTGTGTATGTGGGTGTGTTTATACCACATAAGATTGCATCAGGAGACACTTTGGAGGTCACCATACACACAAACAAATGAGCATCTTAATCATTTCTATGTATGTACAAGAAAGTTGATAATTTCAACCAAATGATCTTCACAGATCCCATGAATGAGCCGTGAATTTTTCTTCAGGAAAAAATACACAAGAGAAATGTCATGTCTGGTCCCTTTTTTACCATGTGTTTGAGAAGGCAAAGACAGACCCACAGGAAACATGGACAAGAGACATTGTTTGATCTCTCTTGACCTTTTCCCACCCTCCATTTCTTTCTTGACCTTATGGAGTCCCCTTCAGCTTCTACCTATCCACCATATGCATTAACCACTTTCTCTGTCTTTATGTTCAATCCCTACTCTGCTGACACAAGCACAGATACACCTTGGTATTCCTTCTTTCTGTGCCCAATCTGAGAACCTTATGAACTCTCCATAGATCCTCAATATTCTTATCCTCTTATCTTTTCAAACCTGGATCCATCCTGCATTCTTTACTCTCTGTTCCAACATTGATAACTCCAAGAGAAAAGCTACACAACCTTACAGATCCCTTCAAGGAAGTCATGAGTTCTCATTTAAGAATGTTAACTTCAAAAAAAAAAAAAAAAAAAAGAATGTTAACTTCTCAGTCAGGATGTAAGTTTCTTGAGGACAAAAACTGTGTCTCACACTTCTTTGTTAAGCCCAAGAGTACCCCCTGAAGGCTCAATATATTTTTGATGCAATTAATTAATACCAGAAATAAGGAACTAGGCCGGGTGCAGTGGCTCACGCCTGTAATCCCAGCACTTTGGGAGGCCGAGGCGGGTGGATCACGAGGTCAACAGATCGAGACCATCCTGGTCAACATGGTGAAACCCCGTCTCTACTAAAAATACAAAAAATTAGCTGGGCATGGTGGCGCGTGCCTGTAATCCCAGCTACTCAGGAGAATTGCCTGAACCCAGGAGGCGGAGGTTGCGGTGAGCCGAGATCGCGCCATTGCACTCCAGCCTGGGTAACAAGAGCGAAACTCTGTCTCAAAAAAAAAAAAAGAAATAAGGAACTAGGAGGGTCAGTACTCATTTGACAATCTTATGTATCAAACTTTCCTTCCTAGTTTATGTGTAAATAAAGTAAGTATGTGCTATTCCAAAATAATTCCAAAACATAGCCTCAGAAGAGACTACACCTAAAAATCAGCTTGTAAAAGTTATTCTGTGGATTTTAGAGTTATAAAACTCTTCATGCTTATTTTATAACTCAAAATATTTTCTAATTTAAGATCATCCTTCCTGTTAGGTAAAGCAGTATAACGAGCTCTTACTATACTGTATGAGAAACCACATTTAAAGTTTCACCAAATAGAAACTCATCTTCAGGTCATATTTGTATCTCTCCCATGGAAAAACAAAAGGGTCTTTCCATGTTAGTCAGAAAGGCAAATATCAAAGGAATCCTGAAATATCTCATTTCAGAGAGAAGAAAGTCAAGGTAATGGCTACTGTGAGGTATAAAGTTTCAATGGGCAAAGCTACATTGCCCTGAGGGAGTCCTGGGTACTTTGAGTCCACACTGGGAATGCAGAATGCTCTTCCCTTGAGTCAGTGGCAATCTAGTCTCAGCTGTGTGGGCACTGCTGCTTTGCCAAGCAAACTGTGCTGCAGGTCATGAACCTAATACCAGCTTGGCAGGAACAAGCCCGAATGTTGCCTGATTCTTCTACAAATGTAGTAATATCTAACAAGCAACTGATTGGACAGCATACGATGTCATTTTCTCTAATTAAGGAACTCTCAAGAAAAACCAAAATAGCCACAGAGCACTGTCAGCAAAGCAATCAGTGGCGACAATTAGCTGTCAACTCCAACTCCTGGGCTGAGCCTCGGGTAGGGAGCCGGGCTAGTTGCTAAGCGTTTCCAAATCAGCATTACCTCAGGAATCAAAGATGACAAGGACACAAGGAGAGGCCAGGGCCTGCTACACACCAAGAGCACCTGCCTCAAACCCTCCTCTAGTGTGGGGAGTAGCAGGATGTGTAATCACAGGCGCTACTGCCCAGTCATCTGCATTTGCTTGTTGGTTTGTTTCTTGTGAAGCAATGCAGATGGTTCTAATGATGAATCTTGCAGTGAGCTTCTGAAGAAGCTGAAGGCCTAGTGGCTGTGGTCCTTGCTGTTTCTTTACCCTGAGTCACCCTTCCTCTTTACCTGAAGCAAGTCTACCCATTCTTTAAGATCTATAGGCAGTTCATGCCCATCTCCTTTAAAAGGACTTCACAACTGCAAAACACACATGAATTTTCCCTTTTCTCAGCTTCCATAGCAGATCACCACACTGCGAGGTCATTAATAGCAGGAGTTGAAAAAACATATAAAGCAACTAAAATAACACAGTTGCCACAATATGTAATAATATAAAACAGTCAGGTATTTTTATACATACACACATATGCCTGCACTCGCTCGTGGCTCACTCTATCTCTCACAAACACACACACACACACATACACATATATAGATACATAATTATTACAAGAAAAAGCATTCTCTACTTTTCAACATTCCTCCCTGGGCACATTAAACAAAACTGTTTATCTTCTTGAAACTACTAGAAGATGGTTCTTCCACTTCACTATATCCTTCCATGCTTCCTCAAGGGAGTGAACTGAATTGCTGAGACTGAGAGTGGGTAAGGGCATGGTGGGCTAGGTACATCCCTATGAGCTCAGAAGCATGTATTTCTCTTTTCCATGAAAGATTTCAGCAATCAAAGTAATAGGAGGCTTCATTATAGATGAACCTGTTTATAATTTAAGCTCATTCTCCAATATAGCAGCACTGGTCGTACTACTAATACTTAGCTCCCTGTTGGTCTGATGTCTGCATTTAGTTCTCCATCCATAGCAAGCCAAACCACAATTGCTTTTGCAGAAAGAACATGCCCAACTTAAAGATACATTTCTCAGCCTGCTTTGCAGCTAAGGGTGATCATTGAGATTATGGCAGAATTCACTGACCAGGGCAACCAGAACAACTCTTTACCTGCGCTGACTCCACAGGGTGGCACAGCCTTGTGCCCTCCTCTGGCTCCCTGCTTGGAACACATAGGTAATGGTCCCAAACTGAACAAGATAAGTTAAAAAAATTAATGATGTTGCCAGAATGTTTTGACTTCATGTCTCTCCCTAAGCAGGGAAAGGAATGAGCTTAAAATACTTAAGTCCAAAAACAAAAGGAAAGACAAAAGGAAAGCAGGTGCTATAATCAAGAAATCACGGCTAGCATTGTCTATGGAATTAAAGGAAAGAGAACAGCTTAAGAATTTGGATAAATGTAAAATTAACCTTTATCAAGAGTTGAAAAAACTAGAATTTTGGCAGCACACCCCTTTCACTGAATAACAAGATACTCAAAGTTGGGAAGATTAAAAAGTTGAGAGCTCTTGGCAAGAACCTTGTCAGAGGAACAGGTCCTTGCTACAACCCTGTGGGCCAGGTTTTTGAAGCATCAATAGCAACTTTATGCAGGAACCTGCTTCTTAAGTTAAAACCAGTATGAAGAGGGCAGAATAGCCCTAGGAAGCAGGTTTCATGTGGGCCTCTGTCCATTTTGGCTGCTATAATAAAATACCATAGATTTTGTGGCTTACAAGCAACATTTATTGCTCACAGTTCTGGAGGCTGGGAAGTCTCAGATTCAAGTGCCAGCAGATTCACCATCTGGTGAGGGTCCTCTTCCTGATTTATAGATGGTACCTTCTTGCTATATCCTCATATGATGGAAGGGGCAAAATTCCCACCAGTTTCTTTTATTAGGGCATTCATTCCATTCATGAGGGCTCCACTTTCATAATCTAATTACCTCCCAAAGACTCTCACCTCTTAAAACCATCTCTTTAGGGGTTAAGTTTTAACATATGAATTCTGGGGATTATAAAAACGTTCAGATCATAGCAATAGGTCTAAAAAAACCTCTTTATGAGAGAAAGCACCAGAAAAATCCCTGCTACAAAAAAGAGTTAACGTTTTTAAATGCTAGGAGCACAAAGCTCAAAAACAATGTTGAAAAATAATAAGTTTTAAATAAGTGTTTCAATAATTAAATTGATAATTTAACTAGAAAATGCATTTAAATGCCTTAATTCTGTGCACTATACCCCCAGATTATCCTTACAGTAGAGTTACCTTCACAATATTTTGACTTTGAAAGATTTTAATCTCAAATACAAAGTCGACTACAAAAAACATAGAAACCATGATTATGTAAAACACCAAATCTAGTGCATCCTAAACATTCTAGTACACAAGAATCACTCAGGGATCTTGTTGAAATGCAGATTCTGATTCATCAGGTCTGAGATGGAACCTGTGATTCTCCATTTCTAACAAGATCTCAGTGAGTGCAGATGCTGCTGGCCCCTGGACCACCCTTGGAATAGCAATAGAAAGGATGTAGATGATTAACATATCCAAGCTGAAACTTGAAGTGATGCTCCCGAGATGGCTAGGATATCAGTAAGTTCTGGAATTAGAATGATGCACTTCTTGACACCACAGACAACAGTAGTCCTTCTTTTGGATCTTTAATTGTATACCCCTCTTCTGAGAATCTGTAAAGTTCTCCAGAATGCCCATTCTACTGTCTCATTTTTTTTTTTTTTTTTTTTTGAGATGGAGTTTCGCTCTTGTTACCCAGGCTGGAGTGCAATGGCGCGATCTCGGCTCACCGCAACCTCCGCCTCCTGGGTTCAGGCAATTCTCCTGCCTCAGCCTCCTGAGTAGCTGGGACTACAGGCACGCGCCACCATGCCCAGCTAATTTTTTGTATTTTTAGTAGAGACGGGGTTTCACCATGTTGACCAGGATGGTCTCGATCTCTTGACCTCGTGATCCACACACCTCGGCCTCCCAAAGTGCTGAGATTACAGGCGTGAGCCACCATGCCCGGCCCTACTGTCTCATTTTTTGCCTTTTTCCATTTTTCTCCCTTTCTCATCACCCTGTCTTGAAGGTATTTATGGCAGGGAGAAGCCAATCTTCCTCTCTCCTTTACCCAAGACCTCAAAATAAAGCTATTCTATTGCAACATTCCTGCCATTGTAGCCATGTATTTCCTGAGAAGGAACAAAGAAAACTGCCAAACACAGCCAGACCAAGAAAAGAATAAAATTTAAGTCTTCTCAGTTTTCCTATTAAGTTTTAGATTGTAGTTTTATTGACTTCTTTTGATTCAGTTTCCATTCATTTTTGAACGGCAATTGTATTTACAACCAAAATTTTTCTTCAAACCAGTGACTCTCTTAAAAAGTTGCAACGACATCCATGTAAGATACAGAAAACCATGGAGAACATCACTCTCACCCTAACAACAAGAAAAGCTTCATCATCAACAAAATCATACTCGTATTGAGCCCATTAGAGAGCTAAGGACACAAGGCAACCAAGTGAACTAAGTTTGCCAAGAGTGACATGTCCTTCCAAAGTGAAAGGGGTCACACAAACTGTCCCCTTTGGCAGGGCACGGTAGGAAGAGGCAGCCATCATGAACGCAGGAATAAGAAAACAGCTAAAATGTTAATGAATTTCTAAAGGGCAAGTGCGGGCTAGTATGACAGTTATCACTGGGAGCCTCAGAAACATGAGATGAGCCCCAGGTCTCCCTCAAGCTTTTTGCCAAGACTCTGCAATGAACGGTCATTTAAAAGAAAAAGGGTGGGGCTGGAGATTGGGGAGTTCTCCTTTTAGTAGGGCACAGGCAAGAAATTCCATCCACTTCCCAAACTTCATTTCATATTAAGCAAAAGCTTTCAACAACTGGTAGAGAAGCAAAACACCTTCCTAGCCCCAAGGCCCAAGCAAAGATCCACTGATTCTTGAAAAGCTGTAGAAGCAAAAGCCTGCCATCTGCCCTAAGGGAAGGAAAAGAAACTTGCAGGTCCAGGATCCTGCACTGACATAAACAAGAGGTCTGTTACCATTAAGGGAGGGGCAGGAAACTCTCTCCCACACAAAACACTCCACAGATACACGGCAAACCTTGGCTGCCTTGAAGAAGAGCAGGAACACTAACAAAGCTCCAGTCCCAAGGCCCAGAAACATAAGGCCTACCTAAGACAGGGGCTGATCCAGGTGAACTGAGAACTCACCACCACCTCCACAGCTCTGCCCAGCACAATGAACAAGAGCAATCTACTGCCAGGAGAAGAGCACAAACATGGAGAGAGGTCCCCTTTGTGGAGCAAGAGTGAAGAGTCTGCTGAAAGCTAAGGATGAAGCTTAGACATGGAGAAAAACCCTCTGGCATGCCAAGCATAAGGTCACTGCAGTCGACCACTAGAGAACTTTGGAGTCTGATACACTGAAAGTAACTACAACAATCACAAATTCAACTCCACCCAAACTCAGTACTAACTACCAGTCTTGTTAACTACTAACAAGATTGATTCAACCCTTCATATCAACAATCTTACAGAAGAAAAAGTATACCCAATCTGGGTAGCAATATCATTTACTTTGTTATCTACTGCTCTTCTACACTGTCCCACATGCAATCAAAATTACAAGACACTCAAAAAAGCAAAAGAAAGAAAGAAAGAAAGAAAAAACCTTAACTCATTGTCAAGATAAAGCAATCAACATAGCTAGAAAGAGAGATGGCCCAGATGTTAGAACAATCAGAGACTTTAAAATAGCTATGATTAAAATAGCTATGATTAATATGGAAAAGAAAGAGAAAATGCAAGACAAGATGAAGAATCTACATGAGAGAGGGAAGCTATAGAAAACAAACTTAAAGATAGACTAATAGAAATTATCCAAACTGAAATCCAAAGAGAAAGAAGAATATTTTTTTACAAGCAGATCATGCAAGAGCTGTCAAACAGTATGAAATTGTCCAATATGCATATAATTAGAGTAGCAAAGAGGGGAGAGAAGGATAGAGGTGTAAAGTAATTAAAATGGGGGAAGGCTAACTTTTTCAATATGTGGTGCTGGAAAATTTGGACATCCATATAAAAAGTTTTTCTTGATCCTTACCTCACAAAAGACATAAAAATTCCCTCAAAATGGATCACATAACTAAATATAAAGTTTAAAGCTTTAAAATTTCTAGGAAAATCTTTGCATCCTTCGTTTTAGCAAAGATTTCCTAAATAGTACTTAAAACTGCTCTTCCATTTTTAAAAATTCATAAATTTAAATTCACCAAAATGAAAAACTTTCTACTCTTTAAATAATACTTTTAGAACTTAAAAAAAAAACTAGAGACTGAGAAAAGGTATTTGCAAAGCACATATTTAATAAAGTATTTGTATCCAGAATATATTCCAATTAGCTACATATCATTAAGACAAATTATTTTTTAAATGGATGAATGATTTGAACAGAACACAGAAGATTTGCAGATGGCAAAGTAGCACAATATCATTAGGGAAATGAAAATTAAAGCCATGATGAGATAATACTATACACTCCAATTGTTAAAATTACAAAGAGTGATAATACCAAGTGCTAGAGAAGCTATGGAGCAACTAAAACATTCACATATTGCTGCTTGGAATGTAAAATGGCACAGTCATTTTGGAAACAGTTTGGGGATTTTTTAGAATAATGTTTAACATATACTTGCTATACTTTCCATATGATACAATGATCCCACTCCTAGTAATTTACCCAAAAGAAAGGAAAACATATGTTTACACAAAAGCCTCTTTATGAATGTTTGTAGCAGCTTTATTCCTAGTAGCTAAATACTGTAAACAACCCAAATGTTCATTATTTGGTAAATGGATAAACTTGTAGCATATCATTCAATGGAGCTCTTCTACTCAATAATAAAAAGGAATAAACCACTGATACTTATAAACAGCATGGATGAATCTCAAAAAAAATAAACCAATATGCCAAGTGAAAAAAATCTGAAACCAAGGCTGCATACTATATGATGCCATTTATACATTCTGGAAAAAAAGGGAAACCATAGAGAAAAATCCAGATTGTGGTTGTCAAGGGCTAGAGTTAGAGGGAGTAGATTTACTACAAAGGTGCACACTTTCAGGTGTTAGATACTTTCTACCTCTTGATTGTGAGGTAAAACAATGATTACAAACATTTTTCAAAATTTATCAAACGATTTATTTTAAGAGAATGAATTTTACTATGTGTTCATCATACTTCAGTAACCCTAATCAAAATAGATACATAGTGCCGTGGCAAAAGAATGGTGCTTGGTCAACTGGATCTTCACATAAAAAAAAAAAAATTTGTACTTCACACCATGTACAAAGAAATCTATTCCAGATACATTATAGATAGAAATGTAAAGGTTAAATAATATATGAAATTCACAAAACAATAAATTTCTGTTCCTAAAAAAAGAATGAAAAGGTAAACCACAGAAAAAGAGAAGCTATTTGTAATACATATTTCCTACCAAGGATATATCTAAAATATATATTATTAAAAATGCCTACAACTCAGTAAGAAAGATAATTTAATTTTTAAAACAACCCAATTTTTTTCACATTTTTAAGACCTGAAAGGGCTTCTCACAAAACAAGATACCCAAATGGTCAATATACAAAGTGGTGCCTAACCTCATTAGTCTATAGGGAGATGCAAATTTAAACAATATGATATTACTACATACCCACCAGAAAAGCTTAACTAAAACAAACAAACAAACAAACAAAAACGGAAAACACCTTGTTTTGGAAAATATGTGAACTAATTAGAACCCTCATACACTCCTGGTGTATAAATTTTTAAACTGATACAACTATTTTGGAAAACTGTTTGATAGTATCTACTGAAGCTGAACATATGCCTGCCTTATGATCCAGAAATTCCCCTCCTGCATATATATTCAACAGAAATATGTATATGTAACTGAAACTGTAACAAAACTGACTCAAGAAGAAATGGAAAACCTAAATAAATCAGAAACTAAATCAGTTAGTAAAATTTCTTTTCTCAAAGAAAACATCTGGCCCAAACTGTTTTACTGTCAAGTTCTACCACACATTCAAGCAGCAAGTAATTTTAATATTTTGAAAAGCATTCCTGAAAAAAAAATCACGGAAAAAAAATTTTTTAGCCAATCTCACTTATGACTAACGCTTAGCAAATTAAATCTAGCTAAGTATAGAAAACATAACACATCATTACAAAGTTGGTTTTATCTCAGCAATGAAAGGTAGGTTAACATTAGAAAATCCATTAATGCAAACTAAAATTAATAGATGAAAGGATAAAATCATTTGATCATCTCAGGAGATATAGAAAAACATTTAATAAAACTCAACATCTATTTATGATAGAGATTTTAGCAAACTAGGAATAGAAGAGAACACCTTAAGGTGATAATGAATGTTTTTAAAATACTTGCATCAAATGAATGTACCATATTTAATACAATTTGCCTACTGTTGGAAATTTATATTCTCTCCTTTTCATTTTGTATTATTTTACTATTACATGCTCTGATGAACATTTTTTGTGCATGTTAAGTTACCAGTTCCTCAATTTCCTCATGTATAAGATGGGAATAAGACTCAGAGGGCTAAAATGAGGATTAAATAGAATATTAGGTTTATGTGTGTCTTAGAGAATCTTGAGAGAAAGTGTTGTTTATAAACCTAAGAAAAACTTGTTCTATATTTACCTGGTGGTGGATCTCTCACAGCACACTGCAGGCTCAAATAAGAAGAAATCACTCTGTCAAAAATGAAGTTATTGTCTTAGCTTATCAGGAACTAAGAAAAAGTAATTACAAAGTCTAAATACATCTAATAGAGTTCTCTTAATATGTTAAAATAAAAATTTTAAGTCTTAGTATTGTACCACACTTTAATATGCCACTATTTCTTTATTATTGATATATAAAATAGTATCGTTTCTACAATGAGAGTATACTATCTGCAGAATGCAATCAGTGATGGGGATTATTGCTTGCTCCAGGATTCCCTTGTATCATTTGCTATCATCTGCTCATGCCACTTCCATGCCTCTACTCAAGTGAATATGACTACTACCATGCTTGATTCATCTGTGATATAAAGCACTTGGTTCTGCACAGGAGTCAGAGTGATCATTCTAACATTTAAGCCTAACACTCTTCGCCTGAAACCCTTTCCACTATTTTCTCTTTACCTGTGGATAAAAGCCAAACTCCTTGCCATGACATCTAAGGCACTTCATCATTTAACATCTGCCTAGTTCTCTAGCCTCATCTCTCATCTCTGGACCATTGCCTGACCTCCAGCTACTTCAGACTTCCTTCAGTTCCTCCTCACCCCTTGCCAGCTCCCAGCATTCATACACACTGCTCCCTCTAGCCAGGACCACATTTTCTCCTTCCCCACTCACCTCCACCTCATTAACTCCCTACTTGTTCTTCCATTCGCCACTTAAGCGTCACTTCTCCAGTCAGGCCATCTGCTGCACTTGACCATCTTGAGCTCATTTATTGACACTCCCAAAGAAGACTTCACTTTTTCTAACATCATATACACAAACGTGTCTCAGTATTTCATTTATTCCCTGTAAGTTCATAGATCACCTCTGTGTCTTTCACAGCTGGATCCTCAATGCCTAGCCCAGGACTGGTCTCACAGAAGACATTTAATAAATATTTATTGAGCAAAAGAATTAATAGAGCCATCCTCAGTCCTTAGCTTTCCAACTCATCTTTTGATTCATGCTGATAATTTAGTAACTTTCCTACTATATTTCATTAATTAGGACTCACTGATTATAGAAACAATACTATTTTATATACCAATTATAAAGAAAGAAGTGGTGACACATTATAGTGTGATACAATGCTAACCTTAAAATTTTTATTTTATACATATTAAAAGAGCTCTATTAGACATATACATGTATTTTTATGATGCCCATAAAAAAGGAAAATATAACAATATGAGTGAAATAAATTGGCTTATGTATTCACAATTCAGAACCACAGTATTAACCAAACAATATTGTTCTCTGTGCCACAAAAAGCACTAATGATGTGGCATTTTTTAAAAGCACATTCAAGTGTCATATTTGGGACTTTCTTCTAAGCTGCTGACATCTTTCCACAAGTGTTGATGTTGGCAAGTAAATCTTACTAAAAGGTGTCAGCAGAAAATTTCAGGCAACACCTAAGCCATAGATTCCTCCCTTAAATGGTCATTCGATGGATCACTGACTGAAACGAGAGAGGTTTCCATTGTCTGGTCATGTGACCGGAATTACCAACTTCATACATGCACAGGCATTGCAACTACAACACAACTACCACCTGACCAATTACAATAAAAGGTGCTTCTGGTTTCACAGCACACCTGTGGTATCAGAGTATTAAAATGTACGGAAAAAAAAACAAAAAATATGTTTTAGAAATATGAGAGTTCAAAAAGGACTCTTCAGAGAACTTAGGAAAGTTAATAAAGGAAGAATACAAATTCCCTCTCTCTCTCTCTCACATTGACTCACTCGTGGTCAGAGGCATGACCACACACTCCACCTCCTTACACAGTGGAATGGGGAGGTGGGAGCCCAGGGCACCAGGCTGAGGTAGGTTGAGGTCAATCAGCCCACAGGCCTCTAGCCAAGCCCTGGCACCAGGTGCCTCCACTGTGAGGAAAGAGACACTTTCTGACCTTCTGCTAGCCCAGTGGATGACAGTGCCCTCTCAGCAGAGAATCTTCTCCCTACTTTTTTGTCTTACTAAAATGCCATTTTTAAGGACGCAGCTTTTTGATAAACAGAAGCTTCTTAGGCATGTGCCGTCACATCGAAGTAGAGAGGATGGGAGTGCCAGAGGTCTCCTAACTCCCATTCAGCACTCTAGGACTCAGGATCTCAGGTTGGAAATACTCAACCATGTCTGGGAACACAAAGAGGAAGGGGACACAGCCATAAAAGCCATAGCCCTCTCTGTGATTCAGTTTCCTCATCTGTAAAACGGACATACAGAATTAGATGATGTACTTGTACAGGGTCCCAGCAGAAAAAAGACGACACACTCAAATGGAAGCTTTAATGCAGGGAACTATCTGCAAATAGGGTTAAGGGAACCACCAAGAGGCGGTGATGCAGGTGCCTCCCATTGGCCAAATCCAAATAGAAACCAGAGGCCAGGGGAGCCCATTGATGGGCCCCATGGAGACTAGCCTCCCTGGATCCAGAAGAGTGTGGAAAATGGGGAGGGTGGGTCTGAAAGGGACAAACAGAGACTCCCTGCACAATCATCTGAGTCCCCACAGAAATGAGAATGATTCAAGATTCTATGATCATTTCAGTAAAGCATTAAGCTTTTCAATAGCAAGAAGATATTTATGTTTTTTCCAAGGACTTGAGGAAAATCCACCAGGATGCAATTTTTCATCATTCCATGTGCTTAGCTCAGATAACAGCACTCTCTCGCAGCTCTTGGAAATGGTTCAGATTGCGAACACCACACTCTACAGACTCTGTTTTTCTCTGAGCTCTTACAATGTAAAGGGATTCTGTTTTGAGCTGGTATTGATGTTTTCCCCCCGGGCTCATCCTCCAGACCCTTTTCTTTTCAGAAACAAGATCTTGCAGTGTCCACTACCTCACAGAAAACAGGTTCCAGCAGAAGCAAAGCAAAGGCTTTTGGCTTTCTAAGCCAAGCCCGCAGAGTCTCAGAACATAGTCAACATGATGAACTAGAGCAATGCTTACCACCCCTCCCACACATCCAGACCAGAAACCATTCTTTTCTGCTGGGGGAAGGTATGGAGAGAAAGCTAGAACTGTGTAGTCATTGTGATTCCTGAGAAAGAGGCTTCTGGTGAATCCATTTCCCCAGATCCAAGCCAGTAAATGGTAAGCACCACATGGTTCTTGTCCTCTTTCCCCTCACAACTCATTTTTAAAACTCTCATTCTTTCCCTTGATTGGGCCAGTACTCCAGGTATCACCCACCCCATGACACACCCTCCCTTCAGTGGCAACCAAGTCCCATCGACACTCTCTAGTCATGGGGTGCTTGGTCCTAGGGCCAAGGTATGAGATTTGTCATTTAAAAAATAAAAGATCCTTTCAAACATTTCATTTGAATAAATAGCTGCTTCTAAAGAAGTTCCTAGCATCACCCACCCTAAAGGCCCAGGCAGTAACGCTGACCACAGTTTCTAGCATCTGTTCTTTCCTGAATTTGGAGATGATGCTATCTTCCAAAGCACATAGGTTTTTGCTGTAACCATTATACTGAAGTCCAACTAGGCAACACTGGCCATTAGAGAGATGTCATACTGTGCCATGAAAGCTCTCTCAGAATAGACAGGAATCACACTGGGTTAGAACAAAAACTCATTTAGAATAAAACAAAAATAAGTTTTCAGAGAAAAACATCTCTTTTTTACTTTCAAATGAGTCAGATGACTTTCATAAAGTGAACGAAGAGTCTTTGATTTCTGACCAAAAAAAAAAAGTTAAAAATAAAATACAAGGAGGACAGAGGCTGCCCATTCTGAAGGGGGATCTACCAAGGGCAGGGAGCTGGGTGTCTTGCAGACTAACTTGACCAAATTGCATAACCTCTCTGTCTCATTTTTTTCATCTGCAAAAATGCCAGGGATTTGAATTAAAAGTGTTATCAAGGTCCCTTCCAGCTCTAATAATATATGGCCCTCAAGCTAGGAAAGGGGCTTTCCAGTTATAAGATCAAGGATTTGCCATAGAAAAATGAAGTTAAGAAGGAAGATCTGCCATTATCAGCTAAGCAGGGCTCTAGTCTGACAAATAACAGAAAAGAAGTGCTGTGCAGATCTTGTCGTCTGCTGTGTTTCCATCTCGATGATACCATACAAACGGGCTATTCCAGGCATCTCAAGAATGCCCCAACCATAAAAGGAATTCTCCTAAGTGGACCCTCTGTGACATTACGCAGGACTCCTCTTGACAAAGCAGTTTCATCCAGCTTCAGATTCAACTCTATATGATAATATTACAACTGGATGATTTGACAAGTGCTGAATCTAATCCTTGTTGCTCTTTTGCCAGAGTTCTTACACAAAAGAATACCAGATGTTATGCTTGCATATTTCATGGGAAACTAATGGGAAAAAAAATAGAACACAACAAGCCTAATTGTAATATTTAATGGTTTTTGAAAAGCCACAATCTAAACATACCAGAAATACCACATTTTCAAAACTGTGGCAAAGTTAAATGTCTCTCAAACACACACAAAAAAAGCCTGTCATAAGTAATTCCAAATAAAGTGATCTGTCAATTGTAAAATGCAAGCACTCCTTTATAAATAGTTTACGTGCTTTCAACTCGCTTAATAAATACCATGTTAATAGATCAAAAATATTCAGAGAGAACCTCTTCAAGCCCAGTCAACCTGAACTAATCAGTTGCTTATGCAACATCAGGCTGGATTCCCTTATCATTTATTGGGTACAAATCAAACTTACCAGGAGCAAGTCAAAACCATCGATTGCTCCAAACAATTCCTTCTCTTGCTATCCTTTTCCACTCATCACATAGCCAGGAGCCTGAACACCATTTAATAATCCTCTTCCTCCTCTTCTCACCAATAACCAAATCCTGTAGATAGTGCCGACTGGGCATCTTTGTCTTCTAGTCTCCACCCCGTTTCCATTGCCTTAGATCAAGCCTTCGTCTTCTACCTATTGGACAACTGCAAGATCCTCCAGGCTTCAGCATCTTCAAGTAATTAATTCATTCTTGAGATTTCTCTTTCTCAAATACGCTTTCGATATATCACGCCTCTGATCATACTCACCCTTCAATGTCTCCCTGTTGCTTCTAAGAAGAACTCAAAATTCACCATGATGTTCTCCCTCACACCTCACATTTCAGCCTTGTCAAGTTGCTTTGTTTTCCAATTATCAGGATACTTTGTTTTCCATGTCCTAATACACCAACCACTCCCCATCCCAACTCCAAAAAGGTCCATCTGATAATTTTTTTTCTCAAGAGAAAAACATCTTCCCTGGGCCCTGTATGACCTGTCCCCTGCTTCTCTCTCAGCCTGACCCTACCCTCCTCCCGGGCTTGACTGCAGCTATGCCAGCCCTCTGTAGGTTCTGCTTCCCTCCTCAGTGGAGACATTTCAACATGGAGGCTCCTCGCTAGATACTCTTCACTCGCCTAACTTGAACTCATTCTTCGGGTTCATTATGTGACTCGGGGTCAATGTGACTCTCTCAGTGAGACCCCTCGTGACTCCCACTTCAAAAGGAAATCTGGTCTTTGCTACATGTTCTGCAGTTCACTATTTTCCTTCATTGCATTTATCACTTTGATGGTTATATATTTAATCATGAGGTTATTATTTCAAAGTTCATCATCCTCAATGAATACTCACTTCTGTGAAGTAGATATGCTTCAGGTTCAAAGTATATCTCCAGAGGTTAGCACAGTGCCTAACACTCAATAAAAGTTTAAAAATCAATGAGTGGCCGGGCGCGGTGGCTCAAGCCTGTAATCCCAGCACTTTGGGAGGCCGAGGCGAGTGGATCACGAGGTCAAGAGATCGAGACCATCCTGGTCAACATGGTGAAACCCCGTCTCTACTAAAAATACAAAAAAATCAGCTGGGCATGGTGGCGCGCGCCTGTAATCCCAGCTACTCAGGAGGCTGAAGCAGGAGAATTGCCTGAACCCAGGAGGCGGAGGTTGCGGTGAGCCGAGATCGCGCCATTGCACTCCAGCCTGGGTAACAAGAGCGAAACTCCGTCTCAAAAAAAAAAAAAAAAAAATCAATGAGTGGTAGCTCCAGCCTTACTCCCTCTGTACATAATTTTCTGTTGTCCCCCACTATGCAGGTAGAAAAGATCACTGCCTTCCTAGTAACTCAGCTGTGCCCTGAACAGAGTTAAATTGGAGCACCCATGATGTCTAATGCATTTCCATCATATTCTTTTTTCTACTAGACTACAAACTTCTCATGGGCAATAGCCATGTTATATCTTTGAGGCATGGATTCTTAAGTGTAACGACAGGTATGCAGAGGGGTAACATATGTCTGCAGGTATAAATTTTGAAGGGTGCCACAAAAATGGCAGTATATTAGTCTATTCTCACACTGCTCTAAGGACATACTTGAGACTGGGTAATTTATAAAGGAAAGAGGTTTAATCGACTCACAGTTCTGCAGGCTTGGGGAGTCCTCAGGAAACTTAGAATCATGGTAGAAGGAAAAGCAAACACATTCTTCCTCACACCAGCAGCAGGAAGAAGTATGAGCAAAAGGGGGAAAAGCCCCTTGTAAAACCATCAGATCTTGTAAGAACTCGCTCACTATCATGAGAGCAGCATTAAGAGTAGCTACACTCATGATTCAACTGCCTCGCACTGGGTCCCACCTACAATACATGGGAACTACAATTCAAGATGAGATTTGCGTAGGAAACACAGCCAAGCCATAACATTCCACCCCTGGCCCTTCTCAAATTTCATATCCTAACAATTCAAAACACAATTATGCCTTTCCAACAGTCCCTCAAAGTCTCAATTCATTCCACCATTAATACAAAAGTCCAAGTCCAAAGTCTCATCTGAGACAAGGCAAGTCCCTTCCACCTATGAGCCCGTAAAATCAAAAGCAAGTTATTACTTCCTAGATAAAATAGAGGTACAGAAATTGGGTAAATACACCCATTCCAAATAGGAAAAATTGTCCAAAACAAAGGGATTAAAGGCCCCATGGAAGTCTGAAATCCAACAAGGCAGAAATTAAATTTTAAAGCTCCAAAATAATCTCCTTTGACTCCATGTCTCACATCCAGGTCACAGTGATGCAAGAGGTGGGCTCCCATGGCCTTGGGCAGCTCCACCTCTGTAGCTTTGAGGGTACAGCCCCCCTGTCAGCTTCCTTCACAGGCTGGTGTTGAGTGCCTGTGGCTTTTTCAGGCACACAGTGCAAGCTGTCAGTAGACCTACTATTCTGAGGTCTGAAGAATGATGGCTCTCTTCTCATAGCTCCATTAGTCAGTGACCCAGTGGGGTCTCTGTGTGGGGGCTCTGACCCCACATTTCCCTTCTGCACTGCCCTAGCCGAGATTCTCCATGAGGCCTCTGCCCCTGCAGTAAACTTCTGCCTGGACATCTAGATGTTTCCATACATCCTCTGACATCTAGGCAGAGGTTCCCAAACCTCAATTCTTGACTTATGTGCACCTGAAGACCCAATACCATGTGAAATCTTGGGGCTTGCACCCTCTGAAGCAACAGCCTGAGCTGAATATTGACCCCTTTTATCCACAACTGGAGCTGAAACAGCTGAGATGTGAGATACAGGACACCATGTCCCAAGGCTGCACGGAGCAGGGGGGCCCTGGGCTTGGCCTACAAAACCATTTCTCCCTCCTAGGCCTCCAGGCCTTTGATGGGAAGGGCCACTGTGAAGGTTTCTGACATGCCATGGAGACACTTCCCCACTGTCTTGGTGATTAACATTTGGTTCCTCATTACTTACGCAAATGTCTGCAGCAGGCTTGAATTTCTCCCCCCACCCCCAAAAATAGATTTTTTCTATCGCATTATCAGGCTCCAAATTTTTCAAACTTTTATGCTCTGTTTCCTCTTGAATGGTTTACTGCTAAGAAATTTCTTCTGCCAGATATCCTAAATCATCTCTCTCAAGTTCAAAGTTCTACAGATCTCTGGGACGGAGGCAAAATGCCACTAGTTTCTTTGCAGAGCAAGAGTGACCTTTACTCCAGTTCCCAACAAGTTCCCCATTTCCATCCGAGACCAACTCAGCCTGGACTTCACTGTTAATGTCACTATCAGCATTTTGGTCAAAGCGATGCAACAAGTCTCTAGGAAGTTTTAAACTTTTCCACATCTTATCTTCTGAGCCCTCCAAACTGTTCCAACCTCTGCCTGTTACCCAGTTCCAAAGTGGCTCCCACATTTTCGGATATCTTTACAGCAGTGCCTCACAGCCGGTAACAATTTACTGGATTAGTCCATTCTCACAGCTGCTATATGAACATATCTGAGACTGGGTCATTTATAAAGGAAAGAGGTTTAATTGACTCATTTCTGCGGGGCTGGGGAGGCGTCAGAAAACTTGCAATCATGGTGGAAGTGGAAGCAAACACACCCTTCTTGGCACACTGGCAGGAAGAAGTATGAACAAAAGAGAGAAAAAGCCCCTTATAAAACCATCAGATCTGGCCAGGCCCAGTGGCTCACGCCTGTAATCCCAGCACTTTGGGAGACCAATGTGGGTGGATCACAAGATGAAGAGATTGAGACCATCCTGACCAACATGGTGAAACTTCATCTCTATTAAAAATACACAAATTAGCTGGGCGTGGTGATGTGCACCTGCAGTCCCAGCTACTTGAAGAGGCTGAGGCAGAAGAATCACTTGAACCCAGGAGGCGGAGGTTGCAGTGAGCCAAGATTGCACCACTGCACTCCAGCCTGGTGGCAGAGCAAGACTCCATCTCAAAAAAAAAAAAACCAGCATCAGCTCTTGTGAGAAGTCAGTACTCACTATCAAAAAACGAGCAACATGGGGGCAATTGCCCCCATGATTCAATTACCTCCCACTGGGTCCATGGGGATTATGACATGTGTGGATTATGGGTGTATAATTCAAGAGATAAGATTTGGGTGGGGACACAGCCAAACCGTATCAGGAAGCAAGATAATTTTGTACTTCAATCTGCACGTTACATTTTTTTCAACATCAAATAATAAACATGAACCTACTGTGCTTTTTTATTCACCATCAAATTCTAGCTGGAATAGGGAAAAGAGTGCAAATATATGACATTGCTCTGGAGTACCAGGCACCCTCACTGTGCCACTAGTCTATTCCCAGTGTCTAGCATAGCACATGCCTGTTATAGGTACTCAGTAAATGTCTGATGAACAAAAAAAACTAACCAAAAAAAAAACACTGAATGATAGAATGAAAAGTGAATGTTTCTTTTCCTCAAATAGTTTACCATTAAAGTAATAAACTGAAGACATATCAAAATTTTGAAATCACGGACATCTTCTTATATTAGGATGAAATCAATGAAATTGCTGCTTTTGTAGGGCAGCTTTATGTAGTTCAATCTATTACTCAGATGTGGCAGTGTATATGCATACATTTTTCCATTATGTTTCTTTATAACCTTTTTCCATTTGTAGAAGATAAGTTGCAGTGAAAACAACAGGGGTCTATAACCAAAGTGACTGTATGTCTTGGTTTGCCTGACTATTGTGGTTTAAGCCTATTTCCCTGGAATAATTATTTTGCTATTATATTCATATTCACTATAAATATTTCACCATCAAAAGTGACCCAATTTGCATAATAAATTTCTGTGATCTGCTAAAATCCTTTTAGGACATCCTAAGTCTTCAGACTCTCACCATAAGAAAGTTGCTCTCCCTATCAATGTTAATACTTTCTCCTTTAGAGAGAAAGGAGCATGTAAGATCAGAATAAATGCTGGCTGCCCAGAAAGCCTAGATATTCCACAAGGGAAGGTCATATTCAGGGAAATGCAGTCCAAAAGTAACTAATAAGAATAATTTTACTTGTACCATTTATTGATTTATCTTTTTAGAGATAGGGTCTCACAATACAGCCCAGGATGGAATGCAGTGGCACCATCATAGTTCACTATAGTTTCCAACTCCTGGGCTCAAGGAATACTCCAGCCTTAGCCTCCCAAGTAGCTGGGAATAGAGGTGCATGCCACCACATCCAACTAATATTCTTAAACTTTTTATAGAGATGGTTTCTGGCTATGTTGACCAGGCTGGTCTAGAACTCCTAGCCTCAAGCAATCCTTCCACCATGGTTTCCTCAGGCAAGGGGATTACAGGTGTAAGCCATCAGTGCCAGGCCCTTGAATCCTACTGGTCCATAAAGAATACTAAAGAGGGTCCAATACATAACCCACAGCAATAATTCTTTTTTTCTTTATTGTACTTTAGGTTCTGGGGTACATATGCAGATCATGACAGATTGATGCATAGGCACACACATGTGTTTTGCTGCCTCCATCCACCTGTCACCTATATCTGGCATTTCTCTGCATGTTATCCCTCCCTGACCTGCCACACTCCCCCCACCTGCTGTCTCCCCCTTAGCATCCCCGTGAAAGACACCAGTGTGTGATGCTCCCCTCCCTGTGTCCATGTGTTCTCATTGTTCAACACCCTCCTATGAGTGACAACATGTGGTGTTTGATTTTCTGTTCTTGTGTCAGTTTGCTGAGAAGGATGGCTTCCAGATTCATCCATGTCCCTACAAAGGACACAAACTCATCACTTTTTATGGCCGCATCGTATTTCATGGTGTATATGTGCCACATTTTCCTTGCCCAGTCTATCCTTGATGGGCATTTGGGTTGGTTCCATGTCTTTGCTTTTGTAAACAGTGCTTCTATGAACATAAGTGTGCATGTGTCTTTATACTAGAATGATTTATAATCCTTTGGGTATATACCCAGTAATGGGATTGCGGGGTCAAATGGAATTTCTATTTCTGGGTCCTTGAGGAAGCACCACACTGTCTTCCACAATGGTTCAACTAGTTTACACTCCCACCAACAGTGTAAAAAGTTCCTATTTGTCCACATCCTCTCCAGCATCTGTTGTCTCCAGATTTTTTAATGATCGCCATTCCAACTGGCGTAAGGTGGTATCTCAATGTGGTTTTGATTTGCATTGCTCTAATAATCAGTGATGAGCATTTTTTCATATGTTTGTTGGCCTCATATATGTCTTCTTTTGAATCGTATCTGTTCATATCCTTCACCCACTTTTGGATGGGTTTGTTTTTTTTCTTGTAAATCTGTTTTAGTTCTTTGTAGATTCTGGATATTATCCATTTGTCAGATGGGTAGATTGTAAAAATGTTTTCCCATTCTGTTGGTTGCCGGTTTGCTCTAATGATTGTTTCTTTTTTGCTGTACAGAAGCTCTGGAGTTTAATTAGGTCCCATTTGTCTATTTTGGCTTTTGTTGCCAATGCTTTTGGTGTTTTAGTCATGAAGTCCTTGCCTATGCCTATGTCCTAAATGGTTTTGCCTAGATTTTCTTCAAGAGTTTTTATGGCATTAGTTCTTATGTTTAAGTCTTTAATCCTTCTGGAGTTAATTTTAGTGTAAGGTGTCAGGAAGGGGTCAACTTTCTGCTTTCTGCATATGGCTAGCCAGTTTTCCCAACACCATTTATTAAACAGGGAATCCTTTCCCTATTGCTTGTTTTTGTCAGGTTTTTCAAAGATCATACGGTTGTAGATGTGTGGTGTTGCCTCCAGGGCCTCTGTTCTGTTCCATTGGTCTATATCTCTGTTTTGGTACCAGTACCATGCTGTTTTGATTACCATAGCCTTGTAGTATAGTTTGAAATCAGGTAGTGTGATGCCTCCAGCTTTGTTCTTTTTGCTTAGGATTGTCTTCACTATGCAGTCTCTCTTTTGGCTCCATATGAAGTATAAGGTGGTTTTTTTCCAGTTCTGCGAAGAAGGTCTTTGGTAGCTTGATGGGGATAGCCTTGAATCTATAAATTACTTCAGACAGTATGGCCATTTTCATGATATTGATTCTTCCTAACCATGAGCATGGAATGTTTCTCCATCTGTTTGTGTCCTCTCTTATTTCCTTGAGCAGTGGTTTGTAGTTCTCCTTGAAGAGGTCCTTTACATCCTTTGTTAGTTGTATTCCTAGGTATTTTATTATCTTTGTAGCAATTGTGAATGGGAGTTTGCTCATGATTTGGCTCTCTATTAGTCTGTTATTGGTGTACAGAAATGCTTGTGATTTCTGCACACTGATTTTGCATCCTGAGACTTTGCTGAAGTTGCTTATCAGTTTAAGGGGATTTTGGGCTGAGGTGATAGGGTCTTCTAAATACACAATCATGTCATCTGCAAATAGAGACAATTTGACTTCCTCTTTTCCTAATTGAATACCCTTTATTTTTTGGCTTGCCTAATTGCTCTGGCTAGAACTTCCAATACTATACAGAATAGTAGTGGTGACAGAGGGCATCCTTGTCTAGTGCCAGATTTCAAAGGAAATGCTTCCAGTTTTTTGCCCATTCAGTATGATATCAGCTGGAGGTTTGTCTAAATAGCTTTTACTGTTTTGAGATATGTTCCTTCAATGCCTAGTTTATTGAGAGTTTATAGCATAAATGGCTGGTGAATTTTGTTGAAGGCCTTCTCTGCATCCATTGAGATAATCATGTGGTTTTTGTCTTTGGTTCTGTTTATGTGGTGGATTACATTTATAGACTTGCATATGTTGAACCAGACTTGCATCCCTGAGATGAAGTCTACTTGATCATGGTGGATAAGCTTTTTGATGTGCTGTTGCAATCAGTTTGCTAGTATTTTATTGAAGATTTTTGCATCTATGTTCATCATGGATATTGACCTGAAGTTTTTTTTTGTTGAGTCTCTGCCGGGTTTTGGTATCAGGATGATGTTGGTCTCATAAAATGATTTGGGAAAGATTCTCTCTGTTTGGATTGTTTGGAAAAGTTTCAGAACGAATGGTATCAGCTCCTCTTTTTATGTCTGGTAGAATTCGGCTGTGAACCCGTCTGGATCTGGACTTTTTTTGGTTGGTAAGCTATTAATTGCTGCCTCAACTTCAGCCCTTATTGTTGGTCTATTCAAAGTTTCAATTTCTTCCTGGTTTAGGCTTGGGAGGGTGCAAGTGTCCAGGAATTTATCCATTTCTTCCAGGTTTACTGGCTTATGTGCATAAAGTTGTTTGTAGTCATCTCTGATTGTAGTTTGTATTTCTGTGGAATCAGTGGTGATATCCCCTTTATCGTTTTTTATTGCATTTATTTGATTCTTCTCCCTTTTCTTTTTTATTAATCTGGCCAGCAGTCTATTTTGTTGATCTTTTTGAAAAACCAGCTCCTGGATTTACTGATTTTTTGAAGGGTTTTTGGGTCTTTATCTCTTTCAGTTCTGCTCTGATCTTAGTTATTTCTTGTCTTCTGCTAGCTTTTACGTTTTTGTTTTTGTTTTTGTTTAATCTTGTTCCTCTGGCTCTTTCAATTTTGAAGATAGGGTGTTGATTTTAGATCTTTCCTTGCTTCTCATGTGGGCATTTATTGCTGTCAATTTCCCTCTAGACACTGCTTTAAATGTATCCCAGAGATTCTGGTACATTGTTTCTTTGTTCTCCTTGGTTTCAAAGAACATCTTTATTTCTGCCTTCATTTCATTGTTTATCCAGTCAACATTCAAGAGCCAGTTGTTCTGTTTCCATGAAGCTATGCAGTTTCTGAGTTTCTGAATTCTGAGTTCTAATTTGATTGCCCTGTGGTCTGAGAGACTATTATGGTTTCCATTCTTTTGCATTTGCTGAGGAGTGATTTACTTCCAATTATGTGGTCAATTTTAGAGTAGGTGAAATGCAGTACTGAGAAGAATGTATATTCTATGGATTTGGAGTGGAGATTTCTGTAGATGACTATTAGGTCCGCTTGGTCCAGATCTGAGTTCAAGTCCTGAATATCCTTGTTAATTTTCTGTCTCGTTGATCTAATATTGACAGTGGAGTATTAAAGTCTCTTATTGTATGGGAGTCTAAGTCTCTTTGTAGGTAGTTAAGAACTTGCTTTATGTACCTGAGTGCTCCTGTATTGGGTGAACATATATTTAGGATTGTAAGCTCTTCTTGATGCATTGATCATTTTACCATTATGTAACACCCTTCTGTGTCTCTTTTGGTCTTTGTTGGTTTAAAGTCCATTTTATCCGAGACTAGGATTGCAACTCCTTTTTTTTTTTTT
>NW_016107371.1:1222947-1261271 GCF_001604975.1 Cebus imitator
TTGAGCCTATGTGTGTCCTTGCACATGAGATGGGTTTCCTGAATACAGCACACTGATGGGTCTTGACTTTTTATCCAATTTGCCAGTCTGTGTCTTTTGATTGGGGCATTTAGCCCATTTACATTTAAGGTTAATATTGTTATGTGTGAATTTGATCCTGCCATTCTGATGCTAGCTGGATGTTTTGGCTGTTAGTTGACACATTTTTTTCAATGTATCAATGGTCTTTACTATTTGGTATGTATTTGGAGTGGCCGGTACTGGTTGTTCCTTTCCTTGTTTAGTGCTTCTTTCAGGAGCTTTTGTAAGGCAGGCCTGGTGGTGATGAAATCTCTCAGCAATTGCTTGTCCATAAAGGATTTTCTTTCTCCTTTGCTTCTGAAGCTTAGTTTGGTTGGATACGAAATTCTAGGTTGAAAATTCTTTTCTTTAAGGATGTTGAATATTGGCCCCCACTCTCTTCTGACTTATAGGGTTTCTGCTGAGAGATCCACTGTGAGTCTGATGGACTTCCCTTTGTGGGTGTCCCGACCTTTCTCTCTGGCTGCCCTTGGCACTTTTTCCTTCATTTCAACCCTGGTGAATCAGATGATTATATGCCTTGGGGTTGCTCTTCTTGAGGAGTATCTTTGTGGTGTTCTCTATATTTCCTGGATTTGAATGATGGCCTGGCTTGCTAGATTGGGGAAGTTCTCCTGGATAATATCCTGAAGAGTGTTTTCCAGCTTGGATTAATTCTCTCTGTCACATTCAGGTACACCTATCAAATGTAGATTAGGTCTTTTCACATAATCCCATATTTCTTAGAGGCTTTGTTCATTTCTTTTCATTCTTTTTTCTCTATTCTTGCCTTCTTGTTTCATTTCATTGAGTTGATCTTCAATCTCTGATATCCTTTTTTTTGCTTGGTCGATTCTGCTATTGAAACTTGTGTATGCTTCTTGAAGTTCTCGTACTGTTTTTCAGCTCCATCAAGTCGTTTATATTCTTCTCTAAGCTGTTTACTCTAGTTAGCATCTCATCTAATCTTTTTTCTAGGTTCTTAGTTTCTTTGCTTTGGATTAGCACATGTTCTTTTAGCTCTGAGAAGTTTGTTACTACCTACCTTCTGAAGCCTGTTTCTGTCAATTTATCAGATTCATTCTCCATCCATCTTTGTTCCCTAGCTGGTGAGGAGTTGTGATCCTTTGGAGGAGGAGAAGCATTCTGGTTTTTGGTGTTTTCATCCTTTTTGCACTTATCTACCTGTGGTCTTTGTAGTTGGTGACTTTTGAATAGGGTCTCTGAGTGGACGTCCTTTTTGTTGATGATGAAATTATTTATTTCTGTTTCTTAGTCTTCCAACAGCCAGGCCCCTCAGCTGCAGGACTGCTGGAGGTCCACTCCAGACCCTGCTTTCCTGGGGATCACCCATGGGGGCTGCAGAACAGTAAGGGTTGCTGCTGGTTTCTTCTTCTGTTATCTTCATTCCAGAAGGGAACCCACCAGATGTCGGCCTGAGGTATCCTTTATGAGGTGTCTCTTTGGGTATATGTGGGTCAGGGAGCTGCTTGAGGAGACAGTATGTCCCTTACAGGAGCTCAAGTGCTGTGCTGGGAGCTCCGTTGTTCTGTGCAGAGCTGCTGGGCAGATACTTTTAAGTCTGCTGCAGCAGAACTCATAACCACCTCTTTTCCCAGGTACTCTGTAGTTGACCTAGGAAGGTCGACTTGATTTATAAGTTCCTGTCGTGCTGCTGCCTTTTTTCATAGATGACCTGCCCCGCACAGAGTAGTCTAGTCACAGCCTGCCAGCAGAGGCATTGATGAGCCACCACAGGCTCTGCCCAGCTGTTGTATGAACTGCCTCAGTAGTGGCGGACTGCCTCAGTAGTGGTGGACTGCCTCAGTAGTGGTGGTCGCCCTTCCCCCCACTAAGCTGGGCCATCCTGGGTCCAGCTGCACTTGCTGTGAAACTCTCAATCCAGAGCATTTCAGATTGTTTTGTGGGGGTGGTACCTGCCAAGCCAGATCACCTGGCTGCCTTCTGTGCCCCCTCCCTTTCAGTTGAAAGGGCAGCTCTGTCTCCCAGGAGTTCCAGGGCCAGTTGAAAAGGCCACCCAGATTTGTGTGAGTTTCTGTGTGCCAACCCAGCACTGGCTGAAACCACTGTGCTGAAAACTCCTGGCACTTTTTGGCCTGGGAATCTCCTGGTCTGTGGGCTGTGAAAATTTGTTTGGAAATGCGGTGGGCACTCATCCTCTGCATTGTTCCTGCTGGGAACTGCAGTCTGGAGCTGTTCCCATTTGGCCATCTTGGATCCTCCCATAGCAATACTTCTTAAAAGCTCCTTGAACTCCTCTCCTACCCTCTCAGGTCTTACAGCACCTGAGTTCAGAGGGGAGAAATGTTGGCCTTTCTAAAGCTCCAGTGTCACTCTAAAGCACACCCCTCTCCTCCCTTCTCTTCTTTACTCCAGCGCTTTGACCCATCTCCAGATTTTTCACTGCTGACCTCTAAAAACCTGGGAGCAAATCCAGCAAAGATGGAATTCTCTTTAGAGGAGAAGCGGAGAAAGAAGCTGAGTAGATAAAGGCAAAAGTCTTTTTGGAATAGGATGAGGGGAAAGGATGTCAAACACTACATGTTGACAATAAATGTTGCTGCCCCCCACCCATGTAAATGTAACAAAAACAGATGAGAAACATGCTAGATTAAAAGAAATCAGAGAGATGGAATGGATCAAATGGATTCTGGATTGCAAACAAGTTTGAGGAAATTTGAATATGGACTATATTTGAGATGATTTTGTGAAATTATTATCTTAGGTATAGTCATGATACTGTGTTTACAAAGAAAAATGTCCTTATTTTCTGAAGCATGTAGAAGTATTGAAGGGTGAAGTATCACGATATCACCAAGCTATATTCAAGTGGTTCAGGAAAAGAATGTGAACAGTTGTGCATACATCTTAAACACAAACTTGCGTCTATGTATAAACAGGAAGAAGGCAAGAGAAAGAAAGTTAATGTAGCAAAATGAAGAGAGTATGACTATGTACTATTTTTTGAATAAAACGAATGCAAGTAAATAAAGCAAGCCTCTTTCACATGTGAACTAAATATTCTACACAATGCCCAGTATGCTTCTTTGAAGCTGTAACTGCAGTAGCCACTGATGGGGAAACAATGCCCACAGTCTTCATGTTGGGAAGGATTTTTATTAAACCCTAGGGGAATCCAGCATTCTGATGAGAAAAATCATAGACCCTGGGAAGTGCCATTAGGAAGATGATCTCTGGGAGGAATCAAAACTAATCTGGTTAGCTTCCTAATAACCTAGGCAAAGTGGTCCCTGCCCCAGTACAAAGCCAGTCTCCTTTCTGCTAATTCCTTTGCCCACCATATGTGAATTACACTGCTCCTTGTGTTAAGTGACCAGAGATTAAAACAAGAGTATGATGCAGCCCCAATCTTCTGGTCACTTATTCCAAAAGTGAGCATTTAATTCACGTCCAAACCAGGAAAATTGTGAGAATAAAAGGGGGTGCTAACCAGACAAGGTACTAGGACAACAGGTATAAACTGGGACTGTCCCAGGAACATTTGCATGTATGGTTGTCATCCCAGAGTGGTGACAAACGCATAAATAATAGCAACAACAGCTAACCACATAACAAAATAACATAAGGAAACTCTCATAAAGATATTGCCTGGGAATTCAGAGGAGTGACATTTCTTTGGAGGAATCTGGAAGGATGTCATAGAGGAGGAGGAATTTTTAAAGAATGATAGGATCTCTGCAGATAGAGATAAAAGAAAAGGTCATTCTGAATAGAAGAATCTGTGTGAGCAAAATCCAAAGTAGGAAAATGTGGAGTGTACCAGGAAAGTGGAGGCAACTAAAATAGCTTATCTGAAGAGGTGTCCATAAGAAAGGCAGGGAGATAGGCCTGGAAAGGTAAAAATGGAATCACGGTGAAAGGTGTACACTTAAGCCAACAGGCAACAGAAAGTCGCTAAGTGTTTTTGAGGAGGACAGGAGTTAAGTGTGTGGAGGACTGACATGTCAGACAAAAGACTTAAAGCCAGAGAATCATATCTTTACAGAGGGAAGGGTCTTCTACAATAGAACTTCTAAGTGAAAATTCCTATTACCCACCCTGTAAACATGAATGCTCCAAGCCAAAAGAAATTGTCACATACATTGATGTCCTAAGCTTTTTAGAATCACCTTTATTCTTTCTTGTGGGTAATTCTGTTTCTCCTGTTAATGTTTTATCATAAAAACCTTCACATCCCTATTACCATGAAGTCACTGTCACAGTAACAAAAACGAGAGAGTTAAAATGTTCAGAACTGTCCAAGCTAGAGATGAAAATCGAAAACACAGCATTCGAGCTGAAGGAAAAGCAGGTCAGTAAGACAGAAGGGATGTAATAAGCTTTCTGTCAGGTTGGAAAATTACATTTTGAAGGCACAGCTCACTTTAATGCAAGTCCTTCTACCACATGCAAAGAAGCCTGAGCACTCTTACATTTAATAAGATTAATTATATTATTTCTAAAGTTCATTTATAGATCTTTACTAGATTGCATAGAAAATTTCAGAGGGAAATGTTAAAAGGCAGTTTTCAACTATTTTCAATTTTATTCCAGATATTTGACAAGAGCACATGCCTCCTAAAAGAATAAGTTGTTCTAGAGAAAACTATTAATATCAGATCTTTCCGGAAAAGGTGAACAACACTGGTGAAGCGATTTCATTTCCAGAGGAGAACGGCCCAACAGGAAGCCAGCGTTCTGGTCTCTAAAGACAAAGCCAGCAATATTTGTAAACAGAAGCCATGTATTCCCTTTCTATAGAGGGTGTGCCTCACTCTTCAAAACATATTCCCTGGTCATTTAAGGCCATAAATGAATTCGAGAAAGGCCTGAGCTGGAGAAGTAGTTCTTGATTTTTCAGTTCGTGGGAGTTTTATATCCACAAAGGACATCCAAGAATAATATCCAGGAAAAACAAACAGAAGCCAACTTTCAAAGGCTTCCTCTGGTCAAAGATGCAGTAATTTGAGTTTTCAAAAAGATAACTGCAATTAAATGGAACCCATTATAAATGCTTGAGTCCACAAGTTCATGTATGTATATAAACCTTTGGAGGATGAAAGAGAACCAACTTATTATTTTGAAACCTGGTGAATAAAAAGAATCAAATACTTATCTTGTCTCTCTTTATGAACTATATCACTGAGTAACCAAAAAGTAAACAAGGGGCTGGGCACAGTGGCTCATGCCAAAAGTAATCCCGGCACTTTTGGAGGTAGGTGGATCACTTGAGGTCAGGAGTTCAAGACCAGCCAGGCCAACATGGCAAAACCCCATCTCTCCTAAAAATACAAAAATTAGCTGGATGTGGTGGTGCACACCTGTAATCCCAGCGACTTGGGAGGCTGAGGCACAAGAATCACTTGAACCCAGGAGGTGAAAGTTGCAGTGAACTGGGATTACTCCAGCCTGGGTGACAGAACAAGACTCTGTCTCAAAAATAATAAAATAAAATATAAAATAGATAAGGGGAAGCAATTCTTGGTATCCCAACTTATAAATGAAAAAGAAAAGTGAAAATGGAGTATCATCACCTTAGAAACTCCAATAACTAAATGAATATAAGCACTGAGTGTTAACCACTGTTAATATTACAAAAGACAACACAAACGTTATATGCTTCCTGATGAAAAAAACACACCTATAATCTTGCCAAAGAAATTGCACTTGAGTCTGATCAAACCTCAAATTCCAGCTACCACACTGCAGGAAATACAGAGGAACACAATGAAATGAACCATAAGATTGCAATAAGCAAAATCTAGCCTATGAAAAACTCTACAAGTAAGAAGGCTGGGTTCATCTACAGATAAACTGTAAGGAAAAAGAAAGAGATGGAACAGGAATGTACAAATTAAAATAAAGATGTATCGACTTTTATTAAATGAGCAGAACTAAGCTATAGTACATAGGGATGCATAGCTGGGCAACTGATATAAAAGTCCAGGTAATGGTTACTTATGAAGCGAAAGGGGTTATGATGGAGACAGGGCACACATAAGAGACTTCTAGGGAGGTTGGTGAAGTTCTCTTTCCTGGCCTGAATGGTAGTTACAAATGTGTGTGTCTTATGGTAATTCATTATGCTACATATTTGATTTGCAGTAGGGTTTATATCTGTGTTTTATTTTATAATGATATAGTTTGATTTAAAAAGAGTAAAGAAAAATATCTCCATCAAACTCCTTCAAGACATGAAAAATCTGTTAGTTTTCAGAGGTATAACAGGTAAATAAGGCAATAATTCCTATTGGAGGAAGGTGAGCAAAAATATATTCAATAAATTGCTATGATCAATATTAGAAAAAAGTTAGCTAGGAAGAAATATAATTTGAGTACAAAAACATCAAAGGAAAGATGTTCATTAATCTGTGGAACTCTGTGGCCTCTGATCTCCCTGTGATTCCTGGAGGTATAGTTCATTTCCCCATGTATAAAAGAGGACTGTGTAACAAGCCTAGAGTAAGCCCTTTCTAAGAATCATGCCTTAGAGTACTAGAGTTTGAGAGTAAAACCAGCCTCTTCTGCTAATTTTCTCTCTATGAGTAACAGTTGCTGATTTTTCCCCTTGAAAGCATATACTCAGGCTTTTGCGGAGACAGAACTCCTGCCCCAAGGACACTTGATGATATGCGCTGAGTTGCCCACCATAAACTAACTGGTCATCATTTAATCCGCCAAACCATAAAATCAGCTAAGTAAAGCCACACTCTGTCACCAAGTGGAAGTGGTATATAAGGTGGGTCTGTAGCAGGTCCTATCAATACAAGCAAGCCATAAGGTTCGATGGCTCACATTCCTACGGCCACCTACTCCTACTATATTGCTTCCTATCTCTCAGCCCACACCTATGGCTTCAAAAGGAGTTCACTGTAACCAGATGATGATAGAAGGAAAAAAAAGACTCAGATATGTTTTGCATATGATTCTCCACTATATATCAGCACCAGCTGGAAGTAGGCTGTTGTATATCCACTCAGGGGCGGCCCTGAAAAATAGTGGAGAGAGAAAATCCTCCAAGTTGGTAGAACTTCATAACACATCTGGATATCTATTTTGTCTAGGCTGAAAGATGGCCAGAAGTACAAATCTATACTAATTCATACATAATGGATAATGATTTGGACAGATGGTCAGCAACTTGGAAAGAACAGAACCGAAAAATTGCTAAAAATGAGGACTCGGGAATAGGCAGATGGATGACCTCTTGGAATGGGCAATGAGTGGGAAACATTTGTATCTCAAGTGTGTGCTCACAAAAGGATGTCCACTGCAGAGGAGGCTGTCCATAATCGGGGACAAGATAACATATTCTAAGGATGTCAGTCAGCCATTTCTTCCCAACCACCCTACTACCTTCTCCATGGACTTATCTTCTGAGTGGTCATGACAGTAATCAAGGAGTCTATAGGCTCACCACAATGAATCTGGCTAGCACCATTACCATGTGTTCACCCTGCCAACAGCAGGGGCCAGCAATAATCCAGGTGGACTAGTTAGCCATGGTATGGTAAGTGAATTACACTGGCTTCCTTCCATCATGAAGTGGGCAAAGATTTGTTCTCAGGGGAATAAATATTTCCTCTGAATATGGATTTGCCTTTTGCAAGTACCACCAATTACATACTTAGAAAATGCTTTATTTACCATTGTGGCAACACTCACGACATCACTTCTGATCAAGGTGCTAATTTCACAACAAAAGAAATGCAGCAATTGACTGGCAGCCATGGAGTTCTCTGGTTCCGCCATATACTCCATCATCCAGAAGTAGCTGACCTGGTAGAATTATGGAATCACCTACTGAAGTCTCAATTATGTCACCAACTGGGAGATAACCTCTTGAAAGCTTATGGCACTGTAACTTACAGGATGTAGTACATGCTTTGAATCAACAGCCCCTAGAGTGTGGTATTCTCCCATACCTATAGTACACAGGTCTGTGAATCAAAAATTAAAATGGGAGAGTCTATTCTAACTATTATGCCTAATAAGCCTGTCAGAAAAATTTTGCTACCTGTGCCTAAGATTCTGAGCTCTGCTGGTTTAGAGTTATTCATTTCCAAGAAAAAAAAAAAAAAGTCAGCTGCAGAAACCAGAATGGTCCCACTGAACCAGAATTTGAGATTAACCACCTGGTCATTCAGACTCTTTATGCCATTGTACAAACAAAAAAACTTTCCACTGCGCTAACTAGGGTCCCAATTATTAAGCTAAAATAAGATTCTTGCTGGATAATGGAGGCATTAAGAAAGATGTCTGTAATCCAGAGGATTCTCTGGGGTGCCATTTATTATTTCCATGTCCAGTAGTAAAGTTAATAGAAGATTCTACTGCATCAACAAAGGAGGGATGACTAAGGACACAGACTTTTCAGGAGTAAAGATTTGTATCAACCCTTCAGAAAAAAAATCCTCACCAACCAAGGGGTTAAAGAGAAAAGCACATGGGAATGGATAAGGGAAGAAAGGCGACATATAGATATAGATGTATAAAAATATAAATCCTATATATTTTCCTTTCTTGCTGTCTCTCTCCTCTCCCTAAATACATATATATGTATTTATGTATGTGTATGTATATATATAAATGCACATACACAGCTTTGTGATCAGTTACAGAAGTGAAGACTATAGCAACTATGTGGATTTTCTTCCTTGTACATATTTGTATATAGAACTCATTTTCCCCTTTTTCCTTTCCCCCAAGTGTGTCTGTTATACAAGGGATGTGTCATATAAGTTCATTACAAACTAGGTGCTTAACTTTACAATTTAGTCTTTTAAGTTACATGATAAACGGGATTTTGACAAACCTATAAGGGGAATTAACATCATCAACATACAAATGTAAATGCACCAACTCATGAAACTTTGTATATCCCCCTTATCAGGGAAAGGGTGAGCATGCCTTCATTTGTGCAAGGGATAATTGCATCAACAGAAGCATTATAATGTTGCTGTTGTTGCTTTATTAAGTTTATACAGGGGTGGAGGGCTGTGTATAAATGAAAAGGAGACAAAGGGGTAGGCTGTGTCTAAGAGTGTATCACCAACCCAAATTCACATTCATCCTTATACCTTCCACTCTACTGATGGGGAAGGAAAGTAGCACGCCACTTTCTCCAACTAACTCACCAACTGGCTTCTTATTGGGTTTTGTCATGGGGGCACTCGCAGGATACTGTAAGGCTCGAAGAAAGGAGAAGTATTTTTGTTTCTTTGGGTTATGGCAGTGCCTTCAATGGCAATGGCAGTGATGACATCATGGCTGGCTAGTGTGGGCTTCTGGGCTGCTGCTCAGGAATGTTGGTTTAATAGCAGAAGTGGACCGTAAGACAATTGATAGCAGGGACGGTCTTAAACTTATGTGTCCCCTGCAGTGCTTGGCCTAGGGCTAACCTCACAGTAGGCACATTTATAAGTGTACAGTAGTGTTCACTATGTTCACATTGTTGTGTAATGAACCTCTTGAACTTCTTCATCTTGCAAATCTGAAAGTCTATACCCAATAAACAACACTCCTTTTCCCCCTGCCCTTAGCCCCTGGTAATCACCATTTTATTTTCTGTTTCTATGAATTAGGCTACTTTAGATAAGTATGCAAATAGTTTTTTCTTTTTTTATGAGATGGAGTCTCGCTCTGTCACCAGCTGAAGTGCAATGGCGAGGTCTAGGCTCACTGCAACTTCTGCCTCCCGAGTTAAAGCGATTCTTCCTGCCTTAGCCTCCTGAGTAGCTGGGATTACAGGCATCCACCACTACACCCAGCTAATTCTTGTATTTTTAGCAGAGATGAGGTTCACCATGTTGACCAGACTGGTCTTGAACTCCTGACCTCGTGATCCACCTCTTGACCTCGTGATCCACCCACCTCCCAAAATGCTGGGATTATAGGCATGAGCCACCGTGCCAGGCCAACACATGGTTTATTTTTATTTACATAAGTGTAGAATCTCCAAGAGTTGAAAACAATATTAGAAGTAATCAAGTGCAAGTACTCGCCCAGTGCATGGGCCCCACCTTTTTCATCTTAAATTCAGTAAAATACTTTTTTATCAGCTAGTCTCTGCTGGAAGAATTTCAGTGACTGCTTTAAAATGGTGAGCCATGCTATGGGGGGCTCTTTCTATAATAACAAAGTTCTTTCTCATATTAACCCAAATGGTAACCTTTTACCCATTTACATTGATCTATTTTCCAGAATAGAACACATTTCCTCTGTCTTCCAGAGTTTAAATGTTTTTATGTTATTTTAAAAACATATTTTTATCACACTTGTTTTAACCTGCCATAAGACAAAGATTCACATGGAGAAAATCAGAAAACACAAAGAATATCAACTTCTGTTGAGATCCAACACTCAGCCACAGTGTACTGTGTAGCCAGAGGTCTCCATAGCCCAGAGAAAGGCAACAGAATCCAGAAACTAATTAAAACAGTGAATCAGCATTTGTTTCTGAGGCCCTCTGCTTGACTGGGCTTTTAAAAATAAATATTCTTCCACATATCTATGAGATGGTTTCTCATTAGGTAACTACTTATCTCTTTAATGAACCAAAAGATTTTCTCCCAGGTAGTCACAACATTTACCACAATTGCAAAGATAAAAATTTTCACTAATAGAATTTCATTCACAAAAGCACCCCCATTCAAAATGATGTCTGAAGTTGCACAGGCAGGACATGGTCACATTCTTGCAGCATTTCTAGCAGCATTCATGGCAACCCTTTCCCCAACTAATTACACATGTTACTTATATCACAAAATTATATCATTGCTACAGAAACATAGCCAAATGATAACATTAATAATAAAGAGTTTGAAGAACACAGAGACTATGACAAAATATCTCTAACAGAAGATCAGAAGCTGGCTGGGCATGGTGGCTCACACCTGTAATCCCAGCACTTTGGGAGGCTGAGGCAGGAAGATTGCTTGAGGCCCGGAGCTCAAAACCAGCCTGGTCAACATAGTTGAGACCCATCTCTACAAAATATTAATTAGTTAATTTAATTAGCCAGGTGTAGTAATACATACTTGTAGTCCCAGCTATTCAAGAGGCTGAGGCAGGAGGATCACTGAGCCCAGGACTTTGAGGCTGCAGAGTGCAGTGTCCTGAGATCTAACCACTGCACTCCTGGGCAACAGAGACAAACGCAGTCTCAAAAAGATATATATATTATATATATATATAGATAGATAGATATAGATATATCTATATATATTATATAGATATAAAACAATTTATAAAGAATAAACTGCTAAACATAAGGCAAAATATACATCTAGCTTGCAATCAAAGAAATGTCTATCAAACAACGTAAGAGGTTGGACATGGTGGCTCACACCTGTAATCCCAGCACTCTGGGAGGCTGAGGTGGGCGGATCACCTGAGGTCAGGAGTTTGAAACCAGACATGGTGAAACCCCATCTGTACTAAAAATACAAAAATTACAGGTGGGCGTGGTGACGCACACCTGTAATCCCAGCTACATGGGAGGCTGAGGCAGAAGAATCCCTTAAACCCAGGAGGTGGAGACTGCAGTGAGCTGAGGTGACACCACTGCATTCCAGCCTGGGTGATGGAATAAGACTCCATCTCAAAACAAACAAACCAATATAAGATACTACCATTGCCTTGACAAGTGAGAATAAAGGGAAACAGACACTCTCAATACCGTAGGTGGAAGTGCAAATTGATCAACTTTTTATAAAATTAATTTGCAAAAAAAAAAAATCACAGAAACCTGAAAAAGATTAATATATTTTGATCCAGAAACTTTTCTTCTTGGAATGTAACTTAAAGAAAAAATTTTTTTAATCAGCACACATGAAGTATGTGTAAGGGTTTCATAATCCATAATAATAAAGATTGTGAACACTTAAATATCAAACAATGGATAAGTCAAATAAATTACACCTCCCTCAGGAGATGGAACTGTATGTAACCATTAACAAAAGCAAGCAGTTATTTGGCACTACCACATGGCAGACTCTATTCTAAGCAATTTATAAGCATGTTAACTCATTTAATCTCTACTATAATTCTGTAAGATAAGTACTATTATCATCCCTATTTTACAGAGATGAAGGCATAGAAAAGAAATAACTTGGCCAAGGCCATGAAATCAGATCGTGTTAAGCCAATATTCATTCAAACTCAGGCAATCTGGCCCCAGATTCCACGCTCTTCACCAACATACAATTATACTAGAGAAGAATATTTAAGAACATGTTAAAAATCTCAAAATATAGCTGTAAAATGTTTTTAAATGAAGCTACCAAATTGTATTTGTAGGTGTTGTAATATACGGTGTGTGTATAGATGTAATACACATATCACACATGTGTTATATATGTCAAAATATCAGCAGGAGCTATCTCTAGGTGTTGAGATTAAGGGCATTTTTTACTTTCTCCTTTCTAATTTTCCAATTTTTTTTATAACTAACATATATTGCACTTATAATAGCAAATGCCCAAATGTTCCTGGTACCAGCTCTTAAGTATTCCTGATAGGCCACTGCCTTCAGCCTTGAACTTGAAAGGACCCAGTTCTTAGCATGACCATCGGAGAATACACTGAAGTGCTTCATATTGGTATACCTCCTTTATTATCATGAGATGTAGGGTTTGCTTTCATGAAGATGAAAACAAAAAAGTAAACAATCGTGGACCTGAACAGATAACACTTTATAAGTAAAAATATTTTACAACAAAAAAGATTTTTATTATTTCAATACCAGAGGTTTCAAAGAGCCCAACATATATCCAAATAAGGCATCTTTATTTACCTCCTTTGATGCATAAGTCTTCTCAGTTTATCAATTTGCAGAAATTTAAACTTCACACACAAAATTCCAGTCTGGGAGGAAGAGTGCTCGTTATGACAGGGCCTTATGTCACATGACTCATTGAGATTTCCAGATGGCCTTTGCCTTTACTGTACCAAATTGACCCTGGAGCTCATAATGGTAATTCCCAACTGAATCAATTTTGAGATACGCATTGCCCCGAAAAAGAGGACAAGTGAGACGTGACGGACCGTCTCACACAGACTCTGCCCACGCCACGGGGAAAGAAAACAATTGCTGATGGGTCAGCAAGACAGAGGCAATAATTATATTCTCTCAAGAACAATCCCTGCTCTGAAGAAGACTTGTTCATCACATGATACTCTGCACGGGGCTTGCAGAGTCTGTAAGAAATACAGTGAGTCTGTAAGCCAGGAAGAAGGCTGCATCAACTTTCATCAGAATCAAGTCCAGGGACTGCTTTGGCAATTTGCACCACCTGGCATCTGGTGGCCTTGATTATTCCCATGGCAGCAAATCCCCTAGAAGCCCTAAGTGGCAGAGCTCCAGCTTCTGTGGCATTTGCCAGAATAGCACATGAATACATTTCAGTGGTATATCCATATTCATTAGTACCCCATTCCACAATTTTCCCATAACTCACTTTAGCCATGTGTCTGAAGCCCCCAGGGGCTTCAAAACCATGACAATCAGAGTGGGCAGAATTCTGGAATGGACACATCTTATATCATCCCCTCCTATTGAGTGTGGGTGGAATGATGGGATGGTCACTTCCTCAATTAGGTTACATTATATGGCAAATGGTGATGAGCTAGTCACTCCATACTAGCCAACTGGAGGGGGATCAGAAGTCAGAGACACGCTCCTGCTGACCTGGAAGAAAGCAAACATCTGTGTTGCAACCTGCCTATGGGGGCTACTTGGCAAGGAATCACAGGAGCCCCCTAAAAGCCAAGCAAGGACCCCAGCCAACAGTGAGCAAGAAAACAGGGACTTCAGGCCTACAACTTCAAGGAAATGAATTCTGCCAACAACCAGTAAGCTGCCAAGGGGAACTTGAGCCTCAATGAGAATTCACAGGCCATGCTACCTTCTCGATTTCTGCCTGGTGAGACTGAGCAGAGGACCTAGCTAGCCTGTGCTAGGTCCTCTGTACCTGGACTCCTGACCCCTGGCACCTATGAGATAATAAATGTACGTTATTTAAGCAAAAGCTCCTGAATTGTGGTAATTTTCTTACACAGTGATAGAAAAGGAATATAATGACCATTGTTAGAATATGGGTTGCTAATGTTCTTTATCACACTTGCACTGTCTTCAGAAAGAAATAACACAGCTTAGAGGGATAATGTTTGTATTCATAATATTCACCCCAAGGAGCCTAAAGGAGAGTAATCACTGACATTTGTCTAATAGTTTGGAGTTTATTTAACTTTCATATATAATCTCATTTGAATTTTACATCATTGCTATGATAGAGCTTGGGAAGTAGTGAATAGGAACTAAGATTCTGGAGCCGGACTGCTTGGGACTGTCTCCTTATGCTGCCACTTGCTAGATGAGCTCAGTCCAGTTCCTTGACCTCTCAATGCCTCAGTTAAATCACCTGCAAAACAGGTGCTATGGTTTGCATGTTCATCCTCTCTAAACCTCATGTGGAAATGTAATCTCTAGTGTGGTGATGTTGAGAGGTGGGGCCTAGTGGGAAGCGTTTGGCAAGTGGGTAGATCCCTCATGAATAGATTCATGCCCTCCCTCAGGCTGAGTTCTTACTCAGTTCTCACGTGACCTGGCACACCACCCACCCCCAAACACTTCCTCTCCCGACATGTGGTATCTCCGCATGCCTGATCCTCTTCACTTTCCACCATGATCTAAGCAGCTTGAGACTGTCACCAGATCCAGATGCCCAATCTTCAACTTTCCAGCCATCAGAATTTTGAGCCAAATAAACCATTTTTCTTTATATATTATGTAGACTCATGTATCCCTTTACAGCACACAAAAGGAACTAAGACAGCAGGGTTCCTATAACATGTACTTCCTCGGGGCTTGTGAGCACTGAATGAATTTATATAAAGTCTAGCTTATAGTGAGGATTGGATACATGGTAGGGGGAAAGAAGAGCATATCTAACTAAATATCTACTTATCTCCTTTCTTTTATTATCTGCACTCTTTTGTCTCTATTGCTCACCTTTGCAGCCTTTGTGCCACATAGTGACACATGCCCAGTGTCCCCTATCTTTTCAGTATTTCCAAAAGTCATTCCCCAACAGCCTGCTCAACAACATCAAATCATTGCTAAAAGGAAAGGAAAATTACAACTAAAATCACTTAACCTTATCTCCCAATACTCAAAGGCATGTTGGTCTGTTTCAGATGTTTACCTTAATTCACACTGGAAGATGGCCTAGAAGATTCAAGAAGTTAAAGCCCAAATGCCTGCAGGATGAGTGCTGTTAGAATGCAGGAACGAGCCAGAGGAACTGAGATGACCTGTCTTTTAAAACTCTGTGCAGGCCTAACAGGGGCTCAATACAACCCCCACAGTGAACCCACATATGACCTGGCGCCACTCACTTGTAATGACCAAAGGCCTAGAGAGTAGGAAGCTCTTTCAAAGCCAGTTTGATACAGGGAATGCAGACACTGAAAAAAGGCAGGAGGAGCTCAAGAGAAAGTCAAAGCAATCAGAACTTCTTTCTGAAAACTGCCGTCCTAGCTGATTTTTGAGCTCAGAATTCTCCACTCGGCGTGTTCCAGTCCAAAAAGGAGGCTGGAACCACACAGCAGTCTGAATGCAAAGGCCACAATCAAGAAGAAATGCCTCAGCTGCTGATCAAAGAAAAATGTTTTCTCTTTTTAACCAAAAAAGTGAAATCACCTACTATTACAGAGTGGGTTTTAAACCATTTAGTGGCAAGTTCCACCCATCAGAGCATTACCTATTGGGTAGAGAAGGTTTTTAAAATAGGCTTTTCCCCAGGGAGGAATTCCCTGCTAAAATCCCTTGAGAGCAAATGTTGCCCTAGCAAAGCTTGGTCTAGGCCTAACAGTACATACAGTCCTCGAAGAGTTTGATCTATTTGTTATTTGTTTAATGGGATGCTAAAATAAGAAATTTTTATGTCTCAGTTTAGAGATAATACACTCCAAGGCAGAATTTCAAAGTTAATGAACAAGAACCAGTTAGAAGACCGAGACCTCTCAACCACAACAAGAATATCGAAGTCAGAGACAAGAGAAAATCTACTGAGAAAAGAATTGTGAGAAGGATTTATTTGGAGAAAGCTGTACTTTAAGCCTTGGGAAAGAGTTAGGGAGTATCTATTCTCACTTTAAGCCTGGAGAAGGGGAATTCAATGAGGCCACTCACAGAGCTTCACATGGGGTTCCTACAGTTTGGAAGACTTTGTGGATGCTAGTCCTATAGCAGGTGATACACTGCAGCTGCTGACGTGAGCTCAAGGAGAGGTAGCCATGTTGGAATCCGAGTTTCTGAGTGCAGAGGATGCCTGGATGTGTCCCACAGACAAGAAGTGAGCCACTCACAAGAAAGCTGGTGTAAGGTCACTTTAGATTATGTCTTGCCAGGTCTCCTAGACATTTCATGAGACCCCAACTAATGAAAGCTGGAGGTGACTACCAACCAGGCTCCTTGGGGTAAAGAAGGAATCAGTGAAGAGCCACAGGAGAAAGGGCACATTATCCTCATTGCAGGAGCTAGAGATGAAAACACCCCAGTGATCAGGATGGCAAAGGGTAAGGGCAGAAAGCAGGGGGGTTGGGGGATGTTAGGGGGTGGGTAGTTTCTGAAAAATCCACAAAAACATCCAGAAGGAAAAATCTTAGCCTTACACGCACCTGCCAGGCCCAGAGAGTTCAAAGCAATCTAACAACAGTGACACCAAGTCAACGCTTCTGGCTCCCCTTAACTTTCCATTCCAATGTGGAGGAGCCAGATGGTCCAGTCTTGGAGGTAAAGGAAGAGGGGAACATGAAGAAAGTAGCCAACATACCACTCCAACCAAAACAGCCAAGGTTTATCTTCAATCTGCTCTGTCAATGCAGTAAGAGCAAAGTATAACCTCACCTCTCACACAAGGAAGTTATTTGGTCACATGGCTTATTCGTGTGTGAACTTCACCTAACACAGTTATGGGCAGTTAACTGGATTTCCCAATTCATCTAGGGATCATGTGTGTTCTTCACACATTTCCATATGAGGCTGATAATTTACTAAAGTTTAAGCTTTGGAAACTCTTCTTTAGCATGAAAGAGATAGAGGTTTTTAAAATTCGTTTAGTGTTTTGTTTTTGGTGTTCTTCCTGCTGCCTTCTTTAATTGTTTCCATAGAGTTGACAGGTATCTTGCCTTTAACACAGCAAACATCTGTATTATTGACTAAACATTAATGAACTAACATTAACAGGTTGAAAATCTGGATGCAAGCAAAATGCTGTAAAATAAAAGCTGTGGATTTGAGGACATGGAGAAGGAAAGGTCAAAAGAACTGAGACTATTAAGGAGTGAACTAGAATTGGACTTAAAGTGTAAAAGGTAAAATGTTAGGTTAGTTAGCAGCTGTTCATCTCCATTACAGACAGAGGAGAAGGAAGCGGAGAAGCAGGAAGAGAAGGAGACGCAACAGCAGCTGTTATGTGTTGTGTTAAGTCAGGCTGAAGTAGTTAGAGGGCTTGGAAGGAGAAAATTGTATCACTGCTCATTTTCTTTGCTTCCCTCTCCCTACCTGAAGGAAAGGCCAAGGCAGAAAGAAGATATCCTAAGCCCTGAGACAAGGACTCTGGTTATATTCTTACTGGGAAGAAAAATAACTTGAGCATTTATTCAGACTCTAGTTTGCCTCAAATTCCTGAAATTCAAATGATATCAGAATCTCTGAGCACCAACACATGGAATTTCAACATATGTTCACTTACTTTCAGCCAGTGATGACCTTCATTTTAGGCAGAATATGTCAAAACAACATTTTAAACATTACTATATGGATTATTTTTTAAAAATTCTTTTTTGAGAATTTAAGTCTGATAAATTTAAGCCTAACAAAGAATGAAAGAAACAGAAGAGGAATTTGGAAAGATAGGCCGGAGATGCTGTAAAGTTATTATTTATGACTAAGCAAATAAAAATAGTTAATCCTTGCTAGGGAATGCGAGGACACATAGAAATGGGTGTAGGAAGATAGGTACATTTGGGAAAATGCTCCTCTGGGCTGAGGGAAAACTTAGCATAACTTCTACAGGCACGAGAAGGATGAGGCCATATTTCACTCCACAAATGGAGTTAGCAGGCAAGAAGAGAGATGGCATGACACTATTGAGTGAACATTTCTGCAAGCTAGGAAGCACTTCCATGGACATTCAGAAGGGACTCAGGGAGGTATCCAAAGACTTGGGGGGAAACCTTAAGAACAACTCCTTCAACATTTCTGGACAATCTTGTTTGTGCCACAGTTAACAGCATGTGGTTAAGAGCATAGCTCAGGAGCAGGTCTACGTGGGATGAATTCCAGGGTAGCTGTGTGAGCCTGGACAAGTTACTGGTCCTTTCTAGGCTTCAGTTTGGACACCAGTAGAGCAGGGATGCTAGCAGGACCACTAGTGGAGCCCTGTGAGGATTCAATGCATCAGTATACTGGAAGTGCACAGAAGGTGGATTTAAGTGCACCAGCCCCTTGAGGGACAACAGCTCTACAAAAAAAAAAAAAAAAAAAAAAAAAAAAAAAAAAAAAAAAAAAAAAAAAAAAAAAAAAAAAAAAAAAAGAATAAAGAAAATCAAGAAGAAGGTTAGTAACTGTTCAACAGCACACTCAAACATAAGTGTCTACGTCTAAACCCAGGGCTTTCTACAGTAATGCACTGCTGCCAGGAGACCAGGGACCCGTAACTAGAAGGAATCAAGTTTAGTTTCATTTCCTCTTGCCATGCTCTATGACTGGGTCATTAAGCAGTGATCAAGCAGTTGAAAATTGCCTCGTTCTACAGGGTCTTAAAGTACAACATGGTGATTCTAGTCCATTAACCCTAGAGGCAGAGTCGGTTCAAATCACATCTCAACTTCTACCAGCTGTGTGACCTTGGGCACTGCACTTTAACCTTACTGAAATGCACATAGCTCACAAATAGACTGGGAATGTTATGTACCTACCATACCTGATGCTTATGAAAATGAAATTAGAAACCCTTTACATTTAATTTTTTATTATGTGACTGAATTATATATAGCATTTTCCAAATAAAAAATAAAAAAATTGTGTTTAAAAAAAGAAAAAGTACTGGTTTATAATAAACAGTCAAACTGTGGCTGTTTTTGTCATCATCACCATTATTACCACCAATTCAGCGTTCAACTAACCAGCTGATAGTTGAATTTGCTCTACATCACTTGCTTTTAAACTTTTTTTTTTTTTACCACAATCCATGGAGAATAAAAAAATTCATTGTGACTCTGTATGCCCATACACGTATATTTAAAGCAGACATTTTGTAACACAATATCTTCCCTTAATACATGCAGTGTACTCAAATATTTTCCATTCTATTTCACTCCATTTCATCTTTTAAATATTGGTCATGACCCACTAAACTGATTCCATGATCACTAATTGGCTGCCACCCACCATTTAAACAATGCTATGTTGCATCGTTTCTGCCAACCATTTCTAAAAACTCAAAGTTCACTAGTGTTTATTGAGCCTATAACATGGTAATCACTGAGCTAGACTCTAAATGCTAACTTTCTAATTAGATAATACATTCCCCAAAATAATTAGCATGTGATAAAAATTACTCCACGTACATTGTAAATAAGAAATAGTTATTAATTTTGCTTTTATAGATCATAGTTTACTGTTCACCAATTACATTAAAGTAATTCATTGTTGGTTGGATGTGCCCTGAAGTTGCACCAAATATCTGTAAACTCTGCTTCACCAGTTGAAAACAATATATGAGAAACTCTCCCAGGTACCTTAAAGGATTCCACTAGAAAAAAATCTGTTGTCAAGATGATGCCGGGCTTTCCTTTCCTTTACTGTATCTCACGATTCCATATCTGTTTAAGCTTCTCTGGCAGAATCAGACACTCATGCTCATGTATGTATTCTCTATGCATATTCTTAGGCAAATTTTACAAATTAGAAAAGCAATAGCAATGCATTCCACTGCCCAATTAATTTTACCAGCTAAACATCTAATCTTCTAGTCCTTTTTTATTATATAGGTTTCTCTTAATTCATTTCTCAATAAGTATTTTATTTTTTAGACAGGGTCTCACTCTGTCACCCAGGCTAAAGTGCAGTGGTGAGATCTCAGCTTACTACAGTCTCCACCTCCCATGATCAAGTGATCCTTCCACCTCAGTCTCTCAAGTAGCTGGGAGTATAGGTGTGCTCCACCATCCCAGCTAATTTTTAAATTTTTTCTAGAGATGAGGTTTGCCATCTGTCTCAAGCAATCTGCCCATTTCAGCCTCCTAAAGTACTGGGATTACAGGCGTGAGCTACCATGCCTGGCACAAAATGAGGTGGGTTTTTTTTTTCCTTTAACTTTTAGTTTAGGTTCAAGCAGTACACATGAAGCTTTGTTACATAGTTGTTACACAGGTAAACTCATGTCATGAGGGTTTGTTGTACAGATTATTTCATCACCCAGGTGTGTTAAGCCCAGTACCCAACAGTTACCTTTTCTGCTCCTTTCCCTCCTCCCACCCTTCACCCTCAAATAGACCCCAGTGTCTGCTGTTTCCATCTTTGTGTTCACATGTTCTTATCATTTAGCTCCCACTCATAAATGAGAACATGCAGTATTTGATTTTCTGTTCCTGTATTAGTTTGCTAAGAATAATAGCCTCCGGTAGCATTGGTGTTCCTGCAAAAGACATGATCTCGTGCTTTTATATGGCTGCATAGTATTCCATGATGTATATGTACTGCATTTTTTTATCTAATCTGTCCATCCAATTGATGGGCATTTAGGTTGATTTCATTTTCATTGCAGCACTATTCATAATAGCATGATGAGTATTTTTAAATGTTATACAGGTGATATCTGACATGATATTAATTCATTAAAAGACATTTTTGGCTTATGAATTTCCAATGCCGTTGATATGCTCTAGAGCAGCACTGTCCAAGAAAGCTTTCTATGACGATGAAAATGTTCTATATTTTCACTGCCTGGTATGGTAGCCACTAGCCATGGGTGGTATTGAGCCCTTGAAATGTGCTAATGCAACTGAGAAACTGAAATTTTAGCTTGGTTTTATCTTAATTAATTTAAATTTAAATAGTCACATGGGCCCTGCAGCTACCTTACCACTGCAGACCTAGGCTATTTATCTAAAACATGCTAACAATCCTGATGAAGGAAAATCACAATAAAAGGTACCATTTATTGAGCATTTATCAGGGACCAAGCATTTGCCTAAGCCCTTTTATATACCTTATATAATTTACTTCTTCCAACAATCTTGCCTAGTAGGTACTATTATTTTTCTTCCCATTTTTCAGGAAGAAGCTATAATACAGGATCCCTCCAGTTCTAAAACCAAATGTCTCTGTGATTTAAATAGAAGGGTTAAGATCAAGAGATTTGGAGAATCTCTGCCCACTTGAGAATATAATACTATTTTTACATTTACTTAAGATTTATTCTTACCAGCTTCTGAGAGGGTTTGAAGGGGCTTATAAACTAGATGGTGCTTAAGACATTTAAGGATCATAAAGAATAGAGATCACTTGGGGAAAAAAAAGCAGTAGAAGAAAGGTCTTTAAGCACCCAATTTCTGAGTCAGAAGACTGACAAAATGTTTCCACCTAAGGCAAAAAATATAAATAAAATTAATTACTCAAAATATTGGGGCTTTAAGTTAAACACAGAATCTGTTGTTATTTATTTCTTGACCAATAAATTAATCAAATTGGTATGCAGGCTTCATCAAAGATATGGGATTGGTCAAGTAATTCCTCTCTCTCTCTCACTCCATAAATGCAGGCAATATTGCCGGAAAACATAATTCAGTAAAGGCAATTCTCTGAAAAGTTCTATCACCCTGAGACTCACCTTTTGATAGCATATTAGTGTCCCTTTGTCCATCCAGAACTAACTCAGATGTGGCTTCCCTGACTGGTCCTGGAGGAATGGCCTCTGTGTCTACTGTTGCTGCTGACCATTCAGAGACTCTCTCTGGACTGGCATGGGGGTTCACAGCCTTCTACACCAGCAGAACAGGAGAAGAGTAAATAAGACAAGTGGCCACTTGGCTACAAGCATGCTATTTCAGCCAACATGGGAAATACCTATAGGGGGAACTGCATGTTTTAATTTACTTGCAGTTGAGCGGAATTGCTGTGTATACATGACATGTATATGTGTGTGTCAGAGGTTTCACGAAATGTTTTGAATTTGTTTGCAGGTGTTGCCTCCTTATGTAGTTTCTTCTATTTGAAAAAGAGAAATAAGCACCAAAAAATACATGCACACGCTTCTACTTTGAAACAATGACTTCTATGGGGACTTTGTAAGAAGAGGTGCCTTGTCTTTACCAGCTCAAACAGAACTAAAGACTTAGTTGCCTCTTACCCTTGAGTACACAGCTGCCTCTAACTCAACTTTTCCTTACTACTTTCTTTAAACTGGTGGTGGTGGGAGAGTTAGGATAAAGGAGTGCAAAGCCTGTAACAGCCTTAATGCTCCTCCAATTCCATAGGAAGAAAAAAAGGAAAAGTTTACAATTTGTCTGCTTATCGTATATGAGGCACTTTATGTATCTTAACTTAATCCTCACAGATCTATTAATAGTAGGTACGGCCTTTTCCTCCATTTTAAAGAGGAAAAACACTGAGATAAACCACTCAGGATCCCACAGCCAGTAGCCATCTATATCCATAGTTCCACATCTGCAGTTTCAACTGACATCTGAAGAAAAAACAGTCTTTAAGGGGCATGAAATCCGAGGATGCAGAGTGAAAGAGGCAACTTTTCACATGTACATATTCCAAAGGGCCAACTGCATGGATACAATCCCCCATGGATACCAAGGGACAACTGTACGCGTTTAAGTTTCCTCTGTCTTTTCATGGCTTGATAGCTCACTTCCTTTTAATGATGAAAAAATATTCCATTGTATGGAAATACCATTGTTTATACGTTTCTCTACTGAAGGTCATCTTGGTTGCTTCCAAGTTTTGGCAAGTATAAGCAAAGCTGCTGTAAACATTCATGTGCAGGTTTTTTTATATACTTACATTTTGATTCATTTGGGCAAATATCAACAAATATAATTGCTAGATTATATGGTTAGAGTATATTTAGTTTTGTAAGAAACAAGCATAGTATCTTCCAAAGTGGCTGTACCATTTTTCATTCCCACCAGAAATATTACTCCACATCCTCACCAGCATTTGGTTGGTGTCCCTGTTTTGAATTGTAGATCTGTAGTGGTATCTCATTGCTGTTTTAATCTACAGTCCCTAATGATAGATTATGTTAACCAGCTTTTCTTCGTTGCCATCTGTGTATCTTCTTTGGTGACGTGTCTTCTCAGACCTTTTTTCCATTTTTTAAAAATTGAGCTGCTTTCTTTTTGTAGAGTTCTAAAAATTATTCATAGATTTTGGATATGAGTCCTTGGTCAAATAAGTGTTTTGCAAAGATTTCTCCAAGTCTGTATCTTGCCTTTTCATTATCTTAATAATCTCATTTTTGAGTAGAATAATCAGGACATAGTCATATATTTATTATGGAATATTTCAAATGAATAGAATTAATGTTATATAATTAATACAAAGTGCTGAAAGTGAAACGACTACCTATTATGCAATGTTTATTTATTCTATGTATTAAATAATGGTACTACTTCAATAATAAGCTATAGGGCCTCTCAGGGGAAGACAGAAATGGAGCACTTCCAATTTTTTTAGCATCTCATTTTATCAAAAACACCAAAAAAGATGACAAAAACTATACTATATTTATATTTTTAATATAGCATATATTTATATAGTATATATTATACATTTGTATATATAGTATGTATTTTTATATAAAAATCACCCAAAAAATATCACACGTTATATACTCTCATTTGGAAGCAATGTCCAAAGCCCGAATGTGAGGTCCAGGCCAACTCTCTCTGCCCTCTCAATCCCCAACAGTGTCCTTTCTTCCCAGTCTTGTTTTGACCTGCTTGTAAATTTTAGTTGGCCTCATTAATTTTCTGGAGGCAGGTGCTAGGTTTGGATCCTGGCTCCACCTCTAGGACCTGTGTGACCCTAAGTAAGTTGTTTGATCTTTTAGGGCCTGAGATTCAATTTACAAAATGCAGCTACTCACCCCTGCCTGGAGTGCCTAGGTGAGGATCAATGAGCTAATGTGTGGAAAGGACATGGACAGGTCTCAGTCCATGGCACCTATGAGAGATCAGTATGGCTGGACTCCCGCAGCCTTTGTGCCCCCCAGAGCAATTCTCACAGTTTCTAATCTTGTCAATTTACCTTGTCACCTCAATTGTTCTTAAAATTTTTTACTCATGTTTTTACTGTTATAAAAACATAAAGCTGCCTTTTCTGCACAATAATTCTTTCTTTTGTTAACTGGTTTACAAAAGGTGAATGGATGACTCTCAAACTCATTTACATGGATGAATCTCAAATTCATTCTGCTAAGCCAACTGCTGCTGCTTTTCCCAATGTTGCTGAAATGGACATTAGGATTATTGAGCAGCACTGTACTCTGAAGGAAAATAGCCTTGCACACTTTCAGCTTATGACCAAGCTATCAGAACACAGAAGTCCAAAATCACAGTGTGCCATGCAAAATCCAAACTACAGTGTACCAAGTTAACACATTTCATTACTTCAGTATGCTCAAAACACAAGACTTCTGGAAGATACTCCTCCAGGATATTCATTCTGAACAATAACAAAGAACTATGTTGAAAAAGAAATTTCAGCAAAAACTAAAGTAGAACTTCCAATGGGCAGAACAATGCACATTTCCAAACTGTGACTTGCCCAGAGAACGACCCTCCAGACTTTGTCCATTTGCAAAGAAACTGAATTTAATGTTCTTTGGGTTTTTATCAACAGCCAGGTAAATGGGAAGAGTCTCTCAAGCACTTTATGAAGTTATACAAAATATTTTTCAAGTAGTTCATGGTTGGCAGCTTAAGATAATTTTTTTTTTAATTTTTAAGAAAAGGTTGTAATCCCAGCTACTCAGGAGGCTGAGGCAGGAGAATTGCCTGAACCCAGGAGGCGGAGATTGCGGTGAGCCGAGATCGCGCCATTGCACTCCAGNCCAGGAGGCGGAGATTGCGGTGAGCCGAGATCGCGCCATTGCACTCCAGCCTGGGTAACAAGAGTGAAACTCCGTCTCAAAAAAAAAAAAAAAAAAAAAAACCCATAAAAAAAAAAAAAAAAAAAAAAAAAAAAGAAAAGGTTCCTAGTTCTGATGTGTTGATAACATGTGCTACAGATCTCTGTAATTGCAGCAGATCAATCTTGATGACACAATTGAAAATATTACATCCTAAGAGTATGGAAATCCAAAGGAAAACCCCTCCCACTGGGTTAGGCGCATTTTATTGAATGTATTAAGACCTAATGAAAATTGCAAATTACAGAACTCCATTCACAGGCTCCCTCTTGACTGCCTGGACAGCAGACATACCTGCCATGACAATGTTTTGGTATCAACTCTGAAGGCATCCGCCTTTATCTCAGAGAGGACTTCTCCCTCTCAGAAGTATTTTCACTTGTGTTATCTTGGAAGGTAAGGAGAGTTTGAAGTGGTTAAATCCACACATAATTCAGGAACTTTATTTTCTTTAAAGGCTTCCCTCTCTTCCCCCACCTGATAACAGTTCCCAAAATGGACAAAGCTGAATCTCACCTCTTTGGCTTTGTTTTCCCACATTTGAAATGAAATAGGCATGAAATTAGCCAACTTTTCCCGTAAAGGCCAGAGAGTAAATATTTTAGGCTTTGCAGGCCATTCCTAGTCTGTTGAAATTACTCATCTCTGCAGTTGCAGCAAAAAAGCAGCCACAGAAAAGACACAAATGAATCAGTGTGGCTGTGTTCCCACAAAATTTCATTTATGGACACTGAAATTTAAATTCCATGTCATTCTTTATGTGTCATGAAATATTATCTGTCTTTTGATTTTTTTCCCAGCCATTTAAAAATGTTGAAACCATTCTTAGCCTGAGGGCCATACAAAAACAAGTATTAGACCAGACTGAACCCACAGGCCAGAGTTTGCCCTAAAAGAAATCTCAAAACATTTGATAGTCACATACAAACAGGAGCCAGATCCTTCTAGTGGAGTGAACTGTAGATCCTACAAGGCGACAAGCTTCCAATTTGCAAATATAAAGAACAATATGCCCAGAAATTCTTGGTATGTATGTTTAAAAATTCACCATGTGTCATAATATCATTTTAAGTCTTATGAAATTCAAACCTAATGAAGAAATCTTGATTTCTTTAAAATCTAATTTAATATGTCCTCTCAACATTGAGAAATGTATATAAAAATACTAATATTAAATATCTATTTGATAATTTAAATATAGATTTAAATATTAAATATTTTTAACTGGGATATTTAAAAATGTAATTTCTATTCTTAACTGGCTTTAAAAGCAGTTAAATAGGAAGAGATGCTAATGAGTAACACTGATTAACCACTTAACTATAGATCAGGCACTGGCTTCACCATTTTCCGTGTGTGATTCATTTAATCCTCACAGCAGCTTGTGAGACTGATCTTTGTTATTCTCATTTTACAGCGGCGGAAACTAAGACGTGAAACTAATACACGGTGAAGCCAGGATCCCAGACAATTCAGCTCCAAAGCTGGCAATGTTAACCACCTAGTAACACTAACATATGCCAGAGGAGTGAGATGTCGTTTCTCTTTGACTTTGAATCAGTAATCTTTTAGGATTTCAATGGCCTGTCATTTTTTATGTACTTATATTTTACTTTAACTGACACACAAATGCATATTTTTACAGACTCTCAGTCTTAAAACTGATTTGCCAATTTAGATAAAATATATATAAGGAAGCTACACAACTATGTACAAAAAAGCTTAACTCTTTATGCACATACAAATTGAATCCTCTCCAATTCTATCCATATGTGATTCTTATACAATTTGAAATGCTTCACATCTTTCTTTCTAAAATAGAAGAACATATCAACTGTGATTTTCCTCACTGACCTTCATGGCATCCCATACACATAAAGAACTAAGATATCAAGCAGAATCAGATCTTCCAGTCATTCATTCGCATGTTCAGTCAGAAACACATGTGCTGAACATGCTTACCATATGCAAGCCATTGTCTCAGGGGCAGGGAGGTTTACAAAATGAATAATGTTCCTTGATGGTTCATTTTACATGTCAATGTGGCTAGGCCACCATACCCAGATATTTGGTCGAACACCACCCTAGATGTCACTTAAAGGTATTTTTTGGATGGGATTAGCTTTTAAATCCATAGAATTAGAGTAAAGCAGATTACCCTTGATAATATGGTGGCCATCTTCACCACTACACAATATATGCATGTAAGAAACTTGCATCTGCACCCCTAAATATATAAAAATAACTAAACAAGATAATGTGGATGAGCCTTGTCCAATTAGTCCTTCGGCAGAAAAGACTGAGGTCCTCAAGAAAGAAAGAATTCATACCACCTTTAGACTTTAGCTACATCAGTTCTTCTCTGGTTCTCCAGACTGCTGGTCTGCCCTACAGATCTCAGACTTGCCAGGCTCAATGTGATATGTCTCCCTCATATGTCTCTCTCATTCTCTTCTAATAGAGAGATGATAGATAGACAGACAGACAGATGATAGATTAGATGACAGATATACAGACTTATGATAGATTAAATGATAGATATATATTGATATATGATAGATAAGCTCTGTCTTTATATCTCTATCTCTACATTTCTACCTCTGTCTCTATATCCCTATCTGTATCCACACACACATCTTATTGATTCTGTTTCTCTGAAGAACACTGACTAATACAAGCCCCTCAGAACCATCAGATTGTGTGTGTGGGGGGGGCGGATTCTTAAAATTCACCCAGTGTTGATGAGATGTGGACAGAATTCGCTCTCTCAGGCTGCTGGCGGGAGTAGAGAGGGTGTAGCCGCTGTGAGGAGCAATCTGTCAACATCTAGGTCACTCATCCTGTGACCTGGCCTCAGAAGAGCAACCCGGAAGGACTGCAGAGCCAAACCCACTGGGAATTATTGCTGAGTGGACCAAAATGATTGCCAAGGGCATTTACACAAAGATGCCACTCAGTGAGACAATTTCAAAACTATCTGAAATCATTCAAGAATGAGAGACCTAAGTCATGTTCATGATATGCTAAAAAAGAAAAAGAAGCAGCAGCCAGTGGGGCCATGCCTAATACTTTGGGACCCCATTCTCTCCCAGGGAGAAGCAGCCGCTGCTCCCACTTACCAGCCACCCAGAAATGGCCTGTTGTCCTCAAAGCCAGAGCAAAAACCCTACATTCACGACATAAAGAGAAGAAAGCCCCAGAACAGTGTCTTCATATACATGCTTGACAAATATTAGCTATGATTAAGGACACAAAACTATACATTTCATTGTTTTTATTTTAACCGACTTGCTACATAAAATGCCTGTCTTCTTTCTAGCGTCGCTACCCTGTATACAGTGGTGCCAAATGACCCCTTTTGATGGAACCACCCAGTTCTACTGAATAGTCCATTGACTCAGACATGGTTTGGTTTACTCTTTTTCCACCAAATTAACAAATGACGGGAATTTGTCAGTCATTAGTCAGGCAGTTGGTAAGAGGACCACTCTCACTCTTAAACACACAACATACCATTGTGTGAAATTTCACAATGAATGGTTGATTACAACTGAAGTAAACTGAAATCAACTTTCTCCTGCAGCTTCTTACTGCGTTTTTATTTCCTAGTAGGTCTTGATGAACTAAACTATGTTTAAAACCTCATTTTTCCCACCCCCTACTGTAGATCAAAACAGAGCCCTTCAAATTCATCACAGAGAGCTCACGGTCAGCACAAAACACTGAGAGGTAGGTCGCATTACATTCTTAGTGATCTTTTAGAGTGTCATATAATGAAGAACATGGATTTTTGGCAGGTAGCTTGGCACTCTTCCAGAGGTCAGTCTGCCAGATTCATTTTTAAAACTTTAACACCTTCTGTATCTTTGAACTAACCAATTCCACTTCTGAGAAATCATCCAAAAGGAAAAACAGTATAAGACACATGGAAAGATCTAACTGCATTGTTTATTTTCTCAATTTTTGACAGAGAATTTGTGTCACTTCTCTAGTAAGACCAATAGGGCTTATGTTTGTTTTTCCTTATTTATTTGTGTTTTTTAAGAGCCTGAGCTTTAGGGAGAAGCAAACTCGAGTCAGATCTTTGAGCCTGCCCCTTTAAATAGCCACAGGATCTGAGGAAGTCACCCGGCTTCTTTGAGCACCAGCTTTGAGATCTGCAAAACCGAGATAATACATGCCTCCCTTGACGTTCATTACAGACCCCTGCACACCTACATTTCAGTGGTGATTAATCAATAAATGCAGTCAGTGTATTTTTGAAAGAATGGGTAGATACACAATTGAACAACTGAATACACCATCCAGAGCCTCTGTGGAGCTGGCTAGTCATGGTGAGGAGGCCAGGCTGCCCCAGGGACTTGAATCCTCCATCTCAGCCACGCATTTCCTGAGCTGAGAGAAACCACAAGGAGCTACCACAACTTCACCCTCCCTCTGTATCTGACCAAAGGGGTGTTCCCTTGTCCCATCCTAGTTGATGAGACTTAAAGACTCTTTAGAGAAAGAAGCCTAATGCTGTACACCTACTGTGCCCAGGCACTCAAGCTGGGACACCTCAGTTAGGGAGCGGTTCTCATGGCTCAGGACTTCACTCTAATAGTGAAAGTTTCTAATAGTGAAACATTAGGTGAAGACAGGATTTTTACATCATTGCATGCTGGGAAACAATTTACATCATTCACTTAAACATTAGGTGAAGACAGGATTTACATCACTGAGTACTCACGCTGAGAAACAAGACTGCAGCCTATGCAGCCATCATTTCAAGTGCTTGTTTTATGTTAGAGATACAACCTCTGCATTTATTAAGAAAGTGGAGTCTGACAGTAACTGTGACAAGGATTTGACCAAGAGTCCTGACAGCTGTCCTTCAAACACTCCCAACAACTCTTATGATCAAGTGAAAACTCTTAATGCAACCTACAAAGCTGTTTGTAATCTGCCCTGCTTACTCCTCTGGCCTCATTTACAGCATTTACCGGTACCTCATGGTAAGACGCACCAAAAAGTCTGCAATTTCTCTACTCTTCCTGCTCACCCTTGCCTCTGAGCCTTCGCACATGGTTTTACTGGAACACTCTCCCTTATACTTGGCTAGTACACAAACACACACACACACACACACACACAGAGATAGATGTTTCTCATTCATCTGGCTCCCATGTTTCTTTCTTAATTAGTTATAAACTGAAGCAGGAAAGAAGAGTGCTATTTATAGACTCCTTCAACTTATGACCTCAACATCTGTGAGTATACCAAAGAAGGTTTGCAATACACAACCAGATATTTAATAGAAGTTGTCTCTGAGTACATTTGGCTATATTTTATAATTTTTCTGTTCGAAACACATATTGCTAAAATTTTCACGCCGCAGGAGTCTCTACTGAAAAATAACTGTTTCATTTTACATTTCCACCTGCCTTGATGAGCTAGGATTTAAATTCAAGTCAGTCTGCTTCCAAAGCCCATGCTTTCATTATGTGACCATATGATTTACTATTCTTCCCAGTTTGGGCTAAAATTACTTCCTTTAATTCCACACTCTCCACATTTATCTCTCAGATCCATCTTATATTCACTGCCTAACTTTCCTTTCCTCTTATCCTTTCCCAGGGGTGAAACTTTAAGGGAAAACATTTTTGAATAATAATAACCTACTCACATTCAAGGTAGTTTTGAAGCATGGAGCACTTGAACACTAAGCTCTCAAAATCGGAGCTTTTAATACAATAAAACATTTGATGGAGATTGGATCAGAAAAGGGTGTGTAGGTTACAGTCAATTTAAAGTTCACTATTGCTCATAGTAAGTATCCAACAAATATCAGCTGATGAGCATTTGAAGATGCATTCCAGAGCACTAAGAAGGATAATTTTCCAGCTGAGAGACTTAAATGTTAGAAGCTTTAAAAGAGCCAGCAAGGTCTCCTTTTATGATATGCCATCTTTAACTGGGAAAGCAGCTAAAAGAATGAGGACACAGGTCAAATGACCTGGTTAGAAAGAAAGGTGAGCAAGATTTACCATTATTTGACCGCCCAGAGACCCTGTGTCCACCCCAACAGCACCCCTCAGGCAATATGAATATAAATTTCTTTTACTATTGCAACTCAATGACTAGTTTTTTATTGAAAAGGCTATCTATTGCACCCAAACTCCTGTCAGTTACAGTGGCTTACCCAGTAAATTTTTGGGTCAGTGTGTTAGATGAATAAAATAAGAAAAACTAGAAGAAGAAGAAATGAAATGTTTCTACCTACCTATGCCTGTCCCTGTGGGTATCATTCATTTTTTTCCCCCACAAAGAAAGAAATTAATTCTCTAAAATAATCAACTGAATTAACTCAGCTGCTAACATTTTAAAAACTCGGACCTCTGCTGAGAGCACTGCTGTTCCATTTCACCACACACCACTTCCATTTCTCAGCAGCTCTCCCTCACTCTTGACCTTGGCACAGTTACACTGGCTTTCTTATTCTTTCTAAAACAGTCTACAGTCTCAGGCCTCCATGGTGGTTGCAGAATAATGGCCCCTGAAGACGCCTATGCCCTAATCCTCAGAATATCGTGAGTATATTTTTTGCCACATGGCAAAAAAGACTTTGCAGCTACAATTAAGACTAATGACCTTGAGAAGGGCAGGTTATCATAGGTTTTTCAGGGTGGTCCAACCTAATCACATGAGTCCAGAAAACCAAACAAATGGCAGTGTGAGAAGCACTCTGTCCACCGTCACTGACATTGAAAGTGGAGGAGGGGGCCACAAGGAAAGGAATGCAGACGGCCTTTCTTGGCTGGAAAAGACACAAAAATGGATTGTCACCTAAAGCCCCCAGAAAGAAATGCACTCTGCCAATACCTTGATTTTAGCCCAGTGAGACCCATGTCAGACTTCTGATCTATAGTTACAAACTTGTACTGTTTAATCTACCATGTTTGTGGTAGTTTGTGATATCAAATATAGTTTCACATGGATTCCCCTCCACCTAGAACATTCTTTCCTACCTCTGCTACACAGTAAACGTTTCATTGCTTGCTGTTCCTCAAATAGCATCTTCTCCATGAAGACTTTCCAAGGACATCCTCTTGCAAGGTTCTTTGATGGGCTACTCCATCCTCTTTGCTCCCAAATATTTATATATTCACCTCAGGTGGGTATATTGTGATTATCATTATAAACAGAACTCCATCATTTCCCTATACTATGTATGTTTAATAGCAAAGACCATGTGTTCTCATCAAAGTTCAGGATCTAGCACATAGCAGGCAGTCTCTGATATCTGAACAAATGAATGGATGGAAGGATATTTATAATACTCCTAGTTACAGACTGGAATTCTTAAAAAAGCCAAGGCAAACCTGAAAGAAATCAGGCTATAAACATGTAGAACCATTAGTAAAATGCCAAAATGGGATCTAAATACTCATTTTTCTAGGTTTACAACATTCCATGAATCACTGCTATGCTACAGTAACATTTAGGAAAGAAGAATGATTGAGTGTTTAATGATCTCATAAAAATTACCTGCTAAGTTTGCTAATTATTAGGTAGGAGGGGGGAAAAGGTCTTCTTTTCTATGGTGAACCCTGAACACCTTACTCCCTGTCCCAGTCTCGAGTGACAGATTTTGGGGGTTCTTGGTGCCCTTTAACTATCTAAAGATAGGGCTGTGGTTCTCCAAATTTGTAGGCATCAGCACCCACCAGGAGGCCTGGTGACACAACTGCCAGGGGGCCTACCCCCAGAGTGTCTGATGCAGCTGTCTGGGGTAGGGCTATGAAGTTGTATTTCTGGCAAGTTCCAGTGATACAGAAGATGCTGGTCAGAGAACACACTTTGAGAGCCAATGTTCTAGGGCATCGATCACCCTGGATGTCTGGTTCTGGCCACTTCTGGCTTCTCTGGACAGCCAATCTGAGACCTCACTTCTGAGTCCAGGCACTGGCTGGGCAAAGTAGGATTAGGTAAATACTAATTTCCTTCCTCCCCTCCCCGAGCACACAGAACTATTTCTGATGGAACCGGACCCTCATTTAGCTTCAGGTTCCCCAGTGCTTATTCCCTTTCCACTGACAATGGCAACACCTCTCCCTTGACTGAAACCCAGAGCTTGATGATTAAAACAGTTCAGCCACAGCATGTGGGCCTGGGAAGCACAGAGCTGCCAGACAAGTACAGAAAATTCAACAGCTTTGAGGACAAGATTGCATTACAACTGGTCATCTGTGTCCCGAGTACTCTGGGCTTAACTCAGTCAGCTCCCCCCTCCCCCCAAAAAATCACTGACTTCTTTACCAGAAGTTAAACATTGTTTCTAGGCAAGTGGGAAAGCAGCTAAACAAATGAGGTCAAACAATATGGTTAACATTTCCAAAATATACCTAAAATTCTCTTCCAACTCTGGATGGCTTGGCAGTATTACTTACATCTGGAAACAAAGCAGCAAGAGCCGCTTTTCCTCATTTTCTTCCATTTAGCTTGATCGTGCTTTTTTAGACTTAGAGATGTCCCAGACTCCTGCCCCCACAACACATCCCACACCCCAACAATCTATTCCTTTCTCCCCTCCCCAAAAGTGAAAACTCAGTGAGATAAAGCAGAGGTTCTGGAGAAAGAACAAGGAATCCCATCCAAACGATTACAGTGGGTCAGGCTGAGTCTCTACAGAATGACTATCTGCAGAATGAGCATGGAGGAAGCATCAGATTCTCTGAGAACGATGGATACCCACTTACTGGTAGGAATCCCCCAGGGTGAGTGGATAAATCTCTTTTATGGCTCTGATGGACATCCAAGTACTTCCTGACTGTGTCCGTAGGGTGGTTCATAGGGTTACCACCAGCCCTGGACTGCTGACACTTGGGACCTAAGCAAAAGGGAGCTGGTCTCCAAAGCAAAAATATTCCCAATTTCACTGCATTCCAGAGTGCAACAGATTATTTTTCAAATTGCCTGCTCTTTGTTACTACCTACCCAGCACTGGCCTAGACAGCTCCTTCAAGTTAAATCTGAAATGGGCCTTTGCCACTTTAAGGCCTCCAAGAACTGAATATAATATATGCAGCTGCATTTCAGCCCTGCTTTCCACGAAACAAGCAATGTGAAATTTTGCTGCTGATTCCCAATAGTCCTAAATTCATAAAACTGAACTTTTGCAGTCATTTGAATAATATTTTTAAATGTATTCAACATTACATTCAAATTCCCTTCCTAGGACTGTGTTTTCATTCCAGCCCGGCCATCACAGACCTCCATACACGGCAGAATTTTCAGCTGTGCATAAATATAAGCACATCTACCCTGGTGAAATTTCACGTACACAGGGAGATTATTTTTAGTTATGGAACCCAGTCAAAACTTTGTATAATGCAAAATCAACCAAGAACAAAATTGGTAGACAAAATGATGATGTTCTTATTTTTTCATCTATTTTTATATTCTTTCTAGACATTTCTAGACATGAGTCAAGAGAAGCAAATGGCTTAACAAAGGCAATTCTGATGATAATGGTGACAACATCACTAGCTAAGTTATTTCTTGACTTTTTTGTTAAATATAAAATCCATATGTAGATAACACCACATCTACCTAGATATGTTTCACTTTTCAAAAATGTTGGCCAGATATGGTGGCTCACACATGTAATCCCAGCACTTTGGGAGGCCAAGGCAGGATGGAGACCATCCTGGCTAACACGGTGAACCCCTGTCTCTATGAAAAATACAAAAAATTATCCAGGCTTGGTGGTGGGTGCCAGTAGTCCCAGCTACTCGGGAGGCTGAGGCAGGAGAATCAATTGAACCTGGGAGGTGAAGGTTGAAGTGAGGTAAGATCATGCCACTGCACTACAACCTGGGCAACAGAATGAGATTCAATCTCAAAGAAAAACAAAAAAAAAAAGTCAGAGTTGGCTGGGCACAGTGGCTCACGCCTGTAATCACAACACTTGGAAAGGCTGAAGTGGGAGGATCACTTGAGGGCAGGAGAGGCTGAGAGGAGAGCCCAGCAATTCAAGGTTACAGTGACAGAGCAAGCCACTGTCTCAAAAACAAACAACAAAAGTCAGGGTAGAGGTAGTTTGCCTTTTTGAAAAAGGGAAAAATAAAGCTTTCATCAGATAAATAGTCGAGCAAAAATTATTGAACACCCACCGGAATGGAAGCTCCCTACAGGCTGAGACTTGGTCTTTGTTGTTCACTACTGCAGCCTCGGCACTCACCACAATGACTGGCACATAGTAAGTGCTCAGTAAATCCCATACTCACATGCGCCATGGTGTGGCCACCTCATCAATGTGCTAGACCATATCAGCCAGTTATTGCCACAGCAATGCTGTCTGTCACACAACCATAGACTCTCAGTGTCACACACCAATAAACATTTATTTTCTTGCCCACAAATCTGTTGGTTGGCTAGAGTTTAGCTGATCCAGGTTGGGCTCAGCTGGGTTCAGGTAGGCTCTACATGTCTGTCACCCTCTTTGAACCAACAGCAATTTGAAACATGATCTTCTCCCAGAGAAAGAGAGGAGTGCAAGGGGCCAACCCAATCCACCAGCTCCTATAAAGCCTCTGATTTCATGTCAGATAAAATCCCACTGGCCAAAGCAAGTCACATGGCCAAGCCCAGCATGTGTCCCCTCCCACAAAGGTGGGGTCAGAGAGGTTGCAAATATCTCCCATAGGCCAGCATTTCTAAAACTTAAATAAGGTACTTTCCTTTTAAAGAAAAAAAAAAAAAAACCTCAAGGACCTTCACAGTTGACCAGCTATTTTTATTATAACTCACTTAAATATGTAGAAATACAAAATGATTTATATGCTTGTAGTCTCATTACCACTATAAAACGAATGCACAAATTAAACCCAAAACTGCAAAGCCAATAAAACTCAGAATAACATTAGTGCCATGTAAATGATTATACTGTTTTGCTGAAACTAAGCTGCCGCTTTCAATTTGGTTACAAAGCTAACTGCAACGGCCCACATTCCCTTGCATTCATCATGCCTGAGCTGCGGTGTGCCACATAAAGACCCCATTTCCCAAACATTTTTCTCTTCTAAAAACAGCATTCTGTGATATCATTTGACCTATACTTGATGAAGATGCATTATTTTTATATTAAGCCTATTTGTTTCTCATTAGACCATGACAATTAATGAATTTCAACTCAGGACCAATGCTCCAAAAAATCCAAATGCACTAAAAATGAATGAATAGAAGAATAGATGATTGTGGTATTAAACATCATCCAGATGTTCTAGAATAAGCAGATGAAGGGACATATTTTTAAGACCATTATTTAAATGAAACTTCAAATTTTTCCATGTGTGGCCTCCATGCTGTTCTCATGGTTTCTTTCAGTTACAATTACTAATATGTCCACTAGAGCCCAAAGCAATGCTCCAAAAGCTCAAAACTACTCTTGAAAGCCTGTCTAAAAGGAAATAGACCAGAAAGATTAGGAAGAGGGAGGCCTGAGAAAGAAACATCATTTCATAGGGCGGACAGCTGTCGGTGTCTGCCTTCCCAGCATTCACACTTGACTTCCTTTAGAGAACTAAGGGGATGGGCAGAATGACCCAACCAACTTGCTCTTCCAGGAATTTGAATCACCAGGGAAGAGCTTCAGGATGGAAAACAGCTCCTGATTCATCCTGAGGTGAGCACTGAAAAGACTATCCCTTAGTTTCCCAGTATTTATTACCCCAGAATTGCCCCACTTCCTTTTGATACCTAGTCCATGTACAATTCATGCTTTTCCCTTGATCCTGGGAACTGCCCCATGGCCCACCAGTGGATTCCTTTTTGGCTTAAGTAGCCAGAGTTGGTTTCTGTACCCCAACTGATAAAATATTCCAACATGAATTTCTAAACATAAACAACCTCAAACAAGGCAATGATTACACGAACAAATACAACTGTGTTTGCCTTTAGGTTCCCAAAACAGAAGTGATCTCATCTCCAAATGCTGTTTATGCTTTATATTCAGGTGTCACCGCCCTGGAGTTAACCCTTCCTTGTCTATCCTCCAGCCCCAGAGCTCTGGGAATATTGACACCAAGAGGAGAGAGCACTAAAAACAGCCACTCCCCAACACTGCCAGGCCTCAGGGGATGGGTCACTGGATGCTTGTACAAGTCAGGTACATGCTCCTCTAACCTAGACCCAGGTCCCTGAAACAGGTGCCACCAGGGCAAGGCAGGCTGAGGGAGAATGAATGGGCGGCTCCCCACACCTCCACAGCACCGCTGGGCCCAAGTCCACCACATACAAATAATATCTGCTGAATCACTTTCTATTCTTTCATCACTCCCTTTCTCAGACACTTGAGCCCTTTCTACTTCTGTAAGTGATGCAGGTCCAAAACCAACAACATTCCACAGACAGAGAGCCCCTTGGGGATCAAGCTAAAGCTTATTAACTTCTGAAACCCCAGGGTCAAGGGCTGTGTCTATGTGTAGTAGCTGCTCCGTGAACCTGGTGTTCTAATGATACGAAATGTACAAAAATTACATACCACACAGGAATAAAAACTTTTTCACACCACGTTTGAGCCAGTGTGCAAAGTTAAGTGTTGGCAGTGGGAAGCGCCCTGGCTGCTGTGCTTTGTATTTTGGCGCTTTGTTCTTCCGTAAGCGTCTCCCCATCCACTCACGCCCCTGCTCATTCAACTAGGATGTATGGGAACCCCAGCCCTGAGTCTCTGGCATTCCCTCACATATCTTCAGTGGAGTCCGGCTTACAATAGAGTATCAGATTTGACAATTTCTCTCACCTCAGTGAAAAAACGAAAATCAAGAAACCTCAGGCAATGGACCCTACATCACAGGAGGAACCAAAAAGCTAAAAAGCAGAAGGGGCTTTGAAGGCTGAAGTGGGAGTGGAGAAAGAAGAAACAGTTGGGGAGATGTTCTCCAGGCTCGAAATAGAAATGCTGAGTGGCTGCAACAGATTTCAATCTGCTCATCTGAAAAGTCACATTACTTGGTCCTGATGTGAATCAGCGAGGCTTTTTTTTTT
>NW_016107371.1:1261281-1337392 GCF_001604975.1 Cebus imitator
TTTTTTTTTCATATCCGCCCATCTATTTCCACTGCTCCATACTCAGGCACCTCCACCCAAGGAAGCCACTCTGCAGCTTGCCTGTTACCTCAAGGCAGAGTGACAGCAGGCAAAGTGGGGATGTGAACAGCTGCAGGCCCTCAGCCTTCTATCCAAGCTACCAACAGATCCCCAGGAATGCTTGGTGCAAACCTTTGGGAGGTTATCCCTCCATGACAGGCCTTTAGGACATGGCAGTGAGAGACATAAAGGTCAGGGCATCGAGGCTACACATTTTTGGAATTCAGCTTTCTTCGTTCTCTGCCACCTGCATCCTCCATCCAATGTCATCCCAATTTCAAACTCGTCAGGGGTACAGGAGTTGCTTTTGGAAGCACTAATATGCATATCATAGCCATGCTGCCTCAAAAGTAAAATTTTAGTCTGGGCAAGGTGGTATGCACCTGTAATCCCAGCACTTTGGGAGGCTGGGAGGATTGCTTGAGGCCAGGAGTTCAAGACCAGCCTGGGCAACATAGCAAGACCCTGTCTCCAAAATCAAAATTAAAATAAAGTAATAAATAAAATTCTTGCACATTTCCATACCACATTTCCAAGGAGACAGGAGTGGATTGTGGGTTTCTTGACAGTTTTTGTAATATATGTGATTTTATAACTATATATGATTTTGTAACTATATATGGCTCTCAATTATTCATGAGAAGATAAACAAGTAAGTCTTTAGAAAACCCTTAGGATTTTTTCAGCTGTTAGTTTCACCCTCCTGGACCCAACTCACAGCTGCTAACAAGTAGTAAGATGAGCCATTCCTTCATTCCCCACTTCCCCTGAAGGTGAGGCCAATAAATACTGAAATGATTAAAAGGCAGGCAGGCGAAGCCTGGAAGGAAATATCACAGATCATGTGCTCCAGAACTGTCACAATAACTTTGAACCGGAAATAATTTTTGTCCCCAAGAGAGCCACTCCCTCCTCACTCAGGCTTCCTGAAATATATTTTATGTTCTGGTTCTCATTTCCTGGGATCTTATTCATTTGCTACCAGGATCGGCGTATGCTTTTTGCCTAAGGTAAGAGAAGGTTTGTATCTCTAATACCATCTTGCAGTCATTCAAGCATTTGTTCAGTAATTCCAGAATCTTACTGCATTCCTCGTGGTACAGGACCCAGATAACACACAAAGAACAAGATGACTGAGGCACAGCCTGGGAGGCAGCCATTCATTACACAAATAGCTATTTAGTGACAATTGTGATATGGATTTAAAAGAATACAACTTGTAAAATCCATTTCCTTTCGAGACTTGCCCTTAGAGAAGAGACGGAAAACCCCAAGCAAGGCAGGTATGTGCCCACAGGTTAAGGTGACTTGGGGCATGTCTGAATAGGAAGCTTCCAACTAATTCTTTCTTGTACTCTGGGAAAGCAGCATGAGCTTTGCACCAAAATGCACAAATTTATGTTAAATCAAAATATTGAGGAAAACTCTTCAACCAAAGCACAACATTTCAGAAAGAGTGCACACAGCTCCAACTCAGGAAGCAGGCAGTTGGCCTGATGTCCTTGATGTCATCCTTCCACAGCTCTGGTCACCTTCCAGCCTCTTCCAAGCTCTACCCAACTCCATTTGCCTCTGGACACCTACCTCCAAGCTCATTTCTACTAATTCTAACAGAGGTACTGGGTGAAAATGGCCTGGTTCAGAATTAGTTGCATTTTAAAAAAAGATTCCAGAAGACTGAAAGAAGTCTTTCAGATTCTAAAAATTTAAATGATAAAATTATCTCCTTGACCCATCAAACCACCTCCAATAGAGTCCCCTGAACCATTGCCCATTCCTAACCCATGGACAGAAATGGGTCCAACTCCCATATGTGCAAACCCTGAGTCTGTGCCTTATTTCTATGTGTGCTCATTTCTAGCACACTGGCTTCTGAAGCACCTGAGGTGACAGGGAAACATGTGAAGCCATCTTAAAACAACAACCGAATCTAAAGTGGCAGCTGTGTCAGGATAGCAAACTTAGATCAGGTATCATTGAAAAAATATTACTCAGACACTTAACCTTGCTGGTGTTTTTTACCCATCCTTCAAGTGTATACTTTTAAAATGATACAGAATCAGGCTTGTCCCACACATGCGCACACACACACACAGACACACACACAAACTGTCCTTATATGACCTTGACATAATTTTATCAAGGACTTTCCAGGAAGAGAATCTAGTAAAGCACCACTAGGCATTATCTTTCTGAATCATCGTAACTGCCTCTTGCTACCATAGAACAGTGGTAATTTTTGAAGAATGGAAGACTCTAAACCAGATTCAGAAGGCTGAACATACACCTGTCAGGCAGCCTGAGCAGTATCATTTATACCTGCCAGAATGTGTAGCCCGAGTCCATTCCAGATATTATTGCAGTAACACACCTCATTATCCTGCAGCAGGAAGCAGGCACCCCACAAAAGGGGGAGTAGGTAGAGAATCAAGAACAAAACCAAATCACATCTAGCAAACAGACTTCCCTGTCCTATTCTCCCAGGCCCTGTTTTTCCTTTCCTTCTCTCTTTCCTGGTCTAATAAAATTATTTTCCATCTGGCTTCACAATGCCAGAATCCTTTTTCTCACAGGCTCCCCCTTTGCTCTGTTCTGCTGAATTGCATTTACATTTCCAGTCCTCCAGTTCTATCAGTCTAGGTCTACACAATTGGCTTTATCTTCCAGTGTTTCATCTACAGACACACATGAGAACTAGTTTTGCAACCTACCACCACCCAAAGCCCAGAATATGTAAAGGCAGGGGGGCGGGGGGAGGGAGTGGAGGGGTAGAAGGCGGGGAGAAAGAGAGAACATGTCGTGTATTTACACGCAGGAGTACACCATAGTAGAAGCATATCAAGCATCAAGAAGCTGGACACTGACTGACAGGTACCGGACCAAGAATGATCAGGGTATCTTGTACTCCCCCACTTAACCCTCCAGTGGCTGCCCAATGCACCTAGAAAAAATTCCCACTCCCTCCGTGGCGTGCTCCGCGCGTACTGGCCTTTACCTCCATCTCCAGCCTCATCCGCAGCATCCTCCATTTCTCTCTGCATGCAAGCTGCTCTGGCCCCTCTCCTGTTTTTTGCATAGGCCATGCTGTATCCCATCTCATGGCCTCTGCACTGCTGTTTTCTCTGCCTGGAATGTTCTTTCCTCTGTTCTTCACAGGGCTCCAGTTGCTATTGTCTCATCTCAGGTGTCAGCCTAGAAATCACCTTCTAATCCCCAGAAGGGCCATCCCTGGCTACCCAGTTTAAAGTTGCCTCCCTACCTCTGCCCACCCTCTAGATTCCACCACTCTGTTGATTTCCTTCATTCTATCTCTTACTTCTGAAATAATCTAGCTTTTAAAAAAACACTTTTGTCTTGAGCACTACAATATTATTTTTTTCCTCTTAGGGTTGCACTTGAGGAAGAACACTGCTATATTTAAATATCTAGCCCATAGTATCTGCTCAATAAATATTTACACAACAGGATAATTCATTTAAAAATTAACTTATTTTTTTTTTTAATTTCTCTCTCCCCTGTTCCATGAAAGCAGCCAAGCTGACTTCTCTTGGAAAAAAACTTGTTTTTCAAGGTCCAAAGTGATGTTGCTAGCAAGATATTTTCCTTCCTGACTTTTTTGTCCTAAAGCCTGAGCTCATTGAAAATATTAGTAAGTGCTCTTAAAGACAACAGGGATATGGGCAAAAATTAGCTGACATTGGCAAAATAGAAGGGTTATGGTAGAAATAGCCAGGCAAGCACCAAAGATCCATAGTTCCTCTCCATGGGGTAGAGCTGTTGCCAGGAACTGGCTGCTCAGCCAGGGTCCTTTCCCAGCTCGCCTTGCACCTATGTGAGGCCACGTGATTAGTTCTCACCAATGGAAAGTGAGAGGAAGTCATGTGTGTCCCTGCCTGGCCAAAGACTTCATTCTCCATGTTCTTCTCTCCTCCTTCCACACAGTGGGGGCAAAGAACTCTGAGGCCCTGCGGAAGCAGCCTGGATCCCTGAATCAGTACCTGGAGGAAAGCTGTTCAACCAGAATACGTGCATTTTACATGCATTTAACATGTTAAGCACTGAGGTTCACAGGTTATTTCAACAGTTGTCCACCAGGATTAGTGCCAGCTAGACGGGGCTGGGAGACACAATGAAAGGGGTAGAATCTGACCACTACTTGGTGACAATGTTCTGACGTCATGGCAAGGTACACTTGTGATACAGCGAGGAAGTCTGGACCCTCAACCCAGGTCTGGGTCCCTCCTTTCACCTGTGTTTCACATACCTCAATTCTGGGGCAACCCTCCTATGGAAAGGAGCCTCAAGAATGGCTAAGATCCCATTTTTTGGACTGAAATTTATACCTGCTACATTAAATAAATAGAAATTAATAATGCCACAGTCCAAAACATTTGAAGGCAAAAACATGCAAAATACTCATCACGAAATGAAGTATGAAGTCAATAACATTCAGTTAATCACCAGCCATACAATGCCATGAGAATTTGCTGATTGAACCTAGTATGTTGATGTCTTTTAAACACCTCTGCCTGTATTCCCAACACATACTATTTAATTTTTTAATGAATATTTATTAAGCACTTACTACATGCCAAGCGCTTTTCTGCATGGTTGAGATACATCAGTGTGCAAAGCTGACAAAAGTATCTCCCCTCATGGAGCTTATGCTCAAATAATAGTAATACACAAACACACACGTAGTTTTCAGAATAGACTGAGTTGAATTTCCTAACCTACAGAACTGATAGGATAAGACTTGGGCAAATCAGTAGTGATCTTCTAATAGTACGTAAAAATAACCGTATCTTCTTATTGTTAGGTAAAAGCTCTAATTGTCAAATGAAATGTTCTATTTTTGATAAAATATACAAAAAGCCAATCAAGATCCAAGTTTAAAAAAAAAAAATTAAACCTGACACAGAGAATATAACTTGTTGTTAATAAAACAAAACTAAAATATATAAAGGAAAGTATATTTTGAGGAAATTTTTATGGGAAATAGCAACCGGTTGAAAAATATGTATTATAAAAAGTTGGATGAGAAATTCAGTTCCGGCCAGGCACAGTGGCTCACACCTGTAATCCCAGCACTTTGGGAGGCTGATGGGCAGATTACTTGAGGATAGGAATCTAAAACTAGCCTGGGCAACATGGCAAAACCCTGTTGCTACTAGAAATACAAAAATTAGCTGGGTGTGGTGGCACACACCTGTAATCCCAACTACTTGGGAAGCTGAGGCAGGAGAAACACTTGAACCCCAGAGGCAGAGGCTGCAATGAGTTGAGATCCCACCGCTGCACTCTAGCCTGGGTGACAGAGCAATACTGTGTAAGAAAGAAAGAAAGAGAAAGAGAAAATATGAGAGAGAGAGAGAGAGAGAGAGGAAAGAAAAGGAAAAAGAGGGGAAAGGGGAAAGGAAAAGAAATTCAGTTGTAGGAGAAGGCTGGGACTCTAGTTTCAGTGAAGAACAATACCCAAAGGATTATAAATCATTCTATAAAGACACATACACACGTATGTTCATTGCAGCACTGTTTACAATAGCAAAGGCCTGGAACCAACCCAAATGCCCATCAACAATAGACTAGACAAGGAAAATGTGGTACATATACACCATGGAATACTATGCAGCCATAAAAAATGATGAGTTTGTGTCCCTGTTTGGCCATGGTAGGTGCTTGATAGGTGACTGTAGAATAAATGGACAGACAGGCTCCTCCTGATCACTGCCTCCCTAGCATCCCCTCCTCACTCACCCGCAGTCTTGGCTCAACCTAACCCCTGTGATGGCAGCAGTCCACCCCCAGCAATCCCCTAGTAATAGACTGAAACAGATCCTTCATGAATCTTTTTCAAATTAACCCAGACTCGCTCACCACCCCCACATTCCCAGATCATAAGTTTCCTCCCTCTTTTGGATGCCATCTCCCAAAAGAGTGTTTTTATATGTAATCCATGTACGTGAAGTTAGTGTTAGAGTAAGATGAACCTCCTGACAATAATGTCTGATAACTATGTGACATCTTATATATTTTAATACATCCCCACATCCTTTAGCTTATTACCCATAAAGCACACTTAGCAAAGTGCTTAAGTGGTTTGTTCAAGACAGTAAATGTTATGAAAAATCTTCCAGCAATTTATCCATTACATCCATTCTGTAAATTCCCAACAAAGCCTTCTGAATGATGTGAAATTTTCCCTTCTTGCCTTGGGAATGGTCTCCTGTGGACATGATCAATGATCTTGGGTCTCCTGAAAAGGTTGGTTTGTTTTTCAGTATACTTTTTGAGTGGTTGCAGAGTCCTGGTATTGAACATTTGAAACTGAAAACTCAGCCTTTCTCAGAACTGAATTTCTTATCTGACTTTTTATGACAAAGATTTTTCAACCGGTTGCTGTTTCCCCATCAAAACTTCCTCAAAATATACTTTCCTTTATATATTTGATTTTTATTTTACTTGTCTAACAATAGCAACAAGTTATATTCTCTAATGTGATCAGAGCATGCCACATTCCATTTTCCTGAATCCCCAGAAGGAACACTAAAAAGACAGGTCCTATATCCCAGACATAACCCATAAGCAACTACATAGTGGTTTTAAGTAATTGACCAAGTAGCCTGCACCCTCTTAAATAACCTCAGTTTACCTGAATTGGAAAATCTCATTTTTCTCACCAGATAAATGATTTTTCAACCTTAGGAATATTTAAAGAATGAAATACTGGGATGATGAAATAGCTCAAGTTTACACTTTTGTGTTAAATTTAGTAAGTTTCATAATATGCAGAACACTTTGCATGTCATTGGTATTTAGCTGTTTATAACGTTTAAGAACATTTGACATTTAAAAATCTGACAGATTTTCTTTGTAATTTCAATTTAAAATGTATGATGGCTTTAGACTTAAAAGTCTGAATATGAATATGCATCATCTAATATAAAATGTATTTATTAAGTACCTTCTTTGTACCTAAAACTAGAAAAAAAGAGCTAGCATAGTATTTTGAGCCTGAAAATACAGTGTTTTAAGGGAGTTTGTGTACCGGTGTCATGGTCTGAATTGTGTCCTCTTTCCCTTCCTCCAGCCACTCCCAGTAAGTACCCCCTACCCTACCATCAGCCCTGGGGAAGATGGCTACTTCTTTCTATTACTATGCCTGGGTGACTTCAGCATTTCCTTTTAACTCTTTCAGATTCCCAAGACCTGTGGAACCATTTCCCTGCATGAAATCTCTGGCATTACAAATACCTGGTTTGGTTTTGGGTTTTCCAACTGAATCCTAACTAATTTAGTTTACAATTCTCCTGAAGATACAAATATATAGAAATTCAAAAACAGATGCAAGATTTACAACAAACCACAACATGGCCTGGTTAATGATTTCTTGGATATAACCCTAAAAGCGCAGGCAACAGAAACAAAAATAGACAAATAGGATTTCATCGAACTGAAAACTTCTGCACAGCAAAGAAAACAGCAAAGCGATAACCTACAGAATGGGACAGAATGTTCACAAACCCTATATCTAATAAGGGGCTAATATCCAAAATATATAAGGAACTCAAACAACTCAAAAGCAGGGAAACAACCCATTTAGAAATGGTCAAATGACCAGAATAGACATTTCTCAAAAGAAGACATACAAAAGTTCGTTGCAGCACTATTCACAATAACTAAGATATGGCATCACCCTAAGAGTTCATCAACAGATAAATGGATAAAGAAAATGTGATCTATATACACAATGGAATATGATTCAGCCTTAAAAAAGATGAAAATTATGTCATTTGCAGCAACATAAATGAACCTGGAAAACATTACGCTAAGTGAAATAAGCCAGGCACAGAAAGACATATACTGCATGATCTCACTTGTATGTGGAAACTAAAAAAGTTAAACTCATAGAAGCAGAGAGTAGAATGGTGGTTACCAAAGGCTGGGTGAGGGGAGGGGAAGATGGGAGAATGGGAAGATGTTGTTCAAAGGGTGCAAAGTTTTAGACAGAAGGAGTAAGTTTTAGGGATCGATTGCACAGCATGGCTAGTATAATGATAATGTATCATATTTAAAAATTGCTAAAAGAGATTTTAAATGTTCTTACAACAAAATGATAAATATGTGAGGGGATGGATATGTTCATTAGCTATATTTAATTTTCCACAATGCAAACATATGACATCCCATTATATAAAACATCACATTATATCCCATAAATATAAATAATTACTTGTCAATTAAAAATAGAATAAAAATCTTAAAGATTCACAACAAATAGTGTTGACAATGGTGCAGGTAAACAAATACTCTCAACTTGATGTTGATGAGAATATAAATTAATCTAGATTTTCTGCAGGAAAGTTTTGCAATATGAATCAAAAAATAAAATTCACGATTTGAGTCCTAGAATTCCACTCCTAGCAGTTAACCTAAGGAATTAATCAGATAAATGCTCAATATTTATGTACAAGGATATCCATTGCAATATTGTTTATAATAGTAGAAAAAACTCTAAACAAAAATATCTATCAACAAAGAACTGGTTATTATATGGACATGTGGCTGCACACACGAGGAATCCTAAGTAGCTATTAAATTAATGTAACTCTGTATTTCTTGACATGGACACATACCCATAACATAGATTGTTAAGTGACAAAAGCAGGTTTCCAAACAAGATATACAATATTCTTTTAAGTTTGGAAAGTAATTGTAATTAGGCTGGGAACAGTGGCTCATGCCTGTAATCCCAGCACTTTGGGAGGTCGAGGCAGGCAGATCAGTTGAGGCCAGGAGTTTAAGATCAGCCTGGGCAACATGGTGAAACCCCATCTCTACTAAAATAACAAAAATCAGACAGATGTGGTGGCGCATGCCTATAATCCAAGCTACTCTGGAGGCATGAGAATGGCTTCAGGCCAGGAGGTGGAGGTGCAATGAGCCGAGAACGCCCCACTGCACTCCAGCCTGGGTGACAGAGCAAGACTCTGCCTGAAAAAAAGAAAAAATAATGTAATTGTTTCATAACAATTATAATTAGTTTATAACAAATGATTATAAACAGTAATTATTTCTAGATGGTAAGAATTCAGGTGATTGGGGCAAACAGAAGCATTCCATTAATAATAGTCACAAAATTACTCCTAGAACACTGTTTTAATGTCAATATGTAAATGTTTAAAAGAACCACATATATAAAATATTTGAAAAAGTTATCACTCTGCATTTATATTCTTTAATCCAAATTTACAAGAATATTCATTTTTTATTTTTCTCTTTTCTATTATGTCACTTTCATTTTTTTCAAGATGATTCATATTTATTCAACAGCAAAAACATAATTAGCTCATTCACAGGGACTGCTCTCTGGAAAAACCAGAGATTAATCCCTGTGACCACAGAGTCAAAACTGCCTTAAATATTTTACAAATCTACTGTTTAAATGCCTAACAGCATATCTGCAGTGTGCAGAGAAACATGGAATTACCTCCCTAGAAAATAACTCATCGTGCATCTTCCAGCCACATGGACAATGGAATCTGTAAAAGAAAAATAACTACTGCAACCAAATGCAAAAATAGGTAATAATGTCCAGTGAATGATTTTCCTCCTGCCTTGGGAGTCACCTGCAACTCACAGTCTGGCAGTTCAGTCCCATGTACCTTCAAAACTGGCAAGAATAGCTGCTTACTGGGAAAAGACCACCACCCAGTCACATAAGCCCTCATCCTCACCCCTTAATATGACTTCACTCAAACTCCTAGTATATAGTAGAAATCTAAAAATAACGTTGCTTGTTGGAATTTAAAGACAGAAAGCTGAATATTTCCCAGGCTTCACTCCAGCAATATTGAAAGTACAGATTTTTTTTTCTACACCAACAGAAGCTTGGGGAATTGAGACCGAAGGCAATGAGGTCCAGGGATCCATCTGCTCCATCTGTGCTATCCTGGGGAGAAGCAGTTACTGCTATTTTGGAATTCTCAAAATGCTTAGTAAGAGTCTCATAAAAGAATGCAATGAACACTGACATAACATCAGTGTAGGATCCAAGAATCAGGAACCACAAACCAAGCAGAACGACCTGGGAGAGTCTTGAACACACCTTCAGCAATCCTTGCAAATAAAAATGTATCAACTCATAAAAATGGTTTTTAACCAGTAACCCTTTTCTTGGCGGTGGCTCACTGATCATATAGAATAGCAAATTACAGTTTAATTTCACTGTTTTCCCCTTCATCATTCATATAACCATCCAAAGTTCTCTTAGCATTTTCTATTTTTCAAGCACCATGCTCGGGTTTTGCCTCAAAGCATCTTGCCTCAGGCAGCTTATAGTATGAAGGGGAGAAAAATGTACAGATGTTGTGCAGCGAGGTTTAAAAAAGGAAATAAAAGGCATAAATATTAGAAAGGAAGAAGTAAACCTTTATTAGCCGGTTACATAATTGTATATCTAGCAAATCCAAAGCTATCTAAAAAACTGTAAGAATATATGAAGGAAAGAAACAAAGTTCAGTGAGCATATGAAACAATTTGTATTTCTATGTTAGCAATCAGCAGTCAGAAAATGAAATTTTAAAACAATACCATTTACAATGGCATAAAAAATGAAATACATAGGAATACATTTACCAGGAGACATGCAAGACCCCTACATTGAAAACATTGCTGAGGCAATGAAAGAAGACCTACATAAATGGCAAGATATACAATGTACATGGATGAAAATATCAGTTCTCACAAATTGACCTATAGATTCAGCAAAGTCCCAGTCAAAACTCCAGCAGGTATTTTGTAGAAATTGACAAGCTTATTCTGAAAATTATGTGGAAATTTAAAAAATCTAAAATGGCCAAGACAACTCTGGAAATAAGTAAATAAATAAAGGTGGAAGACTTAAGCTGCCAGACTTCAAGGCTTACCATAAAACTAGTCATTAAGACAATGGGCCAAGCACTTGAATAGGCACTTTACAAGAACAGATATCCAAATAGACATTAAACACACGAAAAGGTGCTCAATATTGTTATTCATCATGAAATTAAAACAACATGCCTCATTAAAATCACAATGAAATTCCTACACATACCACAGAATGAACAAGATGTATACATCAAATGATGGTGAGGATGTAGACCAACTCTGGGTTCAAGTGATCCTCCTAGCTCAGCCTACCAAAGTACTGGGATTACAGGCATGAGCCACCACTCCTGGCCAGCATCTTTATTCATTGTTATGAAAAACTGGAAAAAACCCAAGTATCCATCAACAGGAGAATGTATAAACAAACTGTTATATATTCATACAATGGAATTCTACACAGTTAAAAAAAAAAAAAAAAAAAAAACCTGTTCATACATATAATCGCATACATGAAGCTCCAAGGCATTGTATTGAGAAAAAGTAGCCAGACTCGAAACAGTATATATTGTATGATGCCATCTATTTGACTTCAAGGACATGAAAAAGGAATCTATGATAGAAATCAGAACAGTCATTTCCTTTGGTAGCTGGCAGTGGTTATTAACTGGGAAGGGGCATGAGAGAACTCTCTGGAGTGAAGAACATGTTCTGTATTTTGATGTGAGTGGCTGTTGCACAGGAATACTCATATGTAAAAATTCATCAAGTTGTACAATTAAGATTTTTGTATTTTTACTACATGTAAATGATATCTCAATATAAAAGAAAGTTCTGAAATAACCAGATGGTAGGAGGACAAACGTTACAGAGAAGATGTGCGTGTAAAGTGTTATTGGAAGGGTGGAATCTCTAGCTGAGGTGTCCCTGAAGGATGGGAGGGGCAGCACCCAGCCAGACAATCACATTTAAAATGACCCTTGAAAGAGGGGAAAGATTCGGCTCTAAGGAGAAAGGGAAATTAAATCAGATTTGTCAAAAGAAATATATCAGGTTTAGCCACATGAAATTTCTGATATTCAACCATTTTTCAATCTTCCAAAAACGACAGTATCATCTGGCTCAGTTTAACATGAAGAAAACACCAGGGTTTGTGAAGGGCAGCTTTTGGGCACTCCTCTACTGAGGAAACAGAAGAAAAGCCAGAGAAAGAGCAGACACATGGAAGAAAGCAAAATAATATACAATATATTTAATAGGCTTTATGCACTTTGGGAAATGTATTGCCTTAATTAAAAATCATCTAATTAACAACTGTTGTCCAAGAGTTGACAATTTACAGAAATTATATAAACCCAAAATATATACAAGAAATGCTCAGTATCACAATCATCAGAGAAATAAGCATTAACCATGGGACACCATTTGAAAGATTTTTCTAAATAATTCTGCATTTCTCTGGCAAGGGTTAGAAAAACACCCTCACACATTTTTTTCATAAGTGTAAATTCATGAAGACTTTCTAGAGAACAACTTATCTGTATGTATAAAATTCTTAACATTTTCTGTATCTTGTGACTCAATAATTTCACTTCTAGGAATTTATCCTCAGAATTTATTATGTGGATAATAAAAAGTGAACATAAATATGTATGTAGAACGATATTTACAACTTTATGTATAATAGAAAAGATGTCAAAATAACCTAAATGTCCAATATAGGGAATTTTAGAATATTGTAGTCTTTAAAATCACTCTTTTATAGCTGGGCATGGTGGCACACACCTGTAATCCCAAACTACTCAGGTGGCTGAGGAAGAATAGCTTGAACCCGGGAGGCAGAGGTTGCAGTGAGCCAAGATCGGTCACTGCACTGCAGCCTGGGCAACAGAGTCAGATCCTGACTCAAAAAATAAAATAATCACCTTTTCATAAGACTATTGCATGACATATGATGATATAAAAAAAAAAAAAGCTCACAATAAATATCATCTTTAAAATGACATTTGGAAGTTGTCCTGTTTTTGGTGATGAGGATATAGAGATGGATATATACACACACACACACACACACACACACACACACACACACACACACATATACGTATATATATATATATAGAGAGAGAGAGAGAGAGAGAGAACGCGAGCTAAAGATTATCAGAAAGAAATTATATGAAATTGCAGAATTACAGTAAAAATATTTTCTGCTCTTTATGATAGCATGGATTACCTAAAATTTTAAAACAAAACCAAATACATATTTTGTAAAGCTATTTGTAGTTGTCAGGTGGCATACAAAGCAGTCCACAGGATGTCCTATGTGCCGCTTGCACATCTCCTGAAAGAGTATACAAAGGTGGGTTCGTCATAAAGCTACAGGAGCTGAAGCTTCAGGGCCCTTTCTGAGGGCACACAAGCCCCTTCTAAAGCCCTAGGTAGGGTCCTAATGCTGTACCTTCATGGCCATATTTTTTAGAATTTTTGCATTAATAAGGCATTTCAACAGCAATTGGTTGAAATTGTTCTCTCTTTTCACCACAGTTCTCCTTCATTCTCACGTAAGGTAGCCAGGGTTGCACTAGGTATTTTTGGAATCTGCCAGTTGAGTTGGAATGCTTCAAGCTAGGGTTTTTGCAGGAAATAATTAATGAGTATTGTGACCATTTCTACCTGTAGTTAAGTTATTGCTGTAGATAAGACTTTCAGGAACGTTCCTACCACCCACTGTGCTGATTCACCCAATGTCATTTACTGAAGCTAGAAGGCCGGAAGACATGAACAAATCCTCAGGTGTCTGCCACTGAAGTATGGGGGTAGTGAAGGAAAAACAAGGCTTGAAATGTACAGAGCCAGAAGCTAGCCCACTGGGGGGAAAAAAAAAATCACCCAATCATCGGATGTGGAACAGAAGGTTCAGCTTTCATCGACATCTGCTCTTATCTTTTTAGGATTTGATGGGACAAGAGTGGTACCAAGGCAGAGAGGTGGTTAAGCTATTAGGTGGACTTGGAGGGAGGAAATGGTGCCAGAAGTGCCAACTGCACTTCATCAGCAGCTCTCATGTCAGCTCCACAGGAAATGCTCACCTCTTCCTGTGGGCATATTTACTTCCACACAATATTACTACTGATGGGTATATAGGTTTACACCTACTTCTTTCTATAAAGAACTTGAAGATGCTTGTAAAATATATGCAATAAACTTGAATAGTGTTTTTTAAATAAATTTGGGGTATATCAGTTATGATTCCATTCAGCTGTGGGTTTTTAATCAATTTTGGGTGGAGCCATATGGTCCATTCAGCAGTGAACTTTGTTGTACTGCTCCATCATTTCTTCTCAAGTATGGCTTCTTTTCCATAAGGTGAGAATGTGGCTGCTACACCTCAGTGCATCACAGCTGTATCCCAGGCAAAAGAAAGGAGGAAGGGTAAGAGACAGCATCACAGACTTCTGCTTACTTTTTATTAGTTACAACTCTGTCTCCTGGCCAGTTAACTGTAAGACAAGCTGAGAAACTGAATATTTAATAGGGCCTATTGCTCTGAAAAAAAAAAAAAATCAGATTTCTCTTTGTAAGAAAGGAGAACATATAACAAGTAGACAACTCACAGCAAGTGCGACACCAAGAAAAATCTAAACCTCATAGATGTTACCAAGAGGAAATGTTTCCCTATGTGTCCATGAATATTTATGGATGCAGAAATATAAAACTATAGGATTACACTTGCATAATACTATAGGATTATAGTAATGTTAACAGGAGGTTCAGCTCTCATTAAAATCTGCTCTCATTTTCTCAGGACTCAATGGGATAATAGTGGTACCACACCAGACGTTGTCTAACACTACAATATTACACAATGTTTGTTTGTATAATACTACAGAATTATGTAAACCTGCTAAAATTAGAAGTAATAATCTAGATATTTATTGCATCTCTTAGGGTTTTCTTTTTCTCTATAGTTCTCTCTTCTGAAAATGTTCCTTCTTATTTAAGTCAATAAGAGAATCTTCATAATAAACTTAAGAGGCATTTGGCAAGATGAATCAACACTCATGAAAATGTTTCAACATTTTGACCCACAATTAGGGTTGCCAGATTTTGCAAGTAAAAATACTGGACACCAAGTTAAATTTGAATCCCAGATTAAAATTACTTTTTTTTTTTTTTTTTAGTAAAAGTAGACCCCAAATATTATACAAAACATGCTTATACTAAGTAAGTATTTGTGATTTACCTGAAACTCAAATTTAGCTGGGTGTCTTTTGTGTTTTATCTGGCCTATTTCTGCCCTTGGGACTATCCCCAACAGGAAAGAAAAAGCCCTGCAGTGACAGAGTATCAAAAACTGGAAACCAAGTAAATGCCCCGAAGAAGAGAATAGCAAATAAACGGTCATTCTAATCTATGAAACAGTATGCAAAAAATAAAACGATTATAAAACATTATAAAGGAATATACAACTCATGTATGCTATCATCAAAATTCTAAAAATACATATAAATAGTATAAAGACCAAAAAGAAAAAAGAAAACACGATTATAAAACATGAAACGTGTTTAAGAAAATGTGTTATTAAAAAAAAGAAAATGTGTTATGAAGATTTTCCCTCTTTCTTTCCTCAACTTTTGAAATGTTTTAAAAATGTGTGTAAAATGGTCTGCTAAGACAACACAGGTGACTTATTGTTAGTAACCAAGTCAAGCTAATGAATGGCCACACAGAGGCTTACAGAGAAGGAAAATCAGTTTCATTCTCCCCTGGCAGATGCTCCTTAAAAATGAAACAAGAGGTTGGGAACATAGAAATAAAATAAGATTTTAGCAGCTACATAGGATTTGCCACATCTCAAGGCCCTTAAACTCAATCATCAGAGTGAGAAAGGTCAACTCTATTATCCACAGTTTATATGTAAGAAATAGAATCTTAAAATGACTCTACAGAGAGAATGCATCCTCTCACAGCAAGAAAAATCTAGGGAACCAGCACAAAGTAATACTTGTATTCACCTAAGAGGTTTCTGGATTGAATAAATCCTCTGTGGTTGCATCTTTAAGCACGAACCTCAAATGCTGATGAACAGGTGACTATAATTACCTAAATAATTACAAGTAAATATAATTACCTAAAGCAAACAGCATGCCTTCCATCTCAAATGACACACAACTGAAGTTGTTTTTCTAATGGCGATGGTAGACTTGTACAATTGCCTACACTTATCACCCTGCTGTCCCCTGTGGGCCACCCACGACCTACACTTGCACAGTGACCTGTTACCCAGGATTGAGAATTTCACCTGAGGCCAGAGTGAAGCAATGCTATACCATCTTTCCCAATCATGCCCCTTCCCTTTTAAGCCCATCCTGAAATCATGTAGTCTCTCTTCATCAACAGCTAGTCACATAACTCCCCAAATTAAGCATTGTTCTCTATTCCTTCCCTGTCTCTCCTTTGAGAATTGCTAATGTGAACCTCCTGGGATGTCTTAGCACTACTAGGGTGAAAGGTTCATTCCAACAAAACTCATATCAAATTGCAAGGATCATTTCCCCACTGCCTGGAGAAGAACTGAATATGACAATTACCCCATCCTACAGTTCAAAACACGGAGGCCATATTGTGTGCATGGATGGGAGCATGGAAAGAAATCTTTAAAAAGCTGGACCAAGAAAGGAAAGAGGACAGAAGAGTAGAAAGAAATCCTGATACTGGTGGTACCAAGTGCCAATAAAATTGTTTGGAAAGAGGGAACTAATAAAAAGTCTGTAATAATGAGATAAATTTAAAAAGATAGGATAAAAAGAGAGAAATAGTATCCCTTAGCAGTCTGTCAGCAAAATTTCAATTATACTTTAGGCAAGTGTTAGAATGCCTGCCTGTCCTATCCCTTCCCCTTCTCATGAAATCTGGACCTGCCCACAAAACTCAGCAGACAGCAGGCCTCATATGCCCATTCCCTTTGGCTACTCCTGATTGGGCCAAGGACAGAGAGCAGACTGGAAGGGGCCCTACACCTTGATGGGCCAGGTATCAGTTGAATTCACCGCCTCTGGAATTTGACCTCCTACTTCACTGGTTGCTGCTCCTCAGTCCTCTTTGGTGGCTCTCCTCCTCATCTCCACCTCTAGATATTGGGGTACCCCAGGGATTAGCCCCAGGCCTCCTCTGCTCTATACACATTCTCTCTCTGGGTGATTTAGCTAGACCTCTGGCAAGATTTAGCTAACCTCCAGTCCTGACCTCTCCCCTGCTCCAGATTCGAATATCCAAGTAGCTGTTTGACAGATTCATTTGGAGACCTAGTAGGCACCTCAAAAGTTAACATGTCCAAAACATGAATTTTCTCTCCCCCTCACCTCCATCCTGGTCTTTTCCCCATGTCAGCAAATGCCCACCCCATGCAACCAGTTGGTCTGGCAAAACTTAGTCATCAACCTCGACTTATTTCTTTTTATTTTAACACCCCACAACCAACTCACTTACAAATCCTGCAATATCCTGCACGGCCCCTTCTGGCCAGCTCCACTGCCACCACTAATCCCAGCCACCATCACCTCTCAAGGGGATTATTGTAATAGTCTGCTGTCTGGTCTATTTGCTTCTACTCTTGCTCCTCTACATTCTATTTTTCACACAGCCACCACAGTGATCTTTTAAAATGTGAATCATGATCAAATGTAATTCACTTAAGACCCTTCCAATCAATGGCTTTTTATTGCACTTAGAAAAAAAGTCCAAATGTCTGACCATATTACAAGTCCTTTTGTGAGATGTCCCTACCTCTCGCCTCTCAGACCTCAAGCCCCACTACTCAGCCCTAATTCATTATGCTCCAGCCACTGAGACTTCTTGCTAATCTTTCAAAACACCACCTTCACTCCTGACACACAACCTTGACTCTTGCTGGCCTCTTTGCCTGGAATTGTCTTCCCCAGATCTTTGCATTGCAGGCTCTGCCCATGAGTCAAGTCTATTCAAATACTCCTTTGGCCACTTTCTTTAAAGCAGCATGACATTCCCCCATCCAATTACATTATCTTATTTTATTTCTCATTCACTCATCAGTATCTGAAATTCCACTGTTTATTGATTTGTTTGCTTTTTATCTGATTATTGCCTGAACCTTCCACAGGACAGCAGGGCTTAAAACAGTGCCTGGAGCACAGCAGGCACTTACTAATACTTGGTAAATAAAGGAATAAGAGTCTTAGCATCTACAGACAGTTAGTGGTGAGTTCTAGACTGCAGAGATCAGAAACATGCTTGAACCTAGTGGAGAAAGCTGGCTGAGAAGATACAGAGAAGCCAGACAACTCCTACCACTGGAGCCCACCGCTTCATTTCTGGTCATTTATTTCCTGCCACAGTTCCCATGAAGGCTGGCTGCGTTTCAATACCTGTGTTTGGGAGTTTGATGTGTCCTTTCCGTGAAACCCCCTTTACCTGAGCTAGCTTCAGTGAGTTGCGGCTTTATGCACACCAACAGCACTGAGTACCAGCTTCAGACACTGCAGAGCTACCAGGTGCCCTTGTTATTTGTTTCTTTTCTAACCCCAAAACAGCAAGCCCATCCTGGGGAAGTGAGCTGGACCAAAGAGGACACTGCACAACCACAGTATTTTCCCTATTTTATAGGGAGAGAAACTGAGACCCACAGGTGTATGTGTCTTTCTCATGGCACCTGCTAGCACCCGGCAGAGTCAGAATTTGCAAATAGGAAGGATGAGCACCTCTTCTCATGGAACGTGATCTCTATACTCTTTGGGAAGACAATCACATGATAGCCTTCACTCGCTAAAAAGGGGGAAATATAAACGACTCTGTTGCCCATAACCCAGTTTTTATTAAATAAGGCTTTAAAGTGTCAATGTGCATTCCTTTAAGAGGTTATGGGCATGGCAGCAAGGAGCCCTATCTATAGCAACAATTGCTGTCATTTTAACAGTCCTTTTCTCATGCACTTCCCACAGCTAATCACTTGACAGCTTTAAATGAACTGCAATGCATAATTAATTCAATTATTTTTTTTTTTGCACATCTGAACACATATAGCAATCTGCCAACATTTAAGGAAATCCCATCATGCTATGAAGTGTTAAGTCATATTTAAGGAAGTGAGAAATTAAGACACAAGGATAATGGCAAATTTGCCCAAATATTATAAAGCACATCAGCGAAGTGCCACAGCAATGAGGCAGAACTACTGATTCTTCTGCCTCCAATTATTCAGGCCTTGTCAAATAACAGGGAAGACCTGATTGCAAACACAGCCATTTCACTGCACTTCTCAAGCCTTTTTAATAAAAATAGATCCCTGCTGCCACTCACCTTCTTAAAAAAAAAAAATCCACCCAAGAATTATAATTCATTTATCTTCCAATGACTTCATATGAAAGGTTAATGGCACGGTGTGCTGTTGGCAGCCAGCAGTGTTTGCTATTTCAACTTCTCACTTAAGAGTTCCATTATTCTGTACAACCCCAAGCAAATGCCTTTATTTAAACCACCTCCAACTGACCTCTGTAACTTAATGCTAGGTTCATCTTGACAGCTTCCTATAAGCATTCATTTCAAGACTAGCCTGCAGAATTACCCAAAAACAATATACCACGGCATACCACATTTTTTCAGATAGCATAAAGATGGAGGGGGGCGAGGCAAGCCAAGTATTTCACTGCAGATTTTAAGGGTTGGCTCCTGGGAAAACTATTGTTCTGTACCTGTTAAGGCTGGTCATAGAACTTCAGGGGACCTCAATCCGACTGGATTAATGCAGTCTTGTCAGGAGCTGGGTAGGGAGGATTTAACAGGTGTTCCCACTCATCAAAGAGAAAGCCTTAGGAGTTTCATTTCACTCAGAAGGAAGGCTCTCAAACAAAAGCATGGGGTCTGGGGAACCTCTGGGAACACTGAATGTTCTGTGAACACACTGCATGGTGGGCATGAGGGCTTGGGGCTCCCATAAAAACTGTGATTGCAAGGAGACAGCAGGGCTGGCATGTGTCATACTTAATCTATGGTTCTTGATTTTTTAAGTCCAATGGGCTCCGGGGACCCAGCTGGTCTGAGTCTCCTTCCCACTCATTAAACAGTGAGGCAAAGCCTCTAAGAGTGTGCAAAGGCCTGAGGGTTTGAGACATGGGACAAGTTTTTATGCCAAAGAAGCTTTGAAGGAAACTTGTCGTTTGGGTTTCTTTTCCCCAAAGTGCTCATCCTTCCTATTTGCAGGTGATCATGATGCAGGTGGTCAGAACACCTGCATCATAATCACCTGCAGCACTTTTTAAATGTTCGGATTCATGGACACCTATTTTTACCTTCTGAATCCAAATCTCTGGTAGGTGGCTTTATACAAGCGGCCCAAATTCGAGAACTACTCTCTTAAGACTAGAAGCGATAAAAGGGTTCTTTTATGACCCCTTCTCCTGGTGGTTCTTTGTCAAAAACGAAAAGAACAATATTCAAGCTTTTAATAACGTTAGAAAACATATTGTTTACCACAATGTCAAAAAATCACATGACCAAAATATAACCAGCTACAACTGGGTCTGTTTAGAACTCAAATACATTTACACATTATTTTTGAAGTTAAATCTCTTTAGTAAGTTGTTTTCACTGTCTCAATAAAGCCCTTTTCAAACAGAAAATTGATCCTTAATGTTGTTCGTATCACAGTGAGGGAAATAAAATTATGCTGTGGCACAAACGGGCCCTGGGCTTCAAAACAGTTTATTTACGCCTACTATTGATTTAAGTCAAGGAGCATTCAAATAATAGTAAAAAGCCCACTGGTTTTGTGCATACACACTTTACCTCCTCTTCGGAACTCTGCAATTCTCCCCACTAGTTCAGTTCGTCAGCCAGAGGACTTAAGCCACGCGTCGTGCTGACATTTAAAGATGATTCCTTTTTCGTCATAAGAAGAAACACGAACATCATTTGATAAACATAAAAATTAAAGAGTTCTGCTGGCAGCCCCTTTACGAGGCACTGGAGAAACCCTGGGCTGGGCAAGACTGGGGCTTTCAGCAACACAAGCCTAAGAAGCCCCTCCCCCTGCTGGACCAGCCCTAAAGGCAACCATTTGGTTTACTGGTGTAAATATGAGCTATTAGTGTCAGGTGGTCCCATCAGAGTGGCCCTAACCCACTGCTTTGCCTTATAACAATCATACAATGAAAGGAGCAGAGCTGAGTGTTGTCCTTACACTGCCTTTCTAAATCTGGTTTCATAGCCCAGCATCTCCCTCGCGCCATCCACAAGGATACTCATTAATGCTGCTGCAACCAAGTTAGCAGCTTGTTTTCGACCTCTAAGAGTGCAAAAAAGCAATAAAAAAGTGTCAGTATTTGTCCTGAGAGACTCTCTTGGTGCTTATTATTCTCAAATAATAGCCCTGTCAATGGGCAGTTATTTGAAAAGTAAAGCTCTCTTTAAAGGTATGATTGACACATGAGCTCTCTGTCTCTGCCAGAAATTGATAGAAATGAAAGGAGCTTCTTCAAGTTGCAACTTTTCCCAGGATCCTTCTCTAAATAAAATACATGTGGGGCATCACAACCGGCCACCTCCAACTCCCATTCCAGATGGTCAAATATGCAGCATCCACAAATGCCCCACGTAAAAAACTTACCCCTTTGCATTGTTTAACACGTGGAATTACTATTTCCTCACTCACGGCTAGAATCATTATCTTTATGTTAGAACACCAGGAAAGAAATCACCAGGTCTTTAAAATTGAAAAAAAAGAAACAGGAGGGAGTTTTCAAGACCACATGTGGCTAAATAGAAGCCTATTCGCTTCAGAAGGCTTCCTGACCGTAGGAGGCTGAGCTCTCCCCCACCGCAGGGTGAAGTTGTAATGGGGCTGCAAATTCATGTGGCATTAGGCCTGCCTCTCAGTCCCTGGTTGAGGCTATTCCTACCAGGGCTCTGACTCAGATAATTTGCCAGTCCACGGGTGAGTAATGCCACAGAGAGCTCAGAACAAAAACAAGAATTACTACTGAGATCCAAATGTCTCCTCTACCTAGTTCCAAAAGGGCAAAAGAAAAGTCAATTTACTTCACTCCTTGTATTTATTAACAGTGATTGTTGCTTCAGTAGATAAGGAACAAAAAAATAACTACAGGAGGCAACACTCGTAAAAGCGAAATATAACCTCAGTGTCTTCCTGACAGATGAGTTCATAAAGCCTGACTCAACCCTAAAATGGCAACTGGTTCCATAACTTTGACTTTGAAATTGTCTAATTAAATCTACCAACTCAAGCCAAGAAGACCTTTTTTTTTTTTAATTGAAATAATGTATGAATAGCAGACCAGTATTTCAAACCAGCTCAGCACGATTTTGGCTTATCTTTGGCAACTAGCAGACCATTCCAGAACACCCTATAAGCCTTCCTGTAACCAATTAAAGCTTGATGGCTGCAATTATGAATATACAAAAATGGTGAAATGCTTCTGTGACTGGGGATAATGAACCTTTCCTGTGTAGAAACTTAGATTACAGCTGGGTGATCCCACACAAAGCTTAAAGGTTCCTTTATTCCTTTTAACTTTTTAAAAAATCAGACTAACACATATGTATTATTAAAGTCAAAGAGCACTCTAAGCCTGGAAAGAAAAAGAGCAGCCAATTTTTCCCTGTCCTTATCCCCTCCCAGTCTCGTTCCCTCCAAGTAAGCACCCTCAACTCTTTTTAGCTATTCTCTATGACCATAATCTCCACATTTTTTACATTAAACTCCCATTGCTATTGTTTCCTTTTTCCGTTTAGGCAACATCTACTACTTCCTGCTATCAAAGAGGATCACCTAGCTGTTGCATTACTTCCTCCCATGCTGACCCCACCATCACCTCTACATAGTCATATTGCTATTTTGATTAAAGCAATACAGTATTTACATTGTTATGACTGTGATCCCAGACAGCTTTGGCCAAATTCTGCCTCTACCAGACACTGGGTGTGTAACCTTGGGCATCAAGTTCAACAAATGTAAAATGAAAAAAGTATTCACACCTACTTCATGAGCCTGCTGTGAGGATTAAATGAATAATTACTTGCCAACATTTATAAGGGCAGGTGCAGATTGAGCACTCTCTAAATGCACAGTCAGAATAGGTTTCCTTTCTTGTTCATGCCTTTTCTTTTGCCCTGGCCTCATTTTTCATTTACTTAATTTTCCACATTACTTTCACTTATGTATCCTGAAAACAAAACCCTAAGATTTCTTTGATTGTGGATATTGTATGCGGATACACTAGGGACTGTATCCGAGTCACACAGCACCAAAGTATGTTAGTGGCCGTGAATCTGTACTAGCCTGCAGCAACTTCAGTTCTTGCCTCCTCGGAAGAAATAATTTGAAGAGCATAAGGCTGAGTGAGAGACTGAGGCAAGTTTTAGAGCAGGAGTGAAAGCTTACTAAGAGGTTTAGAGCAGGAACGAAAGGAAGTCAAGTACTAACGAAAGGAAGAGGCCCAAGTGTGAAACTGTACACATGCTTACTTGAGGCGCTTTTCCCTTACCAGCAGAGTGTTCCGAGAAGGTCATATACCAGATAAACTCCACCATTTTGCCTCTTAGTCCACACGCTTGAACCCGCCCAGCTCCAGAGATCTTATCGGGAAGCAGCTGATCACCACTTTCAGGTGTTTTCTATCTGTTGGCCGACTGCCTTTCCCTGGTGCTGCTTGAGACCAATTATTATTTTAGACAGTTTAACAACTGCCTGACCATCACCTGATGGTCTCCCAACATTGCTGGTTGGGTTGGCGGGGTGGGGGCTCTCCCACTCTGCTTTTGTCTAACTACCTACTGTAATAATATTACATGACTTAGTTTTTATTCGTTTGTTTTCCCTAGAGACACCCTCTTGGAGTGCTTCATCCCCCTGTTAGAATCTTTCCAAACTCTGTCGGCCTAATGCACGCTGTAAATTGGCTATTCCCTTCTCCTATTTACTGTGTGGGTTCTTGACCTGATCCCATTTCTTCTTCCCTCTTGATTTAGATGTCTTTTTGGTGGGGCACATACCCAGCTATTCCTAAGGCAAGATACATAGAAAGGAAATTCCCTCAGTCATGTAACTTTGAAAATGTATTTATTTCACCTATACATTAGTCAGAATTTCTGCAGAACATCGAATTCTAAATGGAAATAATTTTCCCTCAAAATATTGAGGGTCATGCTCCATCATCTTCCACCTCCAGTATTTCTGTTGAAAAGTTTAGTGTCCATCTGATAATCGATTTCTTATTCTCTGCGATAGCTCATAAGGTTTTTCTTCATTCCTGGTATAAAACTTTATGATGATACGTACCTCTTCTGCTAGATACCCAGTGGACCCTTTCAATCTGGAAACTCATACCCTTTGGGAAAAATTTTTCTTTATTTTTTAATCTTCTGATTTTCTTCTATGTTCTTTTTGGAATTCCTATTAGTTAGAAGTCAGCCTATTGGATTTTTTCTTCATTGCTATCTTTTCCCTCCTATTTCCCTATCCCTTGGTCTTTCTATTCTACTTTCTGAGACTTCAACTTTATTTTCCAACCCTTCATTTTTTATACCTGCTCTCATATTTTTAATTTCTGATAACTCTTTTGTCAATATCTCTTTCTTGTTAATAGCACACTATTCTAATTTAGGGAGTGCAATAACATCTCTTATCTTTCTAGAATACTGTAATCAAGTTATTCTTTTTTTTTTTTTTTAAGACGGAGTTTCACACTTGCTGCCCAAGCTGAAGTGCAATGGCACAGTGTAGTCTTGACTCACTGCAAACTCCACCTCTCCCAGGTTCAAGTGATTCCCCTGCCTCAGCCTCCAGAGTAGCTGGGATTACAGGCACGCACCAACACCCAACTAATTTGTGTAGTTTTGTAGAGACGGGGTTTCACCTGTTGGTCAAGCTGGTCTTGAACTCCTGACCTCAGGTGATCCTCGGTCTCCCAAAGTGCTGGGATTACAGGCGTGAGCCACCACACCCAGCAGGGGAGATACCATGATCAAGTTTTTCTTAACATTTTTTCTATTGCTTTTATTCATTATTTTCTTCTTCTTTAATTCTTTTTTCTCTTCAATTTTATTTCCTTTTTTTATGTAAAAAATTCTCCTCAACTATCTGGTCATATGTAGCTCTCTGCTTATATTTATGAGAGAGTCATAAGAATTTGAATGGAAATTCTGGGAGAATGAGTAAAACTCACAGTAACTGATTGGCAGGAACTTGTCTTGTTAAGAAATCTGCAGGTGTCCATAACTTTTGACTTGCTGGTCAATTTCCCTACAGAGCTATTCCCCTATTCCTGCAGGATCTGTGCATGCACATGCCTGGCAGGATGGAAGACAAAAACGTCTCACCCTAGATTTTCACTTAGCTTGGGGTATCTCAACCTCAACACTATTAATACATGGGGCCAGGTAATTGTTGTGGGAATGTCCTGTGCACTGTAGAATATTTAGCAGAACTCTGCCATCCACCCACTAGATGCCACTAGCAAACTGCCACCCAATTGTGAAACTATAAAAAATGTCTCCAAACATTGCCAAATGTCTACTGACTTTTCCTGTATCTGGGAATTCCCCAGTCACCCTCTCTAGACAGTAAACTCCTATCTATGCAGAATAAATGGTACTTCCCTAGCATGATGAGGGAAGAGACTGGATCTTTTTTAAACTAATCTTCCTATCAACCCTACCTTTAGAAGTATCTAGTGCTGGCCAGGCATGGTGGATCATGCACTTTGGGAGGTAATCCCAGCACTTTGGGTGGCTAAGGCAGGCAGATCACCTGATGTCAGGAGTTCAAGACCAGCCTGGTCAACATGGCGAAACTCCATCTCTACTAAAAATACAAAAATTAGCTGGGCATGGTGGCGGGTGCCTGCAATCCTAGCTACTTGGGAGGCTAAGGCAGGGAGAATTGCTTGAACCCAGAAGGCGGAGGTTGCAGTGAGCTATTGCACCACTATGCACTCCAGCCTGGTCTACAGCAAGTCTCCATCTAAAAAACAAACAAAAAAAGGATCTACTGCCACTAATACCTGAGCCTGTCTGGAGTTTTGTGGCAAAATCAGCTTATAATTGGCTGTAGGCTTTTAACCAAGCAAAAAAAGCTAAAACTCAAATCAATTACCATTCATCCAACTGCCTTCCATATTTCAAAATTTTGTTGACTCTCATATGTAGTCATCTGATTTCCTATTTTCTTTGTCCTTAAGAATTTATACTGCTTAATCTTTTTTCCTGACATTTTTGCACTGTTAAGGATGGGAAAGAGTCAAAAGCAAACATTACATTTGGGTACCATGTTTAAAAGATGTTTAAATTTGGGCATCTAAAATGTCTCAATTCTTTCTCAAATTCTAAATTTGAGAAATTAGGAAATTTAACAATTCTCATACAGGTAACAAAAACATCACTTGAGCATTGCTCATCTGAGTGCACAAGACTGTACAGGTCTTTAGTGCACATTTTCTCAAAATACCAGTTTATGATTGGAAAAATATATGGAATTACAAATACTGCACGAAGACCACACCAGGACAGAAATATCACCAATCCAGGTCTGGTGATGTCAGGGTTATTTTAAGATTAAACAAACCTATAGAATAGAGCCATCTTCCTCCCAATGACTCTAACGTAACCAGTCTTTTTCCATATTAAAGATGAAATTTTATATCTCAGAAAGACACACCTATACTGTCATCAGCTCCTAAAAGTCAAGTGGCTCAAAGAACCTGTCCACCTAAATCCAGCCACTTCTCTCCATACCCATAATTACCCCCCTCTTGAATCAAGTCACTGTCATCTCTTGCCTGGACTCCCGTCTAGTCCGCCACTATTCAGTCCAGCCCAATCCATCCTCTGTAAGTATAATCTTTTCAAAGAGCAAATATGATCATTTCACATGCTCTCACACCTCACCCCTGTCAGGCATTTGAACCAGAGCAAATCTTTCTTGAATAATGAGGCTGAAACCTACTGGGCTGCATTCCCAGACTGTTAAAGCATTCTAAGTCATAGGATGAGATAGGAGGTCAGCACAAGACACAGGTCATGAAGACATTTCTGATAAAACAGGTTGCAGTAAAAAAGCCAGCCAAAGCCCACCAAAATCAAGATGGCAATGAGAGTGACCTGGTTGTCCTCACTGCTATACTCCCACCAGCACCATGACAAGTTTACAAATGCCATGGCAACATCAGGAACTTACCCTATATGGTCTACATAGAGGAGGCATGAATAATCCACCCCGTGTTAAGCATATAATCAAGAAATAATCATGAAAAATGGGCAACCAGCAGCCCTTAGGACTGCTCTGCCTATGGAGTAGCCATTCTTTATTCCTTTACTCTCCTAATAAACTTGCTTTCACTTTACTCTGTGGACTTGCCCTGAATTCTTTCTTGTGTGAGATCCAAGAACCCTCTCTTGGGGTCTGGATTGGGGCCCCTTTCTGGTAACACCCTCACCTTAAAACTCAGTAGCTTCCCACTGCTCTTAGAAGGAAGACTGAAGTCCTTAACAAGACTAGTATTTTCCCATGTCTGGTCCCTGCCTCATTTCATAACATGCTTCTTCTTGCTCCCTGTACTCCACTCACAGCAACAAGACTTTTTCCATGCTCCTCCCACATTGACCTTTCCTTTGTACTATTTCTTCTTCCTGGAAGGCCTGGAATTACAGGAATGCTATTTACCCACACATCCCCTTCAACTGGTTATTTCCTACCTGGCCATCAAATCCCAACTCATCCATGGAGTCAGCAGCCTTTCTTAGCTCTACAATTCAGACAGTTCCATTTTTTGCACCTCTCACATCATTCGTTGTTACCACCGTAGGAATTCTTCATGTCTTCAAGTGCTTCTTTGACTAACACACCTCTGCTCTTCCACTGGATTACAACTATATGAGAGCAGGGACTCTGTCTGTCTTAGTCATTGCTCTAACCATAGAGCTTTGCACATTGCCAGATATTCAGTAGGCACACAAAAAAGTCACTATTTACACCTGTAGATCCAGCTTCTCAGGAGGCTGAGGAGGGAGGATCACCTGAGCCCAGTGAAGCTGAGGCTTCAGTGAGCCATGATCACACCACTGCACTCCAGCCAGAACAACAGAGTGAGACCTCAAAAAAAAGTCACTATTTGTTGTATAAATGAATGACTTCGCTAAATTCTGATGAGTTAAAGAACTATCCTAAGTGTTCTAGAAAGAACTACTCCCTTTGTTCTTTAAGAGCGACTGTTTTGGGGTCTGATTAATAGTTTGATTGGACAGTAGGAAATGTTTTTCATCATGAAGGGGGTTACCAAATGCATTGAGAGAACCGACTTAGAGATTGCTAGCTGCCAACATATCCTTCTCTCCTGTCTACATTATTGAGTAGCAAAGTGCCCAGCTAAAAATATTTACATCCCTTCAGCTTTCCTTAAAGGTAAGTATGGTCAGTAAGATTAAAAGTAAATAAAGCAAAAACAGAAGGTAGGCTTTGGCTAAAGATCCTCAAGAGGATTGACTCAGCTGGGTGGCATAGCCCTTTGCCTCTTTCTTCTTTTCTCCGCTTGTCTACCTGGAACATGGATGTGATGGCTTCAGCTCCAAAAGCCATCTTGGACTATAAGGCTGTCTTAAGAACAAAAATATGCACTAAACATGGAACAGAAAACTACAAGGTTCCCGGGTCCCTGATGACCAAAACATAGCCATACATTCCTTTGTCTTACTACCTGCCAACATTTTTTCTAAGAGCAAATAAAATAAATCCTTGTGCTTTTGGGCCGCTGAAGTCAGCTCTCTTCCCTGCAAACACAATTCCTAATTGATATGATAGTTAATGAAAAGAAACAAACTCTGCCCTTAAATATCTTAATATCCCACAGATTCCTGAAGATAAGATAGATGAGTCCAGAGTGGCATGAATTCATCAGGGTTAATCGATTCCAATCGCATCCCTAAGGCAATTATTTATAAATGAGCCAGGGTTTTTGATTATCCATAAAGTATCCAGTGATGGACATTTCACCACCCCCTTCATGATGAAAGGCATTTCCTATTGTATATCCAAAATTATCAATCACACTCCAAAAGGGTCAGTCTTCAAATACAAAACTTACATGATGTTCAGACTGGCTAATAGCCTCAATATTAGCCAGAGAGTTTTTACTTTTAAATTCTATGAGGAATACAATGAAATTCGCAACTTTATTTATATGAAATCAGCTCAATTTAAAGGGGAAGTAGGAGATAGCATTAATTGAGCACTTCGTCTGTACCAGGCACTGTTCCAGATGCTTTGTATAAATCATCTTATGGGAACCTCCCCATAACTCTGTAAATATTGTACTCATTTTATAAATAAGGAAACTGAGGACCAGAAAAGGGAAATGATCTGCCCAAGGTCTCTCAAACAAGTAATACAGCTAGGATTTAAACACATCTGCCTCCACATCCTGTACTATTTGCACCACTCCATTCTGCGTCAAAATCAGCAACTGTTAGTATCTTGAGTGTGTGGTTGAAATCTCACTAAGTCATATTAATTGGCAAATGCTCTTCTTCACAGGATTAATAGTAAGACATTCTTATGGGCTGAATTTTATCTTCCAAAGAGATATGTTGAAGTCCTAACCCCTAGTACCTGTCAATGTGACCTTATTTGGAAATAAAGTCTTTATAGATGTAATCAATTAAGATGGGGTCATATTGGATTAGGGAAGTCTCTCGTTCAGTGATTGGTGTCCTTATAAGAGGGAAATCTGGACACAGACACCCAGAAAGAAGAACGTCATATGAAGATGGAGACAGAGATTGGAGTGATGTGTCCACAGACAGGGAATACAAAGGATTGCTGGAAGCCACCAGAAGCTAGGGAGATGCAAGGGACGAGCCTCCCCTAGAGCCATTGGAGGGAACAGGGCCCAGCTGGCATCTTGACTGCAGGCTTCTAACCACCAGACAACTGCAAGGGAATAGAATTCCATTGTTTTATGCCACTCAATTTGTGGTAATTTGTTGTAGTAGCCCTGGAAAACGAACACAGAAGTTAGCCTGGACTTTGGCCTGCCTTGGCTTTAGCAGTAACTTAAGTTTTGTTGAGTATAAAGTGATGCCCATGTCACTTGATATGGGGGTGGTATAATGGTCAAATGGAGCTGGGAATGTGTCCAGTACTTGCTCCTGCCCCATCCAGGAAGACACTGAGGAGGGTGAGAAAGAAAGAGGGTAGCAGATGGAGTGAGGGAGGCAGGACCACGTGTGGTGGGTGGCTTGCGCTAAAGAACTGAGCTAGGCCAGCGAGATGTGAATAAAGAACACATGTTCCAATGGTGAGGCAGGAGCCCTTGTTACTTGATCTAAAGAACTGAAGGACCTCATTTTTTTCCAATTGCCCAAAATGAGCCCATAAAAAGTAAACCTCTTGGACCTGTGTTTTGATTTTGAGCATCTGTTAGGCTTTGACCAGCTAAAACCCATTGACTAGGGACTGGCTCCAATTGTATATTTTATACAATGCCAAGGATGTTAGTGGGTTCATTAAAATGTTCAGTTAACTGGCAAAAAATGCTTAGAAGCATTGGGGAGATAATTACTGAACACATACACCCTGAAATGTACGAAACTATTAATAATACAAACCCAAGCCAAGACAATATTCTTGTTAAAATGAAACAGTAAGAGATAATGGAAGTGAAAGGTATCTGAAGCTGGTTTTTCCATTATTTGGCTTACTTCATGGTGGAAGTACCTATTTCAAAATAGTTTCTAAATGTATGTATATAAATATCTCAAAGACAATAATCTGTTAGACCAATCACCTTTCAACAAAGCCAGTAAGCTGAAATAAATAAATCTTGCCAAAGCTTCTCTCTTATCAGGGTGAACAGCTCATTCCATTGTGCCTAGGAACATCCCAGGTTTAGCCCTAAAAGTCCTGCATCCCAGGAATCTTCCCAGGCCCGGGCAGACCCGGAATTTTGTCCCCCTGCCTCTAATAAAGAAGAATATGGTCACATGAGCAAACACCAAAGGGCAGGAAACTGATCCAGAGATCCAAAAGGCAAATTCAAAGAAGAATCTTACGAGACGAATACTGGTCCAAGGGATAAGGCTAAAACAAGGCCAGCAAGCTAAAGAGCAAAGATCAGTTTTCAAGAGCACTCACACTGGCTTCTCACGACCACAGGGTTGGTTTCTTCTAAGTCCTCTCTCTTGCCTGTAGGTGGCCATCCTCTCCCTGTGTCTTCACGTTGTCTCCTTGGTGTGTGTCTGTATCCTAATCTCTTCTTCCAATAAGGACACCTGTATTGGATTAGGACCCACCTGGGTTGAGGCAGGAAAATAGGGTCTGGAGGCAGGGAACCTAAGGCCGTTTCATGCTGACTTCCAAGAACTGAATTGAAAGGAAAAGCCTAACTTTGCAGCTTAAGTAACAAAAGGACCAGAGACTACTCCCTTTGCAAACTCCAGACGGGAAATTGAAAGAACCTCTGATAGGTTGACTTTTGCAACCAATCAGACATTTGCATAGGAGTGTGACCTTTGTAACTTCACTTCAGCCTCTGGTTGGTTCCTTTCTGCAACCAATTAGACTGATGGCAGGCCACCACTTCATTTACATGAGGGGAGCACTAAGTGGCCAATGGGAAACCCCTAGGGGGTATTTGGACCCAAGAAGATTCTGTATCCCAGCTCTTGAGCCCCTATGCTGGGGCCCACTCCCAGCCTGCAGAGTGTACTTTTGTTCTTAATAAATCTCCTATTTTGTTGCTTCATTCTTTCCTGGCTTGCTTTGTGCATTTTATCCAATTCTTTGTTCAAAACCCCAAGAACGTGGACACCTTCCGCTAGTAGCAAGATGACCTAATTTTACCTTAATTACCTCTCTAAAGACCCTATCTTCAAATACATTCATATTCTGAGGCACTAGGGGCCTAAGACTTCAACACATGAATTTTGAGGGGAAAGATACTAAACACAGTGGACGACATCTAAGAAATGCAATTACAGCCCTGAAAACAGGAGCTACGCCAGAAGTCGTGTGTGTTAGAGATTTAAGAAGACCTGCAGTTCCCAGATAGCTTACCGACATTTCACAGTATTCACAGTATTCACTTACCTAAGTCCCAAAGCCTAAGACATTTTTAAAAAGTGAGACTAAGAGTTAGGAACCGCAGAGGAACTAGCACAGGAGGAAAAAAAAATTAGTGAAAGAGAGAATCTGTTCATTCATGGCATCTAACATTCACACTGCACTTGACAGTCTGTGAGCATTTTCCACCTATTCTTTCATGCATATGCACAACAAGCCTGTGAGCCAGGGTCCTTACTCACAACCAAAGGTCCCCACACCCAGTCCCAACCACGTGTGTGCTTAAGTCCATGGTGACTGTATTATTTCTTGCTCTTGGCTTGGTGCTTTCTGTGGCTCATCATAAGATATTTATTCCAGATCCCTTCCCAGTGACACACATAGATGCTGTTTCATCCGAAGTTGAGTGGGTTGTGAAAGCCAAAGCCACCAGTTCTGGATGCCTCCATGAGGCCACATATCACTTACTTGTTAAGATCCCTCTGGCGGTCATCAATAACCTCTTTTCAAAAGTACCTCCTTACACTAGATTCTTATTAACTGAGCTCGTCATTTTTACCACCGAAAACTTGGTCTTCCCACTCTCTGCTCTGACACCATCTGTCTCATAACCTGAGAAATCAGTTTCACCGCTGAAACTCCACAGGACATTATTTCTTAATTTTAAGTTTTGGCATGACAAGCCTTCACCCTAGCTCTTTGTCTCTTATTTCCTTAAACTCTCCCACCCTCACCAGCAGCCAACACAAATCACAATGCAATGCAAAGGCCGGGCCACAACACGCCATGCATCGGACAGTTTCAGAAGATGTCACTCACACGATGTGCACAGCACTTCTTGCACAGCCATCTCTGTGCCCCTGAGAAGGGCATGTGGCATGAGGCAGTAAAATATGTATAGTCTGTGTCTGGGTGTAAGAGGTGGTAGGTCGGGGTGAATACAGCTAAGACAGGCTTTAGGACTAAGTCCAAAGAGAACTGAGAGTGAGAAGGAAGACTGGGATGACTTCCAGAGGTCCATCCAGATCCCCGGAGACTGATCTTCACATGATAAAATGACTATGTCCCTTACCCTCTGGCTTCTAGAAGGGCTAAGGTAATGGGAAGAAGTGCAGAGGGTTGGAGGTTGGGATGAGAGGGCAATTGGGGTATTTACCTTCCCCATTTCCTCCTCACCAGGCCCCAGTCTGCAATGATGCATTCCTCTACCCCAGGCTCAGCTCCTGCCAGGCTTCCCTCTCCAGCTAATCCTTTCTCAGGTTCTAGGAATTATTCTTCCCCTGGCCTCTTTTGGCCTGAGGATTCTAACAGCTTCCCAAGTTGCTGGCCCTGGGGGAGTTTCATCATCCCTCGCTGGTTTCCCTGAACCTTGCTAACACCATAGAAATAATTCTTCGGTTAAACTGTCTTCAATCACTCCTTCATTTACTCAGCAACCATAATTGAGCAACTTTGGTAAGTCTGTGTTATTCACTCTAAAAGAAACAAAGATGAATAAAACTGGTCCTTCCCATAAGACGGTTTTTAAGCATCTTTTTTCTTTTTCTCACATCAGACTCTGCCCTCCCTATGAGGAAGGAAGGCACTCGACCCTGCCCTCCCAAACACTTGGAATGTAACCAGCCACTCCTCAGTTTCTTGTACCATGATGGCCACATGAACTAGGCTTGGCCAATTATGATACTCACCTCCTGCCACAGTGATGGGCTCGGGGATGAGCATATAACCCAGCACTGACTTTATCTCTCACTGTTAATTTTGTCAGAGCTACTATAGAAGTTTTTTTCTTTCTTCTAAGTTTGTTAACTGTGAGGGTGATGCATATCTAGAGCTGTTGATGGCCATGTTAGCTTCCATGTTGGAGAGAACCAGCTGAGAATTTGGTCAACACAGATGAAAGCAGAGATGAGAGGTAGAAAGTATGAGAAAGACAGGTTCCTAAGATTCTTTGTACACCTTCATCTGAATTCCACCTCTGGAATTTTCAATTATCCAAGCGATTTTGTTTAAGCAATTTGAGTTAGATATCTGTCACTTGCAAACAAAACAGTCCTGAGTAGTAAAAATGGCTTCCTTTACTAACGCATGCTACACCCATAGTCCAAGGCACCAAAGACTTATCAAGGGAAAGAATTCCTTCACACAGTCACTGACAGTATCTTTAGAGAATGGGGAGCAGGTGGAAGAGAACATTTCAAAGTACAACACACTTAGATGAGAAAAGAATGTTAGATCTTAACTTTAGGGATTTCCCCTACATGTCTTAAAATTTAAATGTTTTTGTTTTAACAATAGGAAGAGTCAAGTCCTTATCAAGAGAGAATGTGCCCATATCAAGGTACACAACTGATCCTCAAATCTTGACATCAAGATTTTGTTCACATAATAACAAAGTCGAATCGCCATGTGCCTCTGTCAGATAATGACATTTAGGCTGATGTTGTCATTAATAAAAAAACAAATCAGAAATAGCAATCTCTAGGGCGGGGTGCAGTGCTCACACCTCCAATCCCAGCATTTTCAGGAGGCCAGCTTTGACCTCTCACCTGAGGTCAGGAGTTTGAGATCAGCCTGGCCAACATGGAGAAACTCCATCTCTACTAAAATTACCAAAAAAATTAGCCAGGCTTGGTGGTACATACCTGTAATTCCAGCTACTCAGGAGGCCAAGGCAGGAGAATCGCTTGAACCTGGGAGACAGAGGTTGCAGTGAGCTGAGACTATGCCACTACACTCCAGCCTGGATGATAGAGCATGACTCTGTCTCAAAAAGAAAAAAAGGAAGGAAGGAAGGAAGGAAGGAAGGAAGGAAGGAAGGAAGGAAGGAAGGAAAGAAGGAAAGAAGGAAAGAAGGAAAGAAGGAAAGAAGGAAAGAAGGAAAGAAAGAAAGAAAGAAAGAAAGAAAGGAAGAAAAGAAAGAAAGAAAGAGAAGAAAGAAAGAAAGAAAGAAAGAAAGAAAGAGCAATCTCTCAAAACAAAGAGAAAAAACTGTATTTTGTCCTTTCATTTAATATTCACTGAAAAAAGAATCACACTTTTCCTAGCTTAATGCAACGTGTAAATTTGGAACTAAAACCTAAATTATTTTCATATTCCTCACTTATCAACGCTTACAACAAAAGGCCTCTTTAGCCTATATAGCACACAAACCAAGATGAACAAGTTTGTTTGGATCAAAAAAATCAAATATATATTGCAAATTTCTTTCTCAAATAGGAGCTTTTTATAACTAAACTGAAAGAGGAATAAATCACAAAATGTTACATCCAGATACTTTTATTAACATGATAATAAATCTTGAAAATCCCACAGGAAATACTTTTCACAATTTTAAAGAATAGAAGTCATTTTCATGAGATATCTTGAAGAATGGTTTTTAACACTTCTTCAAAAGTTAATTATTTAAGCTGAAGTCCTGGTGTTTAGCCTTTGGGGCACCAGTGAGAGAAACAAAGGCTGGAGTTACAAGAGCAGAGCTGGGAAATTGTTGAGAAGATTGTCAAGAAACACAAATGTTTGCAGGACTCAGTTTACACACATGTTCACAGCAGCATTACTCACATTAGCCAAGATGTGGAAGGAACCCAAATGTTCATCAACAGATGAGTGGATAAACAAAGCATGGTATATACAGACAATGAGACATTATTCAGCCTTAAAAAGGAAGGAAATTCTGACACATGCTACATGGGTGAAACTTGAGGATATAATAAATGAAATAACCCAGTCATAGAAGGACAAATACTGCATGATTTCATTTATATGAGGTTCCTAAAGTAGTCAAATTCATAGAGCAGAATGGTGGTTGCTAGGGACTACGGGGAGGAGGAAGTGGGAGATGTTGTTTGATGGGTAGAGTTTGCATCGGAGAAGATGAAGAAGTTCTGGACATGGAGGGTGGTGATGGTTGCATAATAACATGAATGTACTTAATGCCACTGAACTGTACACTTAAGAATGGTTAAAATGGCAAACTTTACATTACGTATATTTTATACCACAACTAGCAACAAAAAAGCCACAAAAATGCTTGAAGGAGCAGCCAGACATGTGGGCACGTGAAGCCAGTGTGAGAGAAAGAAGGGTGGGGATTCCAGGGGCTGGTGTGCACATGTTCTCTCTAAAGAGAGCGTGCATCACTCAGCTCGCTGATTGCTGCCAGGCAGGAACTGGACCCCATATTATATGCGGATATTATGATTTTTCAGGAGAAGCCTGAAATCCACATTTTTATAAAATATCCTGTATTTTTTAAGTTAGCAACAAGTTTTTAAAAGTTTTTAAAACACTGTAAGTCAAACAAAGGGTGTGTGCAGGCCTTTAGTGGACACCTGATTTAGTGGTGAATTAGCAGCACTCTATATAGGAAGGCTGCTCTGGATCCAGGGCAGAAAGCCAAGTCCTAACAGTATCAGCTTGTGCGGGGAATTATTTCCAGACTGTAGGGCTGGCCTATGCACTCACGAAGGAAGGCCTAGGAATATACTGCAACCATAACTTTCTTCTTGGAAGCTTTGAACAAGTGGAAATGGGGTGTTTTATGCGTGTGTTTTGTTTTGCTTTTGTGTGGCTAAAATGAGAGCCTTGGGAATTCTTGTATGTATAAGAACAGGCTGTTCATTTATTGGCCAGTGCAATAGATTCCCACATTAGTCTCAGACTAGAAATGAATGCCCCTTTGAAGAAAGGGTAGAATAATAAAGATGTGAGCCGCATTTATCCAAATTACATGAAGGGCAACTTAGCAGTATTAAAACCTCTTTCTCTTAAACATGGGGCTGGGGGAGCCTGAATTTTAAAACAAAACGTTTAAAACAAAATCAATGTTTTCATTTTCTATCTTATGGAGTTGAAGCTGAGGTTGGAGAATGACTTCTAAGTAATAAAGCATCTTATAATAAACTAACACGACTTGTAACTAACTAAATGCAACTCTGAAACATAACTCAGAGCTCTTAAAACTCAACCTCTGTTCTTCAAAATAATCAATTTTATTTGTTGTGTTTTTCTTATTATTGCTAGACTGTAAATGAAGCAAATAATGTCTTTTGAGTAAGAATATGATGTAATTCATTGATTGCTAGGCAATAATATTCAATTCATTTTAACAAATGTATATTGAGCACCTTTTCAATGTCCAGAATTGTGATAGCCCCAGTAGGTAATACAAAAAAATTGTGTCCATCCTCCTCTTACAATTAACGCTCCACCCAACAACATAGCTTACATTTCAAATAGGGCAACAAGAAAAGCAAACATGAAGTAACTAGTGCACAGACAAAGGCAGAAACTACCCTGTAGCTCCCCTTGAGTTCCACGGGGAGGAAACATTTTGAGCCATAATACCCCTATCCCTTGCTGGAAGTATCCTTGGTAGGGCACAAGTGTCAGAGCTGACAGGAACACCAGAGGACATGGAGCAGTCTTCTGCCTTCAGATTTGATCTTCATTGCACAGATAAGGTATTTGAGGCTGAGTTAAGGGATTTTTCCAAAGGCACCTAGCAAGCAGAAAAAGGGTCCAGAACACGAAGCCCAGTTGCGGCCTTCCCAGCCCCAGTCCATTGCCCATGGCCTCAGCAGCAGCGAGTGCTCTTCATCTACTGCAGAAGCACTTCCTGAGCCCCTCCTTCTGCATGCCAGGCTCTGCCCAATACCACCAGATGTCTGGAATGCAGTTTGTTACATTTATGAAAGTTTAATGGAAAGATCAAGGGAGAGGAGAGAGAGGTGGGTGAGCTCTCGGTTTCCAGCTGGGCCTCACAATTCTTGTGCCTCTCAGGGGTTTCTCCAGGTTCCAGGCCTGGTCCTCAACTCTGCACATGCAGGAATTTGATTTTATCAGTTCAGTTGGAGGTGATGAGACCCTAGGGGACCAACTCACACCAACTAAATGCTCAAGACACTGATTGATAAACCAGAAGGCCATTTTACTGTGTACCCTGGGAAACATATTGTCAGGTGGATCCGGATATGCTTCTCTTGGGCTTTGAAGTCCTTTTGGGGAAACCAGATGAGTAGGGGAGACTCTTTGGAAAATACAGACTCAGAGGAAAGGAACCTTGGTGAACTTAGCTCCACGCCAACCTCCCAGCTGTCCCTGTGCCTTTCCTCCCCTCTACTATCCTGGCCGACAATTGCCACCTCTCGTCTCCCTAAACACACTCTACCCCATTCTCTGCCTGTTCAAATCATATTAATAGTTAACACCTATTGAGTGCTTGATGACTACAGGATGGGCACAGCCCTAATAGTTTTACATAATTTCCCTAACACCCACTTCTCTCTTAAAAAAGAGAATAATGAGAGTCCATACTGCACACTGTCAGGGAAATTATATAAAACTATTAGAAATAAAGGCTCAGAAGAGTTAAGTAACTTGCCCATAGTGATGCAGCTAGCAAGACATCACAAGGATTCAGACCCAGGCTCAGTCAGACCCCAGAGCCCATGTTGGTTGTTTTTCTTTTCTTTCCTTTTTTTTTGAGACAGAGTCTGACTATGTCACTCAGCCTGGAGGGCAGTGGTGCAATCACAGTTCACTGCAGCCTCCACCTCCTGGGCTCAAGCAATCCTCCTGCCTCAGCCTCTAGAGTAGAAGGGAGGCACTCTGACTCCCTCCATGCTCATCTCACTATTGTTTGCAATTGAAAAACCTCAAAACAGCATGTAAAGAAATAACAATTGTTAAATATGAAAGTCACCATTACATGAAAATCAACAGAAGAGAAACATTTTGGCATCGAAGGGGACTTTTTTAATCCCTTAAATACAAATTTTTATAATAAGTGAAAGAAATTAAGGCAACTGCCTGAAAAATTTGATAGGCAAAATAAGCTGATAATTTGTTTAGTGGACATCTGGGATCATTGTAGCAAGTGGAGTAAGCAAAGAGATATGGTAATTCTGTCAGTACAAAGTTCTATCTACAAATACACACATGCACACGTGCGCGCACACACACACACACACACACACACAAACTGCTACTGAACATCCGGGGTCACGTAGACTCAACCTATATCTGCAATCATGAAGACTTGCTGGTTTAACCTCCACAGGACTTGAAGTCCCTGATTATATACTTAGTCCCTGATTATATAGCTAAAAACCAAGCAATTATTTCCCAATGAGTATTAAGATCACTGATATATAAACTGGGCATTTTAATCACTAGCTAAATAAACTGGGTTTTAAATCCTAGACACTGTGAAGGTTTACACAAAGCCAGTATGTAATTTGACAAAGTCATTTTAATGCCAGAACAGCTTAGACTTCAAATAGGGGGCAGCTGGCAAGAGCCCTTCAAGTCTTATCCTTCTATTTGATCAAAAATTAAAGACAAAACCATCCTGTGATTGGCTTTCTCAAAAAGTTGCAAATCTTAATAACAACTTTTTTGACTTAATATCATCATCTTTCAGGATTATGACCTAAAAAAACCACAGAGGATGCAGGCCTATCCCTGCACTTTGGATTTCCTAGGTCTTTAAATTTGTCACATAAGAATCAGCCTGTGGTCCAGTCTGCTTTTCCAGTTACTTGTAATAGACCTGAAAATGTTCAACATTGATGTGGGTTGTTTTTGCATGGACAGTATCCATTCCCATTTTTTGTGGTACTAACACGTCAATTGTCACAGGGGACCACATTCCCCCATTCCCAGTCCATGTGCTTTAATGCACGTGTGGGGAGTGGAAGGAGGTTTAACCCCTTTCCAGGGATGGACAATGACCCAGACCTGACCAATCAGCTTGGCTGAGCAATAGGCATGAAACCAATTTAGGGCAATGAGAATCAAACCTGGGAACTTTGCCATAACTATAGGGAAAGAGAAGCTCTCTGCTGGGGTTGTTCAGCTAACAGATAAGCCTGGAACTTCTGATAGTATCTCAATATCACGTAGAGAGGCCCTGCCTGAGGATAAAATCAATCCAGAGAAACGCAAAGCCAAGAGATAGATTTCTGATAATATTTCTTGAGACCCTGATCCAGGCAAGTTTGCCTTTACAATTACCTGAACCAATTAATCTGATGTTTTTTCTAAGTCCCTTTGAATCAGGTTTCTATCATTTGTAACCTAAGGAGATATAGACTATATAGATATATATAGATTCTTTTAAGTTAAAACTTTGTAAAGATAACAAAAAATGTTTATCAAAGTATAAAATGAGTTTGTACCAGAGATGTTAATTTCTTGCTATGCACTACTTCCCATTCCAGTATGCACTCCCTTTCCCACAATCCCTTGCTCAGGAAAATGGCCACTAATGAAACTAAGATAAACAGCAACACAAAGGCAGGTAATTATTTTGCTGCCCAGGCTTCAATAGCTTGTGTTGCCTGACTCCATGAGCTGGACCAATAGGAATCTCTTGCTTATAAATTTATGCCAGGACATGCTGAGGGAAATTGAAGTCTCATGGTGCAGACTTATGGATTTGGTTGACCTTTCAAGGGCCATATGTAAGATAAAGAAACAGGATAGGAGAGAAAAAGAGGAGCTAATGAAGCAGAGACCACAGGACCTCTGAGAAAGAAAATGGCTCTATTCCTGATTTGCCAGTTCCTTGTTTTGGACCCCGTGAGGCCCAGCTGCACTTTGATTCACTGTCATGAAATCTTTTCCAGGATTAAAATAGTGGTTAGAAATCATGGTTCCAGAGTTACCTCCTGGGTGTGACTCCTGACTCCCACTTTTCACACACCTGCCTTAGAGGATATCGTCTATGCCTGCTCCTCCATAGTAAAATGGGGATAATAACACACTAACTCCCAGGATGGGCAAGAAGATTCTGTGAGATAATATACTCAGAACAGTGTCTGGCACATAGTGAAGTCTGAATCAATGATAGTAGTAGTCATTGCTACAAGAACCCCTGTTACTCAAATTAGTTTGAGTGACATCCTAGTCCTTTACCACCAAAAGGGCCCATCTAGAACAACAAGTTTCTAAATGGTTAAGTATAAATATATTTTTACATAATACATATAAAATGGTACATATACCTACAGCTGTGGGTAGCACAGGAAAGTATCTCAGATGTGTGGATACATCCCTGTTCTTATCCTCATTCTGCACTGTGCCCTGATCCTCTAGGGTCTTGCACTGAACCTTCAGGGCTGGTTAATTTCATACACCAGGGCTGACATGCCAGCCTCTAAGACTTCTCTCTTTGTCTGCAACTGCTGGAAACTTAGCCTCTTCTTCAATTGCAGTCTACAGCTCTAGCTATTTCTGCAGCTCCTTGTTCTTGTAGCAGAGGTGTCCTATGTGTAATGCATGCACCCTGCAAAAAAATGCAGAGGCCGTGGAATGAGGAGAGTTTCTTTAGACCATCCTGTCTTTCGGTATGTAGACAACAGCTAAGCACAATCCATACGCCTTCTCTCATTACTCAAACCACTGTCCTGTGATGCTTCCTGTGTCAAGTGGGCCCACCCCTTCTGAGGTTGGAAAGAAAATTCACCTGAGGCTGGAGGGTTTTGATTCTTCTACTGCTTTATCTCCATCTGTGAAAACCACATAAGTAGGTTCACAGACTTTGTCCCCCAAGTAAGTACTATTTAATCATTCTGAACTGCTGATGTATGCTCTCCAGCCCTTTAAAAAAAAAAAACAAAACCCTGATTTTACTAAAGAAAGATGAGATAAATCAACTTTAAAAGCAACTTTTTATTTTAAAAAATTCTTTATCCACAGCCTATATATGTGTGTGTGTGTGTACATATACATATACACAGAAATATTCTTCAAATCTGTTCCCCAAAATGTATTATAAATAAGAGGCACACAGTCCTAAAAAAGGAACAAAAGTTTGATTTCTTAAGGAAAAAAAGTAAGTCTTTAACAATAGCCCTGATACATTGTTTTGCATTCTTTTCTAAAAGGCAATAATCAAGGAATTAAATCTATACTCCCAAGGTCTTTCTCCCACTCTTCTGGTAAAATCAAGGTGTGAATTTTTTAGTACAATTGCTACTCTAAAAATCAGAGAACTAACGTATTCTTACAGCTACAGAAGAGGGCCAAGGAAAGAAGGGCTGGGCACATTCAGCACACTCCAAAGTCCCAAGCAAAGGGACATTCCCACGTGGGAATAAGCCAATTTTTGACTTTAGAGACAGTCCCTTGAGTTACAAGTTGATCATGTCCTAAGTTTCTTTCTAACCTGAAATGTTTAGAATTTAGAATGTATCTCCTCTAACAGCAACATTGTAAGCACTGACTTATGTCACCCTAAAGAAAGCATTCCTGAGAAGTCACATAGTTTTGTCTTGAGGGTCCAGCCACAACTTGTGTCCTTCTTTTATGGAAATGTATTTAGAGCTCCAAATAAGACATAGTGTCTCAGTGCCTCTGACCCTACAGGACTGTCACCAGTGCCAAGACGCCAGTGGTGGCCAAGGCCTGTGTCCTTCCCCTCACCCCACCCACGCTGACCTGAAGAGGGAAATCTCAATGGGTAAGAGTAGAAGTAGGAAGGGCCCTTCCTGCCCCTGCTCCTGGTCCCCATTTGGCTGCCAGCAGAGAAGGCGAAAAGCAGGAACTGCAGGCCAGCAAGGTACAGGATGGGGGAGGGAAGGAGACTTGGCTGAGACTTGGGCAGAAAAGCTCCCCCGCTTCAGCTGGGGACTGTCTGTGCTCTCAGCTTTCATTTCCACTGTGGGTTGCTAAGTGCTATACATAATGCAAAAGTAAATAGTTACACAGCGCAGTTTGGCATACACAAAAACACACATCAATCAGCCAAGGGGGGAAAAGCACTCTCAAAGTTTCTAGGTTTATTTTTAGATCCTGGTTGACCAAATGAGTAACCTAAATGCCCAAAGGAAGAGAAGTTGGGGCCAAAAAGTGTAGTTATTTAGAAACAGAGGACACTGACATGAAGATCTCTAAGACCATCTGAGCTTATAAAATATGCATCAGTCACGTCCTCAGGTGTTTTAAATGCCTCATAGTAGTTCTCTGAATAGGAAGTAGCATGCAATGCACTTGCGAGACTTGCCGGACAGAAAACGTCCTCCGACATTGCAATCACGGCAGCAGAGTGGATGCAACACAAAATATTAATATCCTTTTGTAAACGTCTAAGGACAATAGCAGGAGCTACAACAATGCTCAAGTCATTAGTACATTCCTTGAGGAGAGGAAAAGCGTTTTATTCACCTTGTATTTCCCATATCTGGCATGGTGCCTTGGACAGAGTAGGTTCACAACAAATACTTGTTAAATAATAATAATAATAATGCTCCTGGAAGAGCCATCAATTCTAGGCAGCCTTCCTGAGATTCTCCTCACAGTAACCAAAGTAGCCAACCAAGATTAAAGTTTCAAACACAGATTTACCACTAAGAAAGGCAATCAGAAGGGTGACCACAACAACAGATAGAATTATAGAAAACAATGAATTATCGGATTGGAAAACAGGAATAACAGTGCGTGAATCACTGAGATTGGATGAGCCTTGTCCCCTGTAAAATGAGATCATATTTGTGGCTCTCTTACCTCATAGCAATGCAGTAGAGATGAATGTGAAATCGTTAGCAGAAGCACTCTGAGCTTCTCAGACTGCACACTCCCATGGCATCCTCATATTCAAGTTCGAGGCAAAGATTTGGGGTCTGAGGAATCAGGTTATTCTCAGTGTAACCACCAAATTCCAGGTAAATGCAAATTCTTCCCTCCCTTAGAAAAATACTCTTCTGATTACCATACCACTAGTTTATAGCTGAAAAAAAAAAAGGTACAAATGAAAGGGATAACTGGCTTTATGGAAATAAAAAGGTTTTTTTTAAGCCTCATTCTATAAAGGGTGATGGGACAATTCATTAGTAAGTTAAAGGAGAAAAGCAATCAGTTTGGCCCCTTATTTCCTCCTCATCCTACACCAAAATAAATTATAATTGGATTAAATAATAATTTTTTTGAAAGTTAGAAATTTTTTAAAACCAGCAGACAGCAGAGCTAAGTAGCAAACCCTATGAAAGGGCAAAGCAGGCTGTCCCGTCAGTGGAAGAAATTGCAGGGAAACAGTTGCTCACTCACACATGTCAAACTATGTCAAATGGGCAAGCTATATACTAACATTTGGGGAAATATTTGTAACAAAAGTACCAAAAGTATTTTATTTTGATAAAGATCTTATGCCCACAATATATATTTTAAGCAAAAAAAAAGCAAATTACAGAATACTATGTATACTATGACACATAAGATCAAGCCCCCTTTGTATCTTTAAAATGAAGTGTATTTGTGTGCGAACACAAGAAGAAAGGTAGGGAAATACCCGAGCCTTTAACAAGGGCTCCCTGGGAGGAGAATTAAGCCATCAAAGCTTTTCCTTTGTGGATCTTCATCCTGAATTGTTTCTCTTGTTATCACAAGCATATATTACTTTTATAATTTGAAGAAAAAAATTTTTTATTTTAACTGATATGAAAAACATCTAAGGATAAAGAACATGTAACTGAAAATTAGGGAAAGAAGAAATGCAACTAGTATATAATAACATAAAAAAGAAATGTTCAGGCACACTAGCCATCAAAGAAATACAAATGAAAAGAAATTATTTTGGATTGCCTAGGACAGTCCCTATTTGTGCCTATTGTTTTGCTGTAATTATTAGAAAGCCCTCCCCTTTCACTCTCAAAAATGACCTGATGTGAACAATAAATTATATAGTCATCCTAGATTTGGCCAAGAAATATTTCTTGGCCAATTATGATGTGCTACCTACTAGGCTGGGCACTTAAATTAGTTAGTAAAAGTATTTTGAAGTGATGATGGTCAAGGCAGGGGAAAAGAAGATGAAATCAACACAGTCACACAACACGAATTGCTCTAACCCATTTGGAAAATTAAACTGACTTTTGCTAAAGATGTGTTAATATTTTTTAAATATTTATACCTTCAATCTGTTAAATTCACTAAAAATATATCCTAGGATGTAGTGTCAAATGGATAAAAAAAAGTTATTGTAAAAAAGTAATAATAGCAAAAAATGTATATACAGTGTTAATCAAAAGACCAGAAATGGAATGACTAAGTAAACTGAGGTATAATACACTCAATAAAATATTATGTATGCAATAAAGCATTGTCTACAAAGATTGCAGAATAAAACGTAAAATGTTTGAGACGTGGTTAAATGAAAAAAAAATTTTTAAAAAGATAAATATGACTATGTAACTAAGAAAAAAAATCTCTATGTTAAGTAATGAAAAGAAATACTCCAGGCTACCTTTGAATATTTGGAATAAGAGTAATTCTTTCTTCTTTCTAATCTTCTATATTGTGCATATTTTATTTTATACCTTACTTTTACAATGGTGGGGGCAATGGCACAGAGAGAACAGCACCAGAGGTCTGGGGAACATATTTTTTAAATGTCTTCCTGTTGCTTTCCCAAGAAACGTCAGAAGCTAGAATGGACTTCTGGTTCTCACTGCTTGTCCTTTGCCCTGGCATGGAAATAGTCATCATGTCCTCCAAAGGGTAAGGTGGTGGGAACTCAACATCATCGACTTCCCACATCCCCAGCCTCCACTTCCAACAACTGAGGGAATTTAGATCATATGTCTAAAAAGACATGGGGTGTGTGTGTGTGTGTGTGTGTGTGTGTGTGTGTGTATGTGTGTGGTGTGCACATATGTGTCTGAGTGTTGCTTCCTCTCTCCTTCCCCTATCCTCAAGGGCAGCAAGACAAACTCCAGAGCAATGGTGCAACAATCTGCCTTTAAAAATACAACAACAATGTAAAAGAGTGAGAACCAAAGGAACTCCAGCCGGAACAATACCCCAATATTAAATAGTTTTAAATAACAACACATTAAAGTCCATCTCTTTCTCAAACTTGCCATATAATCCCAATTACTCATCTCAGATCTCTACCTGTAGTATTTAAGGCCCTATCTCAAGGAATCAGGCTAAGCATTTCCCCTTCAGGCACATGCAACAGTCAGATAAATGTTCAAAATCTCTTACATAACACTACAGGTATGTATCACACACAAATGATACATGTATCTTCACAAACATCTTTATGTAAAAATAGGGGAAGAAAAGACCCCAAATATTAACTCTGACTGACTTTGAACATTTGAATTATAGGTGATAACACTACAGTTATGTTCCTAAAACTCTTCGGGTAAATTAGAAATTTTAATTTCAATAAATACACCCAAGGATGTTTGCCACTGAAAGAAATTATCTGAAATGTTTACAAAAAACAAAAACATTTTAGTAAAGAAAATAATGAACTCTCTAATTTATCTCTTTAGGAAATTCAAATATTTGTAATATCTTGTATGAGATTATTTTCTGAAAGGTAGGGTGCACCTGTGCCTTTGATATTGAGAAGCGGGGCAGCAGCACTTCCATTCATGAGATGCTGCCTCTTCTCCTTGCTTACGTTACTCTACTTAACCCTCTCAACCTTCACAACAGCCCTGTAAGGCAGGTACTACTATTGCTTCCATTGTCACCTGAAGATACAAGCCCCAGGGGGCCTCACAGCTAAATGAGTGACCATACTAAGGCCAAAACCAGATTAATCCACCTCCAGAGGGGATGTACTTTTTCCACCGTAAAACTACAGATTGCCTCCACATTCTTTTCTTAAACCAAAAATATCCCTTGCCTAAGCTTGTTTCAGACAAACTGTGATTTAAAAAAAAAAAAAAAATGTTATCAACTAACCAAATTGGCTATCAATACACATCTAGCTATTGTGAATGAAGAAGACACCAAACGACTATATCAATTTTCAAAAAAGTTATCCAGTCCCCAAATTAGAACTACAGGAAGAAAGCTGCTAAAGTTTAAATATGGTTGTTTGCCTCCACCAAATCTTATGTTGAAATCCGATCCCCATTGTTGGAGGTGGGACCTAAAGGAAGGTGCCTGGGTTATGGGGAGGTGGGTCCCTCATGAACAGATTAACACCCTCCCTGGGTGGAGGAGGGAGGTGAGTGAGTTCTCACTCTATTAGTTCAGTGGAGAGCTGATTATTAAGAGCCTGGCACCTCCCCTTCCCTTGCTTCCTCTCTGGCCATGTGATCTCTGCACATGCCAGCTTCCCTTCACTTTCCATCATTAATGGAAGCAGCCTGAGGCTCTCAAAAGATGCCCAATCTTGAATTTTTCCAGTCATCAGAATTATGAGCCAAATAAACCTTTTTCCTTTTTTTCTTTTTTCTTTCTTTTTTTCTTGAGATAGAGCCTCACTCTGTCGCCCAGGCTGGAGTACAGTGGTGCAATCTCGGCTCACTGCAACCTCCACCTCCTGGGTTCAAGCAATTCTCCTGCCTCAGCCTCCCGAGTAGCTGGGATTACAGGCGCGTGCCACCACACCCAGCTAATGTTTTGTATTTTTAATATAGACAGAGTTTCACCATGTTGGCCAGGCTGGTCTCGAACTCCTGACCTCTGATCCACTCGCCTTGGCCTCCCAAAATGCTGGGATTACAGGAGTGAGCCACAGCACCTGGCCCATAGCCTTTTTTTCTTTATAAATTACCCAGTCTCGGGTACTCTGTTATAGCAATGCAAAACGAACTAAGACAGAAGCTATGCATGCCCTTCAGACAATGGAAACAGAAAAAAAAACAAACCAATTAAATGGTCTAGGGGAGAAAAATAAAGGTATAGACATGCCTAAAAATAGTTTCCACCTTATCTCTGTTTTAATTATAGCAGATTAGCACATATTCTCTTGGAAATGTCACCCAGGCAACCAGAAATACAAAGACAAAGATGTTCCAAAAACTATATGTATATAAATCTATTTTTGCCATCTTTTGAGCATAAATGATCACTATTGCAAGAAAGACAATAATTAGGAGATCTTTTTTTTAAAGTAAGCACAGAAGAAAGTTTCTAAATACGTACCTAGTGTAAAGTAACAAAGTATAAAAGTAGTTCTCTACCTGATAAGAGGCCCTGGCCCATTGCCTCAAATTCAGGCCAACAATCTATTAGGCATATTAAACATATTTTTCCCTGTGTTTTTCAAATCTCATGTTTTTGTCTCATAAACCAGGGGCAGACTAATACAAAATATGGTAAGCTGGCAAATTTTAAACATGTATTTTGAAAACTGCCTTAAGTCCCCCTTAAGTAGAATAATTATGTTTCTGTTTACCTGGCTTGCCTAGGACAGTCCCCATTTGTGCCTGCCGTTTTGCTGTAATTACTGGAAAGCACTTCCCTTTCACTCTCAAAAATGTCCTGATGTGAACAATAAACTATATAGTCCTCTTATATGTAGCCAAGAAATATTTCTTGGCCAGTTAGGATGTGTTACCTACTGGATTGGGCACTTAAGTTTGTTTAGATTCATTTTAAAAAGATATATAAGATAGGAGCAATTTCAGAACAATCTAGTTGAAAAGACAGAAGTAACACCCCGAACATCAGTGAATCAGTGAAAACTTGATAATCATTGGTGTAGTCGGTCCCTTAGTTCAGATGAGAGAAAAGTAGCGAGTGAATCCCCATGGAGGGGGTCACTCCATGGAACTAATGCTAAAAGCAACAATTCCTCTTGAGCACTTACTGTGTGCCAGGCACTATGATCAGCATGATGCCCACATGATCTCACTTCATGCTCAAAACAGCCCTGTAAGTGAAGGTCTGTCTCACTCATTTTATGAATGAGATGACTTGCCCAAAGTCAGGCCAGAGAATACCAATGTCTAGCTCTCAAACACATGTTCTCCACCACTGTAGATGTGGATGACCTGCCTTCTGATTGCCCATCCCTACCAGGAGCTGGCCCAGCCATCAGCTTCTCTCTTTCTGCCCTGCAGCAGAGCAAGGTGTGGCCAAACTCTGGCCAAGGGTTACCAAATCAGTGAGAGCCCAACCATAAAACTAAAGAGGCTGCTCTTGCATCCTACGGAGGAGTCCCATTGAAGAGGCTATTGGGAAGAAAGTCATAAAGGGGTTCAGGAATGCAATGAAGGATGATGCAAGACTCTAAGGCTAGTAATAGCAGGAAGCCATGATCACCCTAGCCCTGAAGGTGCAAGGGAAGGAAGTGGCTAAAGGAACGTTCCAAAGAGGGTGGCAATATGGAGAGAGAAGCTGGCAGCCACTGTGGTCTTTAGCATACACACACCAAGCTGCAGCGTGCAACCAGCAGAGGGACAGGGGAATCAATACCCTACCTCACTCTCCTCCCACCCTCGCATCTCCTGTTGATTCCTGGCCAAATTATACCAGAAGTCAAAAGAAAAGGTGGTTATTGATGACAGTGGTAGAGATCGCCTCTTGGGGCACAGAGCCAGGTGGAGAAGGGAGCCAGGGACGTGGAAGGGCCAACGGGAGATATACAGGCCACTTACTGCCCTTGCCCTACAGAAGAGCTGTGCTCCAATCAAGGCAGAGGAAAGTGCTTGGCCACTCTTTGGGAGTTAAAGTGCCAGGTAGGCAAAAGGACACCATCCTCAGCATATATGCAAAGCCAGGGCCAGTTTCATGGGCATATGACCTGTGCCATCACACAAACCCCATGCTCAGCAGGGCCCCACACTGGCATCAATCCTCCGCCAGCACCATCTTGAAATTCTTAACTTTTTTAAACAAAATTCCCACACTCATTTTTCTCTGAGCCCCACAAATTATATGGCTGGTCCCCTGCAAGGCAAACCTTTCCTTCAGGTAGTGAGACTAAATTCTGTAGGTATCACAGTATTCCGATACACAGTTCAAAGCAAAAGGATCCAAAGTTAATATTAACCAGGGTAACAGTGATACAGTAGGATAGGTAACATGAAGGAGCATTTTACTTTTTTTTCTTTCCTTCCTCTCTTTTGAGGTCAAACTGTAAAGCAGCTGAGAAACCAAAATTAGCTGCCCCCTAGAGAGAAACAGACCTTAATTACAACTGCCTCTCCATAGCACAGACTGAATGGATTTTGGCTCTTCCCCAGTTAATTCGATCAATGCAGACAATAAAACAGAATAATTGATGCCCTGGAGTGGACTTTTCTGATACAACTCATTTGATGGGCTACAGTCATCGAATTCGCCAGGCCATTGCCAAAGCCACTCTTTACCCCACCCTATGTGCCCAATGTACACAGGCCCTAGTTTGGGGCTCATTGTTGAAAATACATAAATAAAAGACCCGCTGATGCACCAATGGCATTCACAAACGATATTTGTAGTGGATGCTTCCAGAAGCACGGGCTGAGAGACTTGAGTCTCTACTGCTTCTGCTTCCCTTTTATGAAAGACTCCAACATCCTTAGCCTTCCTCTGAAGAACTGCATTTTTAAACGCATCTGGGAAAGCCTCAGGTGAGAAGAGAAGGTTCAGTGGCAGCTCTTTTTCCCATTCATTTCCTTCAATGCCATCCAGCAAAGCGAGGCCCAGGAAACTTTTAGCTGAGACAGGGATCAAACTGACTTTTGACAGTCTCTTTCACTCACCCCATTATTTCAGAAATAAAGGATGGTAGATTTTAAGTGTTTGTTAATTTTGTTGTTTAAGGTTAGAATAAAATTCCAAATGATCAAATCAAAAGCATTTGGAAAAGCTCTACTACCTAGAATCCAGGCAGTAAATGAAATCTAGGAGCACCGTAACAGAGTCAGAGATTCCAGAGCTGCCATGTACACTACTGAGCTCTGTCATCGGTCAAATGATGGTGAACCCCCAAAAAACGTACGTCCAAGACTTTTTTTTTTTTTGTGGGGTGGTGGTGTTGTTTTGAGACAAGGTCTCGCTCTGTCACCCAGGCTGAAGTGTAGTGGCATCAACATGGCTCACTGCCGCCTCTACCTCCAGGGCCCAAGAGATTCTCCTACCAAAGTGCAGCCTTCTAAGTAGCTGGAACCACAGGTGCAAGCCAAGAGGCCTAATTTTTATTTTATTTTTATTTTTATTATTATTGTAGAGACGAAGCCTCACCTTGTTGGCCAGGCTGGTCTTGAACTCCTGGGCTCAAGCAATCTTCCTGCCTCAGCCTCCCAAAGTGCTGGGATTACAGACGTGAGCCACCATGCCCGCCATAACCAAGCTTTAACCCTTGGAATCAGTGAATATGAACTTATTTGGAAAAAGGGTCTTTGCAGATGTGATAAAGGATCTTGAAATAAAATCATTCTGGATCATGCAGGTGGGTTCTAAATGCAATGACAAATGTCTTCATAAAAGATGCACAGAGGAGAGATACACAGAGAAGAGCAGGAGGCAATGTGACCTGGAGCGCAGTTCGAGTGATACAATCTCATGTCCAAGAACGCTGCAGCTACCAGAAGCTAAAAGAAGCAAGGGATGAATTCTCCCCTAGAACCCCTGCAGGAAGCATGGCCCTGCCAGCATCTCAGCCTCTGGAGCTGTGAGAGAATAAATGTCTCTTGCATTAAGCCACCATTCTGTGGTCATTTGTTTCAGTGGCCACAGGAAACCAATACAAGCTCACAGCCCATTTCTCACCTGTGGCCTCAGCTTCACAGTCTCCAGCCAGGGACTACAGGAAGCCTTCCAAAGCAGCCCCAGTCTGTGTTCACAGCGGATCTAGTTCTGGCCCCAGATGAGTCTAATCCCTTTCCCTCAGTGTAGTACTTTCATGCCTGTGAAGAAAAGAATATAAAACTCCCACAGAGTGATTCCAGGCCAGATAGCCTCAGCTACTGTTCTCGGCATCCGCCAGCTCATGAGAAATCCCCTTAACTTGTACCAGCCAGGGCAGCACAGAGGGAACTATCCTCTCCCTTACCTTGAACAGCGTTCTCTTATTGCAGCCCAAGGTCTCACTAATGTTTAAACAGTCAGGAGACACTATCGACTCCGTTGGCACTTTCAACTCAAAAAAAATAAATAAATAAAATAAGTTACATCTTTTTCATATGTAGCAAATATGATTCAAGGACATGTTGTCACTCCCATCAAGTATATGGAAAATATTATTTTTATCTAAACATAATAAATCAAGTATGAAATATGCCTGTGAAGTATATTATTTTGTTTTTGTAAAAAGGAGGGGATCTGATCAGGCGCCCACACTACCTATTGACAGCCAAGCCAAGTTGGTACACATCAGATTATTTCCAACCACCTTGTCATGTGTATACCTATGCAACAATCCTGCATGATCAGCACATGTACCCCAGCATCTAAAGTACAATTTAAAAAAAAAAAAGAATCAAAACACACAGGTTGGGGAAAATGTAACCTTCCAGACCCAGCTGCATAGACAGAAGAAATGTGCTGATGATTTCTGATTATTTGTCAGTCTCCAGATTTCATAACCTGTACTAGCTCCCAATGTTGGGTAAATCACTCAACCTCTCAATGCCTCAGTTCACTTACCTGTAAAGTGGGGATAATTAGAACACTTCTTGGAGTCAGCTGCTCCCTCCCTGCACATCCAGACCCTCCCTCCTCCTTTCTATGGACTACAAGATAGTCCCACACCAACAGGTTTTCTTGCTGTCTGGCTTCTGGCTAGTTTGGACAATTTGCAGGCACCAGCAACAGACCAGAGGGTGGAAGAGAATGGTTAGGGCCATATTCACCTGCATGCCTCCCCACCAGGCCACAATAGGCAGTAGTCATATTCCTCTACTGAAAACCACAGCTCCTGTCGGCAGCCCTGTCTGCTGACCCATTCCAGAAACTGCTCTCTCACCTCCTGCTGAGGTGCTTTCACAATAGCCAAAAGATGGAAGTAAACCAAACGTCCATCAACAGATGCATGGATAAACAAAGCATGGTACATACATGGAACATTATTCAATCTTAAAAAGGAAAGAAATTCTGCCCATGTTACAACATGGATGACCTCTGGGAACATTACAATAAGTGAAATAAGCCACTCACAAAAAAGACAAATACAATTTATATGAGGTGCCTAGAGTAGTCAATTCATAGAGACAGAAAGTAGAATAGTGTTTGCCGGAGGTTGGAAGGGAGGAGGAAATAAGAAGTTTGTGTTTAGTGGAAACAGAGTTTCAGCTGGGGAAGATGAAGAAGTTCTGGAGATGGATAGTGATGATGGTTGCATAATAACGTGAATGTACTTAATGTCACTGAACTGTACACTTAAGAATGGTTAAAATGGGCTGGACGCGATGGCTCATGCCTGTAATCCTAGCACTTTGGGAGGCCAAGGTGGGTGGATCAAGAGGTCAAGAGATCGAGACCATCCTAGCCAATATCATGAAACCCCGTATCTACTACAAATACAAAAATTAGCTTGGCGTGGTGGCGCGCGCCTGTAATCCATCTACTTGGGAGGCTGAGGCAGAAGAATCACTTGAACCCCAGAGGCGGAGGTTGCAGTGAGCTGAGATGGCACCACTGAACTCCAGTCTGGGCGACAGAGCGAGACTCTGTCTCAAAAAAAAAAAAAAAAAAGGGTTAAAATGGTAAATTTTATGTTGTGTATATTTAACCACAGTTTTTTAAAAGGATGTATTCAAGAAATATTTATTGCTTGCCTGTGGCACAAAGCACTGTACTGGGGCTGCCTCAGGAAGCAAAATGCAAGACCACCATCACCTAGAAGGGAGCTCAGCTCCTGCATATTCCCCCACCTGCTCCAGATTCTAGTCAGTCCCTTCCCTAATTATGTCTTACACTTTCATATTGGAATACAAATTCTTAAAGACGGGACAAGATCTTATTTAGCCTGTATCCCTACAACCTAGCAGAATGCTGAGCATGTAGAAACCACTCAAGAATTATTGGTCAAATAGCTGAGTAAAAATCCAGGCAGAGGCCAGGTTGCAGTGGTTCACACCTGTAATCCCAGCCCTTTGGGAGGCCGAAGTGGGTGGATCACAAGGTCAGGAGATCAAGACCATCCTGGCCAACATGGTGAAATCCCATCTATACTAAAAATACAAAAATTAGCCAGGCGTGGTGGTGCGCACCTGTAGTCCCAGTTAACTCAGGAGGCTGAGGCAGGAGAATTGCTTGAACACAGGAGGCAGAGGCCACAGTGAGCTGAGATCATACCACTGCACTCCAGCCTGGACAACAGAGCAAGGCTCTGTCTCAAAAAAAAAAAAAAAAAAAAAATCAGGCAAAGAAATCTATGTCATTTTTCTCATATCTTCTAGCTAGTCAGAAGTTAAAATTTATTGACGTTATATAGCTATATTTGTAGTAATAGAGGGGCTAGAGCTTCACACTAAACTTACTAAACTCACTTTAAATATTCTGTTCACAAGTAATTCTACTAAGTGTGTCAATTGTGGATTTCAGATCAGAACTCCACTGTTTACTAGCCATGTGACCTTGAGCAAGTTAGTGCATACTCCTAAGGCTGTTTCCCTTACCTATGAAGAGGGAATGCTAACAGTCCTATAGTGAACATCGGTTGTTTTGCGATCCAAAATCTGTGGGCTCATCTCATCTATGACAGTATAACACTGTTCTGCTGGAGAAACACCTCTGCTGCTACTTCTTAGCCTATTGCCAGATGAAACATGTGACATGTGACCAAGCCCAAGCCTAGTAACACGTGGCACCCTGGTCACAGGAAGAGACACAAGACCCCATCAATGCTGATGAGTGAGAGCAAGTTATTGTGAGCAATGCTGTGATGGAGACTCACTTTCTGGCTGGATTTAAAGCCCAGACTATGTAAGGTCTGGAGCTCTTCCAGCCATCCTACAATGGGATGGATGGGGCCTCAATGAGATGGCAGTAAAAATGGTACCAACTCCATGAAAGCAAACTGACAAAAACAGAGAAATGAGGTCCTGCTAACAATGCTTGAGGCCTGAATCAGGCCATAGCTGAAATGTCTCCCTCTGGACTGAGGAGTTATCAGAGCCAAATAACATTTCTTTTTTTGTGAAAACAGTTTGAATGCTGGAGTTCCTGACACTTGCAACAGAATTGAGTCCTAAGTAAAATATCTCCTGAAAAGTTACTATAAAGGTTAAATGAGGAAACCCATGTAAAGCAGGGCACATAGTACACACTCAATAAATAGCAACTATCAATGTTAACTGCGGTGATTGCTCATTTTAGGGTAGAAAGCTCCTGCCACCTAGGGACTTTTAACTCATGTGCTCTATCCCTGATTTCTGTCTTCATTATCTGCAAATGATATTCTCCAGGGAGGAATGGTGAGGAGTATTTCCTAATCCCATTCCCTCACAGACAGACATCACAGACACAAAGTTGACCACAGCACACTTTCTTGCTGAGCCCAGATCAAGCTTTGGATTCCTATTCAACCCAGCTTTCCAGGCAGCCACTACCAATCAGATGACATGTAAAATGAAACCAATTTGTCTCAGCTTCACCTCAACAGTTAGCAAAGTTTTTCTATAAAGAACTAAGTAGTAAGCATGTTAGACATGATCTCTATCACAAATTCTTCTCCGTGTTTTGTTGTGTTGTGTTGTGTTGTGTTTACAACCCTTTAAAAATATAAAGCGCATTCTTTGCTCTCTCGGTTGTACAAAAATTCCTGCTCTAGAGCTTTGAAACCAGACTCCAGGGCTGCCTCAGGGAAGCAGGCACCTTCCTATCTTCCTGTGCAGGGGTGCTGGGATCCCAGGAGTTGGAGACCTTGGAGTGGGTGCTCAAGTCAGAAAAGCACCCCATGAACATACTGAGTGTCAGAAAAGGAACAGAAGAGCTTTGTTGACAGGAGGTTTCCTGTTATCATACCAATACCAGGCAATCTGAAATTCACACTTTGAGGGATGCTGTGATTCAAGGAAAAGCTATCAAACCCATGTGTGCTATGAACTTCACCTCTGCCTCCAGAACCAAATTCACTGCACAACCCTTTCAAAAAATTGGACCTCCTTCCCCTACAGCCACATCTGAGATGGTCAACCTTTTTATGAGGGAAGTAAGGAAAGAGAAGTGTTTGGATCATTACACTTCTTCATTGTTAGTCTGCTCCTCACCATTAAAAGGACACCCCTAAAGAAGTTTCAAGATAGTATGCCACATTTCTTTTGACCAAGTCTTGATTCCTTAGTATTTCCCAAGGTTTTTTATTGTAGAGTGTGAGATCTAAAGCTTGGCTTGGTTCTCCTCTCTATTATTCTCTGTGTTTGATTCTGGCATTGGTGAAAAGGACTGGATTTTGTTTGACTGATGTTCATTTATTCACTCAACAAACATGTACCTACAATCAGAATCCATCTCTCAAGGCACTTGCAGATAGGAAGACAGATACATAGATAATGGTGCAGAATGATGAGTGGCAGCATGAAGCAGAGCCACCTCAATCAGCTGGGAGGGGGAGTGTCACGCAGCCTGCTGGAAGGCAGTGTCGCAGCAGCTGAGCTGGAGAGAATGCACAGGAGTTGACCAGACAAGGAAGGGTGGGGAGATGATAGATGCTGAGACTCAGTGAGCAGGGCTGCACTGGGGGGGGGTGAGGCGGAGTGGGGGAGGCTTGGGAGATGAGGTTAATGAGGAGAGAAGGGTGGGAACCTGAAAATCCTTGGAGTCTGAATTCTATCCTGAAAACCACAGAAAACCTCTAAAGGAAATTAAGCAGAATAACTGGCTTCAATTTTTGTTTTCAGAACAGTTATGGAGAATTGACTGGAGTAAGATGATCCTGACTGGGAGCAACAAACTCAAAAGCAATTGGAACAATTCAGACAAGAAGTGCTGGGAATATGAACTAAGTCAGTGACAGCGGAACTGAGAGAAGAGGGTGTACAGCCACACTAACAAAAATAATAAGAGCTCACATTTATGCAGCACTTACAAGGCATGATGCTTAGTGCTTTCTGGGTATTAACTCATTTTACTTTCACAGTAGCCCTGAGATAGCTTTGTTATCTATTATCAACCTCAGGCCTCAGATCAGAAAACAGAGAAGAGGTTAAGTAAGGACCCCAAGTTCCAGGAGCTATTAGTGAATGAACCACACAGCTCAAACCCGGCTCTCTGGCTAAGAGCCCACACTCCTAATGTCCATGTTGGCAACTGTCCTAGCACAGCTGTAGACAGAGGGTCTTCAGGACTGAACACTGAGTGGTTGAGACACGGGAGATTCTAGGACAATTTCCAGGGATCTGGCTTAGGTAGGTAAACGTGAATTTCAATTTCTTGAGCCTGCTCCCCTGAAGCTCCTCCCTAAATCTGTCCTTCCCCTCCGCCCACTGCAGGCACCCACACTCCACCATCACACCACACCCCCTCTCCTTTGCAGTCTTTGCATTACTGCCTTTGGCCATAAAACACAGGGATCTCCCAGTTGAAGTGAAAAACCTCACAAGCATTTCCAATTAGGTCTGAGAAACCCCTGACAGCCAAGCCTGCTCTTGGTAATACAGTGGCTTAGGTCTATTATTTTCAAATCAGCCAAAACTGGGAAACTTTGAGCGAGGGAACTTGTGCGGTTTTCTTCTGAGAGAGTGAGACCTTGGCAGCCTACTTCTGTGTTTCGCCGTACCTGCCCTACGGAACAGAACACTGACCTTCTCGCGGGGCTAGTGTGTAAGCACAGAAGCCCACACAGCTGCCTCGCCTGCAGCCTCCTACAGACCCACAGAAAGAAATGGCATTCTTTCTCCCTGCACAAAAGTTAAAGCAAGCATCTGCAGCATTGAAAAAAAAAAAAAAAAACACTTGTGTATTTCCTGCGGACAGGGAGACCTCCTGCCCCTCCCGGGCTGATACAACCCACTTTGCACATCCTGCTTCTCTGGGAGCTAAAAATAAATCGGTATGCACTGAAAAACACTCAAACACATCTCCCCAGCACACCCTTCCCGAGTCCTCTAGGGCAAAAGACACGAATCTTTCAGGTCCTGAGTCCAAAGTGTAGACCATTTCCTCGTCCGGGTTCAACCAGCGCCTTTCGGCCGCTCCCTTGGCCCCTTCCCCAGACGCCCACTCCCCGCACCCGCCTCCTGCGGCCTCTCCCGGCCGACTCCGCAAGCCCGGGACCCGGCGGCTGCCCTGGACCCCGGCCCTGGCCCCGGGGCGGGATGCTCCAGATGTCCCCAGGCCGCCGGGCTCACCAACGCCCCCTTCCGCCCAGCGCGCCCCATCCCGCCGGCCCCGCGCGCCAATGCGCGGCCCTCGGCAAAGTTGCTCTCTCCTTTTCTGCCTCCCACCCTCAGGGTCTGTGATTTTGTTTTGTTTTCCCTCAGAGGCACTGGGGGAATGACAGAGGAATTGACGGGGTGAACTGCACCCAGGAGGAAGCTGCTGGAACCAGGTTACCAGGACCGCGCGCTCCTCGAACCCACCCCTACGCCCGCAGCGCCCCAAGCGCGCGGGTGCCCCCAGCAGCCGCTCCCGGCGCCGCCACCCCCTGCACACCTGCCCCGGCTGCAACTCCGACTCCGCTCTGGCTCCGGAGAAGCGGAGGGAGGGCGCTGCGACTCACCGCCTCGGCCGCTCCCGGCGTCTGTGTCGCGGCGGGCTAGGCGGCGGCAGCAGCGGCAGCGCCTTCCCTCTGCCCGCCTCCCCCTGGACAGCACAGCCGCCAGCCGCGCCCCCCTCCCCAGCCTCGCTCGCCGCCTCCCTCCTCGCGGCCGCAGACCCCCTCTCCACTGCAGTCCCGCAGGCAGCCTCTCCGGGGTGGGCTGGACCGTGGGAGTGAGGGGGCCAAGCTGAGGCGCGGGGTTTGCAGGTGCAGTGGACGCCCTCGCCTTGCCCTGGTGCAGCGGCCGGGCGTGTCCCCACTGTGCCCCTTAGTCCTAGCTCATTGCCCAGGCCTCTGGCCAACCTGCACTGGTACTTTCCAAGGGATGCCATCTGTTTGCTTGCTCGGGTCATGGGAGGTCAGATTCAACCTACAGCACCTCCTTCGAAGCTTCAGTTTGAGTAGGGTCCTGGGGTCCCTGCGCTTCTGTAGTAAAGTTCAAGGCAGCCTTGCAAGGCGGTTGAAAAGCTCAGGTGGGCTCCTTTGGACTCATTATGCCACAAGGTGGGAGGGGACTGCTTTTGTCTAACCAGTTTCTTCTCTACCCAGAGCCTCCAGTAAACTGTCTAGGAAAAGCTAAAAAAAAAAAAAAAAAATCCGGAGGAAGACATCTAAGGGTCCCCTCTCCTGCCTCCTCTTCCTCTCCCCAAATTTTTCGTCTCGTGTGGAGATAATGAGAAGCAAAATGTCTTGTCAATTCATTCACCCAATATTTATCGAGTGCCTGCTGGCTGCCAGCACCTGTTTCCTGTCTTGCTGTGTCATCCCCTCATGGCCTCTCAGAAGTCACTGTCATTAACTCCTTGTGCTTGTCAGCCCAGGTGACATTTCCAGAACCCAAAGAAGGTCTCAACAGCAACTCAACTTCATTAGTTTAAAAAGTTGCTGGTTAAAAATAGCAAGGCTGCAAAGGCACCGTGACCTGACTTTCCTTGTTGTAATGATTGCAAAATCTTTTAACATGACTGGTTACAGAAAGGACAGTTACACTGAGGTCCAGACAGCTGCCAACTCTGATTTAAACATCAAGTAAAAGTTTCGTCTAGCCAAAAGCACCCGTTCCTACTTGAACTGGTTGCCTTCAATTGAAAAACAAAAATTTATCTGAGAGGCCATTAAACCACTATCAAATACTAAAACCTTTGCTTGCATTGGATTAGCAGATTAGCCCAGCATTTCCCTTCCAGGCCACACTGTGGACCAGGAAGAGAAATGCTAGGCTAACCTGCTGACCCAATGCGAGCAAAAGTTTGCACTGGAAGGTTGGAAGTTTTTGGGTTTTGGTTTTTTTCTTTTTTCTTATACTAGGCCCCACCCCAAGAGAGTCTAATTGTCAAAAAATCTAGGGTTCAGGGGTGTCCAGCTTTGTATGGGCATTTTTTTCACATGGGCCCCAGGAGATTCTGATGTACATACAGGATTGGAAACCACCAGGGGATTAGCCAATCATCAAGCAGGGCCTAAGGCAACCGGACCCAAAAACCACAAAGTTTTGATGCAGGGAAAGGTCTGCACAGGTGTTGCAAAGTCAAATATCCCTAAGGGATAAAAGCGAGTGACAAAGAATTGACTTCAGTGGTTATACAGGGACAAACTGAGAAGGGCACGATGGCCCTGAAAAAGGCAGCCTGGTTTTTCTACGTGGTGAATGAAGGTCCAGTATGGCCATCAAGTTGGGGTATTTTGTTTTAGTTTAGTTTAGTTTTGTTACCCCAGCCCCCAAGAGAGCCAGAAGTCCATGTTTAATGTAAACTCTCCTAAGTCACAGTGTGAGGACCTTGTGACTTATTTTAAAAATAGGCCAGGCACGGTGGCTCACGCCTGTAATCCCAGCACTTTGGGAGACTGAGGCGAGCAGATCATGAGGCCAGGAGATCAAGACCATCCTGGTTGACACGATGAAACCCCATCTCTACTAAAAATATAAAACATTAGCCAGGTGTGGCGGTGTGTGCCTGTAGTCCCAGCTACTCAGGAGGCTGAGGCAGGAGGATCACTTGCACCCAGGAGGCAGAGGTTGCAGTGAGCTGAGATAGCACTACTGTACTGCAGCTTGGGCGACAGAACAAGACTCTGTCTCAAAAAAAAAAAAAAAAAAAAAAACACACACACACACACACACACACACACACACACACACACAATGTGCTCTATAAGCCAAGAAAAAAAGAATTTGTAGGCCACAAGTGGTCCCCTGGTCATCAGTTCATCACCTGTGGTCTGGATGGACTGCGTAGAAAGCAGTTAGGAAGACGGCAGTGCTTGGGGTGGGATTCCTTGGAGAGAGAGGTGATTTTAAAGTCCACTTCATCTACTTTTTTAGTGATGTGACTTTTCTTTAAGGATCTCTACTGTTAAAGAAAAAAAGAAACAAACAATTTTACTGAGGTATAATTCACACATCATACTACTCAAAGTATGCAATTTAATATTTTTTGCATATGCACAGTTAGTTGTACAAACCATTGCCATAACCAATTTTGGAACTGATTTTCATCACCCCAGAAAGAAATCCCATACCTTTTAGCACTCACTCCCTTCTTTCCCCAACCCCCAACTTCCAGTGACCACTTATCTATTTTCTCTATATATTGATTTGCCAATTCTGGACACTTTCTATGAATGGACTCACACAGTGTGAGGACCTTGTGACTGGCTTCTTTCACTCAGCATAATGCTTCCAAGGCTCTTCCATCTCGTAGCATACATCAGCACTTTGTTCCTCTTTCTGAACACATAAGATTTCATTGTGTAGCTCCATCACATTTTGCTTATCCATTTATCAGTTGACAGACATTTAGGTTGTTTCACTTTTTTACTATTATGGGTAATGCTACTGTGAACATTTGTGTACCAGTTTTTGTGTGGATGTACATTTTCATTTCTCTTGGTTATATACCTAGCAGTAAAATTGCCAGATGACATGGTAACTCCATGTTGAACATTTTGAGGAGTTGCCATACCTTTTCCCAAAGCAGCCATACCGTTCTACATTCCCACCAGCAGTATATGAAGGTTCCAGATTTCTTCCGTATCCTCACCAACACTTGTTAATTGCACCGACAAAAATTATACCATCCCAGTGAGGGTACAATAATATCTATTTTTTTTCTAATTTTACTTTAAGTTCCAGGATACATGTGCAAACTGTGCAGGTTTGTTACACAGGTATGCATGTGCCATGGTGGTTGGCTGCACCTGTCAACCCATCATTTAGGTTTTAAGCCCCGCATGCATTAGGTATTTGTATTAATGCTCTTTCTCCCCTTGCCCCCACCCCCGACAGGCCCCAGTGTGTGTTGTTCCCTCCCTGTGTCTATGCGTTCTCATACAATGGTATGATAATTGATTTCCATTTTCCTAATGGCTCATGGTGTTGATCTTTTCACGTGTGTACTGGCCATTTATATAACTTCTTCAGAGAAATGTCTATTCAGGTCCTTTGCCCATTTTAAATTTGGTTATTTATCATTTTATTATCTAGGTGTGGGAATTGTTTTATATATTCTGGATATAAGTCCCTTATCAGATCTATGATTTGTCAAAATTTCCTCCATTTCTGTGAGTTGCCTTTTCATTTTCTTGGTGGTGTCCTTCGAAGCATAAAAGTTTTCCATTTTGATGAAACGTAAAGTATCTATCTTTTCTTTTGATGCTTGTACTTTTAGTGTCATGCCTAAAAGACTTTGCCTAATTCAAGGCCATAAAGATTTATGCCTAAATGTTGGGCCCTGATTTTTTTTTTTTTTTTTTTTTTTTGAAGTTTCACTCTTGTTGCCCAGGCTGGAGTGCAATGGCACCATCTCAGCTCATTGCAACCTTTGCCTCCCGAGTTCGAGTAATTCTCCTGCCTCAGCTTTCCAAGTAGTTGGGATTACAGGCTCTCACCACCACACACGGCTAATTCTTGTATTTTTAATAGAGACAGGGTTTCACTATGTTGGCCAGGCTGGTCTTGAATTCCTGACCTCAGGTGATCCACCTACCTGAGCCTCCCAAAGTGCTGGGATTACAGGCGTGAGCCACCACACTTGGCCAGGCCCTGCTTTTTTAAGTGCTCTTTTAACAATGTGATATTGGAAACTGGGAACACTGAGACAAGCAGCAGTGAGTCTACAGTGAGAGCCTCCCACCTCCAGAGGTCTCATTTGCTGGGACAGTTCTCTCACCACCTCATTTGGTCAACTTTGGGCACTGAATGGCAAGTCTGTGTCAAGCAAGCAACTGAATGTATAGATTTTAGACTAGCCAGGACAACAATGGCAAGTATTCATTCATTCACGCACCAAAATATTTCCTAAGGCCTCCTATGTGCTTAGAACTGCTCCAGACTCTCAGGATATAGCACTAAACAAGACAGACAGGTTCATGCTCTTTTGGGACTTATAGTTTAATGAGAGAGAAAAATAGAGCACATGAGACACATATTAGATGAGTGTGTATGTCAATAATTCACATAGAATGATTGACGGAACCGCTGAGGAAGGAGCCAGGCAGAGGAAATATAGAGCAAAGGCTCTAATTTGGGAGGGAGGGGCAGGGACGGAAAATACACATCTTATTCTTGAAACAAGGAAATCAAATGTGGCTGGAGCTTGGTGGGGGCACCTTTGGCTGAACTCCCCAGCAAGTAGAGCCTGAGCAAAAGATTAGGCATGAACACTGCATAAGGAAGTGAAATCACAGGTCAGGAGAAGAGGGAGAGCAACTACAAAGAAGTGAGTTCCGTGGCCAGGCATTGCCACTCAAGTCTGCAGGAGCAGCATGGGTTGGTCGGGAGACAGCATGGGGGCATTAGTGAGAGTTTGGGAGGGATCCGAGAGAGGTACTGATCTATGATCTTCAGAGAAACAATGTAATGCTTCTGAAGCTCCAAACATCTGTCAACAGTGGAGGAAGACTACTGGTGTGGTTGGAAGAAAGAAAATGTATTAGCAGGCTCCTTTCTCCCATTAGTCAATGTTAACTTAGCCCTCCTAGGCTGCATGTGAGTGGCCACCACCAAGTAGCTGCCTGGACAACATCAGGGAAGTCCCAAGGTGGAAGCACGAGGTGAGGCACTGCTGGGCTGGCTGTACCTGAGAGCACCCTAAGGAACTGGGAGCAGCAGCCACCGTGAGCACCTCAATCCGAAGTAGCAGCAGAAGTAGCAGCAACCTGGCTCCCTGAACACAGTGACAGTGCAGACCACTGCTAGGTTTGCTCTAGCAAATTGGCGCATTATCATCAATCTTAGAGGATGCATAAAATGAGTTTAGTACAGTGGACAAAAGAAAGAGTAAAAAACAAGTTCACAGAGTGTCAGGGCCAGACCATAGACTATTTTGCAACTTGGGATCAAGAACATAAAAGTTATTCTCAGTTGGAATTTGTTCTAAGAAAAATGCAAAGTCATTGAAAGCTCTTTTGAAATTTATTTTTTAATTGACAAGCAATAAAACTTACTTTCTTAAGAAACAGTTCTACCAGTTTTAATAAATGCAAGATTGAGTAGCCATCACTTCTATCAGAATTCAGAGCGCAGTCAACCCTCCAAAAATGTTACTGCCCATTGTAGTCAACACTTTCCCCTAACCTTAGCCCCTGGCAATCACTGATGTGCTCTTTGCCTCTGTGGTTCTTTCTTTTCAAGAAGGTCAGATCAATGAATCATATAGTATGCAGCCTTTCAAGTCTGGCTTTACTTAGCATAAAGCATGTGTGATTCATTTGTGTTGTTGAGTACCTCAATGATTTATTCCTTTTTATGATATGCATGTACCATAAAAAGGTTGTTATTCATTCACCAGTTGAAGGAAAGTTATTTCCAGTTTGGGACAATTATTAATAAAGCTACTAAAATAGTTGCCTACATTCTTTGTGTGAATAGAAGTTGTTATTATACTTGGTCAAATACATAGTATTGACATTGGTAGAGCCCATGGTAAGTGTGTAACTATGGTATATATATAGCTAAACTATATATATCAAAAAGACAGAAAATAACAGATGCTGGCAAGGATGGGGAGAAAGGGGAATGCTAACACACTGCTGGTGGAGATGTAAATTAGTACAACCTCTATGGAAAACTGTATGGAGGTTCCTCCAAAAATGAAAAATAGAACTGCCATATGATCCAGCTGCTAGGTATATAGCCAAAAAAAAAGGAAATCAGTATATTAAAGAGATACTTATACTCCTGTTTTTACTGCAACAGCATCCACAATAGCCAAGGTATGGAATCAAGTGTGTCTATCAATGGATGGATTAATAAAGAAAATGTGGTCTACACACACAATGGAATATTATTCAGCCAAAAAAATAATGAAATTTTGTCATTTGTAGCAATGTAGGCGGAATTGAAGAACATTGTGCTAAGTGAACTAAGCCAGGCACAGAAAGACAAATACCATGTTCTCACTATATGTGGAATTTGAAGCAATTAAACTCATAGAAGTGGAGAGTAGAATGGTGGGTGATTACCAGCCTGGGAAGGGGAGGAGTATGAAAGGAAGCTGCTTAATAGGTACACAAACACAGCTAGATAGAAGGAATAAGTTCTAGTGTTCGATAGCACAGTAGGGTGACGATAGTTACTAATAATTTATTATGTTTCAAAATCATTAGAAGAGAAGATCTAAAATGTTCTCAACACAAAGGAATGATCAATGTTTGAGGTGATGGATATCCTAATTATTCTGGTTTGATCATATTACACATCGTATACCTCTATCAAAATATCATATGTACCCCACAAATATGTAAAATTATTATGTATCAATAAAAAAGAAACTGCCAAACCGTTTTTGAAATTACATTTCAACAGCAATATATGAGAGTTCTGGTTATCCTTTTTAAAATTTTATTGTAAATTGACAAGTTATAATGGTATATATTTATGGGATACAAAGTGATTTATGAATTCAATGTAGAATAATTAAATCAAACTAATTAGTATGTCCATTACCTCAAATACTTATCATTTTTTGTGGTAAGAACATTTGAGATTTACTCTTAGCAATTTTGAAATGTATAATACACTATTATTAACTATATTTGCCACAACATGCAATAATAGATCTCAAAAGAAAAACTTATTCCTCCTGTCTAAGACCTGGTGTTCTTTGACTGTCGTTTCCCCCCTCCTACCCCCAACCTTGATAACCACCATTCAGTTCTCTGCTTTTATGCATTTGATTGTTTTAGGTTCTACATGTAAGTGAGAACATGCAGTTTTCGTCTTTCTGTGCCTAGCATATTTCACTTAGCCTAATGTTCTACAAATCCATCCATGTTGTCACAAATGACAGGATTCCCTTTCTTTTAACGGCTGTATAGTATCCTATTGTGTATATACTTATATAGCACATTTTTTAAATCCATTCCTCTGTTGATGGACATTTCGGTTGATTCCATTTGGTTGATTCCATTTTGGTTATTGTGAACAGTGCTGCAACGAACACTGGAATACAAACATCTCTTAAACAAGTTAACTTCAAATCTTTTGGGTAAATACCCAAAAGTGAGTTTGTTGGGCCATATGGTAATTCTATTTTTAGTTTCTAAAGGAAGCTCCATATAGTTTTCCATGACTGGACTAATTTATATTCCCACCAACAACGTACAAGGGTCCCCTTTTCTTCCCTTCCTTGCCAACACTTAATTTTTTGTCTTTTTGATAATAGCCATTCTGATACATATAAGGTGATACCTTATTGTGGTTTTAATTTGCATTTCCATAATGATTAGCAATATTGAGCATTTTTCACATAGCTGTTGGCTATTTGTATGTCTTTTGAGAAATGTCTATTCAGGCCTCTTGCTCATTTTAAAATCAGATTATTTGTCTTCTTGCTATTGAGTTCTTTATATATTTTAGATATTAATCTCTAATAGATGTATGGCTTTCAAATATTATCTCCTAATCCATAGATTGTCTCTTCTTACTGTTGTTTCCTGAGCTGTGCAGAAGCTTTATAGTTTGATGAAATCCCATTTATTTTTTATTTTGTTGCCTATACTTTGGGGGTCAAATCCAAAAACTCATTGACCAGACCAATGTTATGTAGTTTTTCTCCTATGTTTTCTTCTAGTAGTTTTATAGTCTCAAGTCTTATGCTTAAGTCTTTAATTCCTTTTGAATTGATTTTTGTATATGTTTTGACATAAAGGTCCAATTTAATTCTTTTTGATGTGTATATCCATTTTTCCTAACACCATTTATTGAAGAGACTATCCTTTGCCCATTGTGTATTCTTAGCATCTTTGTCAAAAATCAATTGATGGTTCATTATTGGCTCCCCATTCTGTTCCATTGATCAGTCTATTTTTATGTCAGTACCTTACTGTTTAAGTTATTATAGCTTTGTGGCATAGATTGAAAGCAGATAGTGTGAGGCCTCCAGCTTTGTTCTTTTTGCTCGTGATTTCCTTGCCTATTCAGGGTTTTGTTTGTGTGTGTGTGTGTGTGTGGTTGTAAATGAATTTTATTTACCTTTTTGTTGTGCATTCTTTATTCTGAGACCCAAGTGTCCTTGTGATATGATTAGCCGTCATCCAGAAAAACTTATTGCTAATGGGATTGAAAAAGGTATAGTTACTTTGCAAAAATATTTATTAGTTCCTCAAAATGTTAAACACAGAGTTACAATATGCCCCAGTATTCCACTCCTAGGTATATAAAAAGAAATAAAAGTATATGTATTAGTCAGGATTCTCCAGAGGGACAGAACTAAATCAGTTATATGAAAGGGAATTTATTAAGAATAATGGCTCACACAATCACAAGTAGAAGTTCTGCAATAGGCCATCTACAATCTGGGAAAGAAAGAAGGCAGCAGTGGCTCAGTCCGAGACCGAAAGCCTCAAAAGCAGGAAAGCTGACAATGCAGCCTTCAGTCTATGGCCAAAGACCATAGAGCCCCCGACAAACCACTGGTATAAGTCCAGGAGCCCAAAGGCCAAAGAACGTAGAGTCTAATGTCCAAGGGCAGGAGGAAGGGAAGAAAGCACCCAGCACAGGGAGGAGAGGAAAGTCAGAAGACTCAGCCAGCCAGCTTATTCCACCTTCTTCCTCCTGTTTTGTTTTAGCTGCACTGGCAGCCAGCCAATCGGATAGTGCCCACCCACATTGAAGGTGGGTCTTCCTCTCCCACTCCACTGACACAAATGTCAATCTCCTCTGGCAACACCCTCAAAGACATACCCAGAAACAATACTTTATCAATATCTAGACATCCTTCAGTACAATCAAGTTGACACCTAATATTAACCATCACAGCACATATCCACACAAAAACTTGAACATAAGTGTTCACAGCAACATTATTCATAATAGCTAAAAAGTGGAAACAAATTAATTTCTGTCAACTAGTGTATGGAAAAACAAAATGTGGTATATCCATACAATGGAATATAATCTAGCTATAAAAAGAATGAAGTACCGATGCATGCTACAATATGGACGAACCTTAAGAACATCATGCTAAGTGAAAGAAACCAGTCACAAAAGACCACATATTGTATAATTCCATCTATATGGAATGTCCAGGACAGGCAAATCCATAGAGACAGAAAGTAAATTAGCAATTTCCTTGGGTTGCAGGGAAGAAGGGGAAATGGAGAATGACAGCTGTGGCTACTGGGTTGTAATTAATTACCTCTGGAGTTGGGCCTAATATTCTACATTTCTAACAAGTTCCCAGGTGATGCTGCTATTGCTTGTCCAGGAATCACACTTAGAGTAGCAAAGGATGTTTGAGACATTTTTCTTTCAGGATGGCATACCAAAACCTCTGTAACAAGAGAAAAGTCTTGGGGAGGGGAGTTGATCAGTAGAAAACATTCCCAGCTGCTTTTCATATGCTCTTTAAATTGAATATGCCATTTATTAGAGGTTTGAAAACAGCTGAACCAAAATCTTATTAGAATCACCTGGGAAGATAGAGCTGGGGTGATGGTGAAGCAAGAGAGATTGATTGCCTGGGCCACAAAATTTCAGGTTGCTATAGCAGAGATCTGCCCCTGGATGGACTGGTTAGGAGGGTACTTTGAGTTGACTCTCTTGGAGAGAGTAAGGGATGTATCTTCTATGTGTTTTAGAATTTGTATTCTTATTAATAAAAAGCACATTCACCCACCCGCAGGTGGTTCAGTGGTTCAGATAGATTTGGAGCCCACCAATGTAGAAGACTTCTTTCCTCCCTTCTGGATCTTAAATTCTATGAGACAAGCTCCTTTATTTAACTCAAGCATTTACTCTGTTTTCTATATGACATGCATAATTTCGGCACCACTATCTACAGAAATCAAAGCTTAGTACATACTTCACCAACCATAAGGTCTGCTGAGAGAGACTCATTGCAGGGAAAATGCTCTAATAGTCAAATGCATTTGCTTCTACTCATTCTTAATTTCCTAGATCCTTGAATAAGGAAAAGAGATCTGTACACTGAGCTCTAACGGAATCCATGGTGCCTTAGGTCAAAACTACATCCCACGTAGCCACCTAAAAGCCAATCTTTTCTGAATTTTGCCCACAGAAGAGTCTTTCTCTTGGCTGTGAAACCTCAGAATTTGTAGACTCCCTTTGAGATAATATAAGCCTGATATCTTAATTAAGACTTTGTAATTTCCCTTTAGATCTCTTCTTTCCCCTTCAGTTTACAGGCTCTATAAAAGGATTCTATTTCTTTTAAGTGTCTCTTCCTTTATCTCCATTCAAGGATGAACATATCTCTACCCACTACATCTAGATTATGGGTTTTTGTTCCTCCTACATGTGTATTTAATAATATCTCTTCATCTGATTATAGTTCATGCTCACTAGCTAAGGATATGCTGATATACGCCACCAAAGTCACAACTTCACTGTGTAGAGGGGAGTGAATAGAGAGGTTGTCATTAAAATGGATTGTCCACTGTCATAGCATAGTACTGCTTCAGGACTACTCTTCATCTCCAAAGTATGGATGTGAAAAAGCGGACCAGTAATGTTGGCAGTGACACTTGATCTTCTAACTTTTCTCATGAATACTAACTTTTTGAAATAAAGACTTTTCATCAATTAACTTTTTTTTTTTTTTTGAGACAGAGTCTTGCTCTGTCACCAGGCTGGAGGGCAGTAGCACCATCTCGACTCACTGCAGCCTCTACCTCTGGGGTTCCCGCAATTCTCCTACCTCAGCCTCCCTGGGAGCTGAGATTCCAGGTATGTGCCACCATGCCTGGCTAATTTTCATATTTTTAGTAGAGATAGAGCTTCACCATATTGGCCAGGCTGGTCTCAAACTCCTGACCACAGGTGATCCACTGCCTTGGACTCCCAAAATGCTAGGATTACAGGAGTGAGCCACTGTGCCCAGCCAATTAACAGTTTTAATAATAATAAATTTGATAATTTTGTTTAATCTTGAAAGTATTCCATAAAAGACAAGTGGTAGGAGGTCCCAGAAGTTTGAAGAACGTGTTATGGGAGAAAATTATACAACTGAGAAAACTTTACCCATTAACTTTTATTTGCCTTATTAAGATAAGGCAAATTGAAAAAATAAAAAGACTATTTTTTTTTTTTTTTACTATTAGTAGTAACATACTTCAGTCATTTTTTGGAAAGCCTGTTCTGTATGAAGCATGATGGGGTTACAAAGATCCATAAGCTAATTCTCTTACCCTCAGGGAACTGTTTAATAGAGGAAAGAGACACATAAACAGATGGTGACATTGCATTAGATTGGTGCAAAAGTAACAGCAGGTTTTGCCACTAAAAGTAATGACAAAAACAGCAATTACTTTTTTACCAATCTAATAATTCAGAGGCGAGCTATGGTCAGAGCAGGACAGCTGTCTTGAGAGTTCACAACAGGGGTCTCTAATCCAGATCCAGAAGAGGCAGTATCTTTGAGTCTAAAATAAAAATAGCTAGCATTCAGTGCTTGCTGTGTGCCAGGCACCCTTTAAGCACATGGCACACACTTGCACATTTAATCTTCACCAAAAATCTGCAAGGAAAGTACTATTACCCCACTGTCAAATGAAGCTTTTTAAAAGGTTATTGACTTGCCCAAGGTCACAAAGCTCTGCAGATGCTGGGTTGGAATCCAGCATGAGGTTATTAGTATGATAACCTCTCAGAGATGTTCACATCATTATCCCAGGCTCTAAAGGAGAATTAAGAGTTAAAGATGAAGTTAAAATTGCTAATCAGTTGGCCTCAAGTAGGAACATGAGCTTGAATAATCCAGGTGGGTCCAATAAATTCATTATGGTCCTTAGATGTACAAGAGGGAGCAAAAGAAGCAGAAGAAGACACAAACCACAGAAAACAGAGTGGGATGCACCATTGCTGGCTTTGGAGATGGAGAAAGGACCCCAAGGAATGGAGGCCATTCCTGGAGATGGCCTCCTCTAGAAGTTGGAAAAGGCAAAGAAACAGGTTTTCCCCTAGAGCTTCTGGAAAGAAAACAGCCCTGCCAATATCTTGATTTTAGCCTAATGAAACCCATTTCAGATTTCTGACCTCCAGAACTGCAAGATCACACATCGTGTTGTTTGAAGCAACCACAATGCAGTAATTTGTTACAGCCCCAATAAAAAACTCAAGCAAAGGTCCAACTCTTTCTCATTCCAGTGGATAGGCCTGAATTCCAGAACCTTCTTCCTGAGTATTTAGAAAAAATGTAAGCTGATATATAGCTTTGAATAGTTGGCCCAGAACTCCTTACTTGATTCTTACCCACTCTGAAAGTCACCACCAGCCTTTTACTTTCACACATTGCTCCATCCCTTTGGCATTTCTCAGAGTATCTTTGATTCACCTGTAAACCAGAAGGATGAAGGATTCATGGTCCAATTTTCTAGCAGAACATTGCCCAAAATGTCAGAGAATTATAAACACAAGACATTATCAGAAGGGGACAGCACTTTCATTCACACTGCGACAACTCCTGTCAGCCAGGCTATCACTCCTGCACCCATCACACCCACTCCTGAAACTTTTGTAGAATATGGGAGAGAGCCTAAGTATTAGGTTGGTGCAAAAGCAACTGTGGTTTTCATCCTGAAAAGTAATAGTGAAGACCGCAATTACCTTTGCACCAACCTAATACTTAGTGGCTTGACAGGAAGTAGAGATTTGTTGCCCTCAGTTATGTCCCAACACATAGTTGGTCTGGTTCTAGGCAAGGCATTCTCAAGAGAGAAGAATGCCTTGAATGTTCAGGCAGCTGCCTTGCATACAACTCCCCAAGAATGAGTGAAGGGGAGAATCCAGCTCAGGGCTATAAGAGATCATTTTTACAGTTTTCTGCAAAGCTGCCAGGGACCATGAGAGCAAGTGAAGAGAGAGGCTTCTTCTCCCTGCTTACAGGGGCACCAACCCACTGATCATTGTATCATCTTTGCAGTTCATCTCACAAGCCTTCAACACATTCTCTAGATCTCTCGTACGTGCCACTCAGAACAAAGTGCAGTTCTCTGCAAAGATCCTTCTGACAAGCAGCTGAAGGACCTGGGCACCAACCTGGAGGCCATCGAAGTGTGCTGTAATCCTGAGAGCTGATTGTTGAGTGTCAGGAATTTTGCAAGCCACTGGGAGCATTTACCCAACAGAATTGGACAAATGCCACAAATAAAGATTTCTGCCCTCCCCCTCCCTGCCCCACAGCTGGTTTCTCAGGATACCACCTGGTCACACTGGTGTGTGCATGTTGAACATGGTGCTTATTTATTTGCTTTTAAACGCCAGCAGGACAAGTAAGACTGCCATTCAGCTTGCAGGCCATGAGGACCTAAAGACAGGACAGTCAACCATGAGGAAAAAATATAGCTTCCAAGCCCAACACTGGCTCTGTAATACAATGTAGATAAAAACACAATGTGTTACATTGGCAGGGAAGGCATGCTTACTGAGGTTCAGGGGAAAGAAAGAACATTAAGATCAGAGGCATCTTCATGGAGGAATTAGTTGAGCCTTTATTCCTTGTTATACCAATAATTGCTGAGTACCTCCCACGTGCTAAACCCTGTGCTAGGTTCTGCAGGGAATACCAAGATGAATCTAGACAGGGATCCTCTCCTAGAAGAACATGCAACATTAAGGGACCTCCAAGAAGGACCCCCCAGGCATCTGGGCTCTCATCCAGGGGTTGTGTCAAGATTGTTTTCCTTGGTCCCTGCTGCTATCTCCATCTTTAGCTTTTCTGCTTCTTGACACCCCAGTTTGACCTGCTCCTTGCCTTCTGTTCTCTGTTCCTCAGACTTTTGGGTGTGGATTTACAATTCTGGGTGTGGTCCTCCCCAGCCTTCCACTCCCTTTTTCTTCCGGTAGCTCTCAGCTCATATGCCAGCCCTCAGGCAGGCCTTCCACACCACATGCCAGTGCAACCCCCATACACACGTGCACACTGAGATCCAGCTACACTTTATTACATCACCCAGTTTCTTTCTTCCATGGCAGTTATCATAAACTGTACTTAAGTCATTTATTTGCTTACTTTTTTATTGGCTGTCCCTACTACTACCACTTACTACTAAATCAGTTCTTTAAAGGGCAGGGACCATACCTATCTCATTTACCACCACATTCCTAACTCCTAGTGCACTCAATGACAAATATTTAATTAATTAATACAAATATAAATCAAGTGAAATGATTGGACCTCAGAAGAGGAAGAGGTTACATTCAACTGAAAAGATCAGGAAAGACTTCATAGAAGAGATAGGATTTGAGCTGAATTTTTTTTCTTTTTAAGGTGGAGTCCTGCTCTGTCACCCACGCTGGAGTGCAGTGGCGCGATCTCTGCTCACTGCAACCTCCATTTCTCAGCTTCAAGTGATTCTCCAGCCTCAGCCTCCTGAGTAGCTGGGATTACAGGTGCACCACCATACCCGGCTAATTTTTTGTGTTTTTAGTAGAGACAGGGTTTTGCCATGTTGGCCAGGCTGGTCGCCAACTCCTGATCTCGAGTGATCCACCCACCTCAGGCTTCCAAAATGCTGAGATTATAGGCATGAGCCACTGCGGCCAGCCTGAGGAGAATCTTAAGGGATAGGCAGGATTTGGGAAGCAGAAGGTACAAGGTGAGTAAAGGCATGAAGGAATAAGCAGAAACTGGCAGAGGAAGAGATAAGACGAGCATGACAGTTGCTCCAAAAAAGACTGGACGTGTAGCCATTGCCATCAGTTCAGCTATACATTTAAAACTTATAATTTTGAAAAGAGAAACGTATTCTCATTTTTCTTAAGACAGTGATTTCAGAATCAAGCCCCACAGAGTCCTCTTCTGTCACAGCTTGGCTCGGGGTGAGTTGGAGGGACTGTTTATCTGGACTTGACTTCCCCACTCCCATCCCCAATTTCCCAACCTCAGTCAGCCAGAGTGGCTCTGCTTTTATCTATTCTATCTGTTTGTGCTTTCAAGGAAGGTAGATCTCATCTTTCTTGCTTTATCTTCTCTACATGACAGTATTTCCTTATGCTTCTTTTATTTTGTTTTCAGTTTTTGTGGGAAAATATGGTTTTCTTTTCTTTCTTTTTTTTTTTTTTTTTTTTTTTTAAACACCTTCCCTCCAGCCCCAGAGATCTGGACACTCTGGGTTTCCATATTAGATTTTCAGAGCAAAGATTTATTCTTTAAGGAGATAACACTTTCAAAACATAGGTTCTTTCTTCTTTCTTATAGATCCTGAGACATAGATAGATATATTTGCAAAGTATGTTTATGACTATGTTAAAAATGATATCATGGCCATGTTTAAAGAAATGGAAATGGAGAAAATATATTTAGATATCTAAGTAGAAAGCAATTTTGCCTTCTGGGTTCTGGGTTCTGGAATGGTGCTTTTTTTTTTTTTTTTTTTTTTTTTTTTTTAGACAGAGTTTCACTCTTGTTACCCAGGCTGGAGTGCAATGGTGCGATCTCAGCTTACCGCAACCTCCGCCTCCTGGGTTCAAGCAATTCTCCTGCCTCAGACTCCCGAGTAAATGGGACTAAAGGCACGTGCCACCATGCCCAGCTAATTTTTGTATTTTTAGTAGAGACGGGGTTTCACCATGTTGAACAGGATGGTCTCGAGCTCTTGACCTTGTGATCCACCCGCCTCGGCCTCCCAAAGTGCTGGGATTATAGGTGTGAGCCACCGCACCCAGCCTGGTGCTAAATTTTAATAGTAAATAGAAATAAATGGAGTAATTATTCTCCACCGCATTCTGAATATTCTGAACTACACTTAAAAAGGTAATTTTAAAATTCAAAATACCCTTATCTGCTGTGACATTTTTATGTTGCATTCTGCCTCTGACAGGTTTTGGCCTTGCTGGTAATTTATTTCAAATTAAAAGGAGAATGACCTCCTTTCTCATTCTGTGATTCAAATCTATACTAATTTCTTCATAAACCACAAGTTTTATTTCCATTTCCATTTAAAAGGCACCCCTACAGAAACCTTAGTCTGTCATGGCTTGATCAAGGGGCATTTTATTTTATCTTTACTGGTATTATCTTTGCTGATAAGAGTTTTAGACCCACAAAGACTCAGAAAGTTTGCTGTTGATTAATCCTTACATGCCATTAGAGGCTGAATCCCTGCTATAACAAATTCAGGGTCTGACACAGAAACAAACTTTAGGATTAAAAATTATGCAGGTTTTCTTATCAGGCTTCACAATCTCTACCACTGGTGCTCCCATTCATATTATAAGTCCTTAGTTTCTGGTTCTAGTAACAGTAAGAAGTGCAGCAATGGACTCATGCCATAGATCCATACACACCATCACCCAGAAAGAAAGCAGCTGGCTAGATGGCCTGCTGAAAACTCAATTATAGCAACACTTGGGAGACAACACTCTGAACGGATTAAGACAGGATGCAGTTAGGCTTTACGTTAACAACCAGTATAAAGGAATATAAGCAGAATATCCAGGTCCAGGAACGAAGAGGTGAAAATGAGAGTAGCTTCTCTTACTACTGCATTTATGAACCCAATTATATAATTTTTTCTACCCATCCCTGCAACTTTGAGCTTGGTGGGTTTGGAAGTCTTGGATTTTTGTTTTGTTTTGTTTTGCTTTGCTTTGTTTGAGACATCGTCTCTCCCTGTAGTGCAGGCTGGAGTGTAGTAGCGCCATCTCGGCTCACTGCAACCTCCGCCTCCTGGATTCAAGCAATTCTCCTGCCTCAGCCTCCCAAGTAGTTGGGATTACAGGCACGGGCCACCACGCCCAGCTAATTTTTTGTATTTTCAGCAGAGACAGAGTTTCACTATGTTGGCCAGGCTGGTCTTGAACTCCTGACCTCAGATGATCTGCCCACCTCAGCCTCCCAAAGTGCTGGGATTACAGTCATGAGCCACTGTGTCCAGCCAGCCTTGGTTCTTAAAAGATAAATTCTTCCACAAAAAACACAACAAAAGTGCCACTGAATTGGAAGTTTAAAGGTACCTGACCATTCTGGGTTCCTTGTGTCCCCCTGACCCAATAGGCAAAGGGTTACTCTTCTGGCTGGTTGGCATGATTTTTCCCAACTACCAAAAGCAAATAGGGTGGCTGCTGCACAATGATGATGAGGAAGATAATGTTTGGTGCCCAGAAGAGTCATTCTCTAAGGTACTTCTTAATATTCCCACATCCAAGAATAAAAATCAATAAGAATGTACCAAAAAAAAAAAAAAAAAAACCAGGCGCAGTGGCTCATACTTGCACTCCCATCACTTTGGGAGGCTGAGGCGGG